>NC_060123.1:686865336-687171794 GCF_021461395.2 Schistocerca americana | reverse complement strand
TGCCAAGGAGAGAATAAGTACACTAACGACGCACTACAAGTAACAATCCTAGAAGTAGCTTGATCTCTGAAGCAGACCCTAGCAAATACTCTTTTTCCATGTAGTGAGTAGTGCTGGAACGTATTTTGTATGTGTATCTGTGGAGGTAAAAACAAGCAGATAGTTGGTCCTGCAAGACAAGACAAGAGAATGCAAATATTCGGGATAAATGCAAGATTCCTTCTAATTTACTTGTTAGTGTGTAAGACGATGCCTAACATGGAATCCATATATGAAATGTGAATGCAATTTGTCCATTTAATTGTGAACTATATTATTGTCAATGTCTATGTCTACGAAAAATGTATATACTATTTTCTATGTGTAGTCATGCAGGTAAAAAATGCGCAGGTGGTCGGTCTTGCAAGACAAGAACAGAAAATCGAAATATTCAAAAAATAAATAAGAGATTCCATCTGATTTAGACATTAGTGTGCAAGATGGTGCATGTCATGTAGTCCATAAACGAAATGTGAATGTTAATAGTAAATTTATATGTCAACTTCACTATTGTCAATGACAATCTAAAATGTATGTACTATTGCCAATTTTATGTGAAATTTTACTCTTGAAGAAGAACCATTTATGTACAGGGTGTTTCAAAAATGACCGGTATATTTGAAACGGCAATAAAAACTAAACGAGCGGCGATAGAAATACACCGTTTGTTGCAATATGCTTGGGACAACAGTACATTTTCAGGCGGACAAACTTTCGAAATTACAGTAGTTACAATTTTCAACAACAGATGGCGCTGCAAGTGATGCGAAAGATATAGAAGACAACGCAGTCTGTGGGTGCGCCATTCTGTACGTCGTCTTTCTGCTGTAAGCGTATGCTGTTCACAACGTGCAAGTGTGCTGTGGACAACATGGTTTATTCCTTAGAACAGAGGATTTTTCTGGTGTTGGAATTCCACCACCTAGAACACAGTGTTGTTGCAACAAGACGAAGTTTTCAACGGAGGACCGAAAAGCGATACAATAAAGGATCAGTTTGAAAAATTTCAACGGACTGGGAACGTGACGGATGAACGTGCTGGAAAGGTAGGGCGACCGCGTACGGCAACCACACAGGGCAACGCGCAGCTAGTGCAGCAGGTGATCCAGCAGCGGCCTCGGGTTTCCGTTCGCCGTGTTGCAGCTGCGGTCCAAATGACGCCAACGTCCACGTATCGTCTCATGCGCCAGAGTTTACACCTCTATCCATACAAAATTCAAACGCGGCAACCCCTCAGCGCCGCTACCATTGCTGCACGAGAGACATTCGCTAACGATATAGTGCACAGGATTGATGACGGCGATATGCATGTGGGCAGCATTTGGTTTACTGACGAAGCTTATTTTTACCTGGACGGCTTCGTCAATAAACAGAACTGGCGCATATGGGGAACCGAGAAGCCCCATGTTGCAGTCCCATCGTCCCTGCATCCTCAAAAAGTACTGGTCTGGGCCGCCATTTCTTCCAATGGAATCATTGGCCCATTTTTCAGATCCGAAACGATTACTGCATCACGCTATCTGGACATTCTTCGTGAATTTGTGGCGGTACAAACTGCCTTAGACGACACTGCGAACACCTCGTGGTTTATGCAAGATGGTGCCCGGCCACATCGCACGGCCAACGTCTTTACTTTTCCTGAATGAATATTTCGATGATCGTGTGATTGCTTTGGGCTATCCGGAACATACAGGAGGCGGCGTGGATTGGCCTCCCTATTCGCCAGACATGAACCCCTGTGACTTCTTTCTGTGGGGACACTTGAGTGACCAGGTGTACAGCCAGAATCCAGAAACAATTGAACAGCTGAAGCAGTACATCTCATCTGCATGTGAAGCCATTCCGCCAGACACGTTGTCAAAGGTTTCGGGTAATTTCATTCAGAGACTACGCCATATTATTGCTACGCATGGTGGATATGTGGAAAATATTGTACTATAGAGTTTCCCAGACCGCAGCGCCATCTGTTGTTGAAAATTGTAACTACTGTAATTTCGAAAGTTTGTCTGCCTGAAAATGTACTGTTGTCCGAAGCATATTGCAACAAACGGTGTATTTCTATCGCTGCTCGTTTAGTTTTTATTGCCGTTTCAAATATACCGGTCATTTTTGAAACACCCTGTATGTATGTGAAGTGCAACGCGACGGACGAGTAAAATACTCTCACGTGTGAAGTGATACAAAAAATGAAAGGCCTGATAATAGTGAATAAAGTGGCTGAGCCGTGATGAGAGTAAACGCTACAGTCTAGCGAAGTGAATACAGTGAGTGTGATGCGTGTGCGACGGAGAAATCAGAGGAAATCCGTATAACCACTAATTGATGTGTGAGGACCGCCGAACTACAGTGCACAACGGAAGATAATGCCGAGTTCTGCAGTGCCGCCCTTACCTTCAATTCCACTGGATGCAAACCTCTTCCAGGTGCGAGATGATGTATTGGTGTTCTTCGGGTTGAGCGTTGGAGCTGAATCCGTCGTATCCAGTCTCCGGACTGGAGGGAGTACCCAACACCGACTTCATAAGCCTGGAGCGACATTGCGATGGATGCGCGGCCAGTGCTGAGGCTCACGTGGCGCTTGCGTCAACGCGACGGGCGCGTTCAACAATGAGCTGCTGCTGGCCATAAGTGCAGCGAACAATGAGATAGCGCGTACCGAAAGGACATCTTATCAGAATTGGCAATTAATCAATTTTTAAAACCGGGTGAAAGGGGAACTTAAGAAATGTAAAATTTTCCCCTATTCATACCATACGGCTTAACAAATGTAACGAGAAATAACAGAGACGTTAGCAGAACACGGACGAGCGGTTATGTAATATAAATATATGTGAATGTATTTATGGGTATGAATTTGAAGTGGACAAGGACATGAGCTTTGTAGATGTACTCGTACTTGTAGTAGAATAAGGGTATTAAAACTCCAATGACTTGCAACAAGTGACCAAACTATGAGCCCCAACGTAAATGAGGCTACTGTATACTTTCTCCGTATATAAAGAGACATTTCCGACAGTATACAGTAGGGAGACATTTATGATGAACCTTTTGCATTTCATACTTTTCGTTTTCTTTAAGGGCAAAGAGAAAAGGTAAAGCGGTAGCCCAGCGTAGAGCCTGTGCCTACCGTCATGTATTTTTTATTTTCTAATGGTAAAAAAAATAAGATATTTTTCCTGTCCGTCAGTAGGAGGAAGGACTTGCTCTCTGCTAGTGAACGGAGGTAGCCATTTTGGGCGATGTGAATAAGAGAACAGTATGTATTTTCTATGTGCACCGAATAGAAGAATATAGCATTATTTTGTTAACTGAAAGATTGGATGAGTTATTATTTCAAGTCGTAATGTAATAAGAAGAACTGAAGCCCACCTGTGTACTTTTGGAAAATTTACAACGATCCAATTAACGCAATTTGGACACGGTCAAGATTTTGTAAGTGGATACGACGATCGGACATAGTATTATTAATTGGTAAGCATAAATATACCACAATAGAAAAACTATTTCATTTATGTGAAACTAATATAAATGGATTCTTTACCCTTTTACAGGCATGGCCCAACTTATTGTGCTTGTCCGAGTGCCGAAGAAATAATCTCATTAATTCAATATATCTAAAAAGCCATACACTTTATTTTTTATTATTATATATTTTTTATTATACACTCCTGGAAATGGAAAAAAGAACACATTGACACCGGTGTGTCAGACCCACCATACTTGCTCCGGACACTGCGAGAGGGCTGTACAAGCAATGATCACACGCACGGCACAGCGGACACACCAGGAACCGCGGTGTTGGCCGTCGAATGGCGCTAGCTGCGCAGCATTTGTGCACCGCCGCCGTCAGTGTCAGCCAGTTTGCCGTGGCATACGGAGCTCCATCGCAGTCTTTAACACTGGTAGCATGCCGCGACAGCGTGGACGTGAACCGTATGTGCAGTTGACGGACTATGAGCGAGGGCGTATAGTGGGCATGCGGGAGGCCGGGTGGACGTACCGCCGAATTGCTCAACACGTGGGGCGTGAGGTCTCCACAGTACATCGATGTTGTCGCCAGTGGTCGGCGGAAGGTGCACGTGCCCGTCGACCTGGGACCGGACCGCAGCGACGCACGGATGCACGCCAAGACCGTAGGATCCTACGCAGTGCCGTAGGGGACCGCACCGCCACTTCCCAGCAAATTAGGGACACTGTTGCTCCTGGGGTATCGGCGAGGACCATTCGCAACCGTCTCCATGAAGCTGGGCTACGGTCCCGCACACCGTTAGGCCGTCTTCCGCTCACGCCCCAACATCGTGCAGCCCGCCTCCAGTGGTGTCGCGACAGGCGTGAATGGAGGGACGAATGGAGACGTGTCGTCTTCAGCGATGAGAGTCGCTTCTGCCTTGGTGCCAATGATGGTCGTATGCGTGTTTGGCGCCGTGCAGGTGAGCGCCACAATCACGACTGCATACGACCGAGGCACACAGGGCCAACACCCGGCATCATGGTGTGGGGAGTGATCTCCTACACTGGCCGTACACCACTGGTGATCGTCGAGGGGACACTGAATAGTGCACGGTACATCCAAACCGTCATCGTACCCATCGTTCTACCATTCCTAGACCGGCAAGGGAACTTGCTGTTCCAACAGGACAATGCACGTCCGCATGTATCCCGTGCCACCCAACGTGCTCTAGAAGGTGTAAGTCAACTACCCTGGCCAGCAAGATCTCCGGATCTGTCCCCCATTGAGCATGTTTGGGACTGGATGAAGCGTCGTCTCACGCGGTCTGCACGTCCAGCACGAACGCTGGTCCAACTGAGGCGCCAGGTGGAAATGGCATGGCAAGCCGTTCCACAGGACTACATCCAGCATCTCTACGATCGTCTACATGGGAGAACAGCAGCCTGCATTGCTGCGAAAGGTGGATATACACTGTACTAGTGCCGACATTGTGCATGCTCTGTTGCCTGTGTCTATGTGCCTGTGGTTCTGTCAGTGTGATCATGTGATGTATCTGACCCCAGGAATGTGTCAATAAAGTTTGCCCTTCCTGGGACAATGAATTCACGGTGTTCTTATTTCAATTTCCAGGAGTCTATTATAAGTTTTATTGGCAGAACACTTAGAAGATGTAACAGATCTACTGGAGAGACTGCCCCCACTACACTTGTCCGTCCTCTTTTGGAGTACCACATCATGATATGGAATCCTTACCAAATAGGATTAATAGAGTACATCACGAAAGTTCAAACAACGGTAGCACGTTTGTATTATCGCGAAATAGAGAAGAGAGTGACACGGACATGATACGGGATTTGGGGTCGATATCATTGGAACAAATGCGTTTCTCATTTTGTTAAAGATTCAACTGCAGTTAGGAGAGGCAGTATGAGTGTAATGTCAGTGTAGAACCTGGTGGTCATTTTGAATTCTTTACTTAAAACAACTGATTGAATTCTTTACTTAGAACAAGTGATTTGACTGAATAATAGCTTGGGGGGAAACATGCTAAGCAATTTTTGATGTCGCTGAAGGTGGGTCAGCAGACTGGTTGGTACTGGTAGGGTCAAAAACGTCTTCAGGCAGCGACTGGTATCCATTGTCTAACAGACACGGCTGTACCGGCAGGGGAAACAAACACCCTGTGTCCTGGGACTGGTAGGATGGAGAGGAGATGATCTTGGCAGACAGTGGCTAACGTTCCAGAATCCCAGGCTCAGACTGGCACCTTTTTTTTTTTCTAACGGGCAAGCATGGATCTGCAGGACTTCCACGGGGATGTCACAGTGGCGTGTGGGGGATCTTGTAACACAATTATGCTGTTTCTCAGTTCCCCACAAATTTTTGAATTTCCCACCAAAATTTGCGTTTCCTGCCAATATTGTCACGTCTCACCAGTTCGTATATAGTACACCTGGCCTTTATCAAAAATATGGCAACATTGGACAACGTCGTAGGTAGAAGGGATGGGGTTAAGGCGGGAAATTTGGCAACAATCCACTCTGCCAGAGACCGCGCTGTGTACCTACTGTCACTGACAGGCCCAGTAAATGGGAAGAGAGCATTCATCGATTTGATTTGCAGATAGACAAACAGTTTGCATTGCTCTTTCATCTTTGTTGAAGGCGATGACCATGCCATAGTTCTAAATCTCGATATCGAAACAAATGTTAGGCTTATATTGCTCGCCGCCCTACATATGTACTACGTACGCTCCCCTGAAAAACAATGCTTCGTGGTATGACAAAATACGTGATCAAACTACTCTGCCACTTCAATTAGCACTTGCTTCCCATGTAAAAATCGTGAACCTCCTTCACCTTTCTCACTTGTAAATGACTATTTGTAACGATCAGCACAGCCATACAAATGAATAGTGTGCATCATAACTCAACTGATAATTGCGGAATGGAGAACACAAACGGGACACTTTTAGGTATGAGTTGTTGTTTTCACAGGATCTGCATCTGTTGATCCTAAATTGAGACATGAGTGATTTTTCCCTTGTCTAAACCATTGTTGAAATAACAATATGGGCATTGCGGGTGCGCCTTGATGCAAAACATTTTGTTATTTATTTGTTTATTCTAAAACTAGTTTCAGCGACAAATATCGCCATCATCAGTGGGTGCTTTAATTCTAAAAGTTGCAGAAATAGCATAGTTATAAAACATTGTAAAACATTATTGCATGTGTACTGTTTGTTTTTTAAATACTGTTTTTTTGAATACTTTCATAATATCTTATATACTATACAACACAGCACGGTTTTAAGATTGTTGTCGCTGTTTGTGGCATATTTTCTGTGTTTTTCTGTTGCCGTATTCCTCGTCATACAACATGTCATCTGCAACAGTGTGAGTGGCTGTTAGTACACAAGTACAAAAACGTGGACTTATGTATGTCAGCGTTACACAGTTGTGATTGCGGTAGTGTTGTGGATACCTTTCTGAGGTTTTCTGGGTTGTTACGTATTATGTCGCGCTGAGGCGTTTTGAACGGCTTGCAGCTACTTCCATACACACTTCTTTCTCACGTCTTTCATAATCCAAAACATTACGCCATCTTGATGTTCGCGTGTGTCGCGAGGAAAGTATCGCATGATCCAAGAAGGCTATGAAAATTGTAGCGGGACTTCTGACGACATCTGTTCCTTATTTATGCCTCTGTATGTGATGGGGCAGTGGTTCTTCTGTGTGTGGGTTTTCTGTTCTGTGTCCGTGTCAGTTCTCTGAGAGCGGTAAGGAGTGTGTTGTTGCAAAGTGTTGTGTTCTCATTTATCACGTCTTTCCCTTCCACTACAGCCTTTCGTATGTAATAATTTTCTTCTGTTGTTAGTTGTCGGTATAAACCGATGCTGTGTTTCAGAATGTGTAGATCACTTTAGATACTAGTGCGGTTACGGTTTTTGTTCATTAGGTGTTCTGCGAAAATGAAATGTGTGTTGGAACTCATTTTCTCCCAGTGTAAATCGGGTCCGCATTAAGATAGCAACAAACTTGCGCTACCCTGCGATAACTACAGCTCATAGTGGACATCTGTGAGTAGCTGCACTTTGATTACATTCACCTGGTAGCTTGACTGAACGAATCTGCAGTACTTGGTTGAGTACACGGGGAAAATGCAATGAAATCAAGACAATTAGATCGATTATTTATAATGAAATCCTAAGGACACGCTCCCACAATATTTTAAACAGGGAGAGGAGTAGTATGAAAACATTTACTCCTTATAACGCGACTAAACTAATTCACAGGTACATGTTTCTGTACAAGAAGGAAGCGGCATTAAATCAGACAACGGAAACAGCAATATGCAAATAAAGAATCAGATCCTTCAGCAACATTATAATAAGCGAAAGAGGCACTAGAAAAACATTTACTCGTGTTATAGCATAGCTAAACTGACCCATGGAAACGTGATTCAGTACATAATGAAAACAGAATGAAATCAGACAATGAAAGCGGCAATTGAGAGGGAAAAATAAGAAAAACACTTCTGTTGCATTTTAGATAGCTAAACTAACACCTAGGAAACATTTACTCGTCTTATACGATGAAGAAACTGCTTGAAGACAGCATGGTCCAGTAGACAAAGGGAGTTGAATGAAATCATACAATTAAATGGGCAACATGAAAAAAGATCAATTGGTAAAACACGTCTGTAATGCACGAAGAAGACGATGATTTCGTTGAAACACTTTCGTAACATTCTGAAAATTAGATATCTACACACATAGATATCACCCACATTTTCTGAAATTTTAATGATTTGTTTGGCTGCCATATACATAACATCTACCGATTTCCATCACATTCGAATAATTCCTTTGTGGTGTGACCTTTTTTTTTTTCTTAGAGTGCGTGAGTGTCACTGCAGTGAAAATGTAATAAAATTCTTAAAATCAATAACAAACAATAAAGTTTTCTTGATGGTGTCATGGGGTGTGAATTTGTCACACCGCTTTATTAAGTCAGATGAGCCCAATTGCAAGTTGGTGCAATGAAACAGTATATATCAGCGGTCTGGTGACAGTGGTACATACGAGAATTCTGCAGTCGAACTACAGTCTTTCACACAATATTCTCGCTCCCCTTCAAGCAAGACCCATACTGTTGTTTAAGATATACATTTCCGGAGCTACAGTAGTACACGTTTTGAATCAGTAGCGCCGTAAAATTATTTTTCATAAAATTCAACTAAATGACACAAAGATGATCGTGAAATTTCAAATAGCACACTGGTGCTCCAGTAATGAATGCGGATTTGACAATCACCACTGTCGTATCGCAGTCGATGACGAATCTTCCTGTCCCACTCGAATACATCATCTGCAAGTTATTCATACAACGATCCATTCTCCAAAAGTAACACACGAACTTATCAATACCTTCGTTCTTTTTCGGGCACTTGACATCCAAGGCGTGTATATATCTTCTCGATTTCTCCATTTTACACGCATCCTTATTTCTCTTGTTCACTTTCTAAAATTATAGATCAGTGTTCGGTTAGTTGAACTTCTCGGCCTCTTCTTATGGAATAGTGCGAAGAGCTTCCATTTCCGACCTACATTCCGTTGGCTAGGCTACAAGTTCCAACCACATCCATTATAGTATCGTGATAAGGCTGGCGTAAGTGTTTTATTGCAGTCTGTTAAATGATCAGTTTATTTGCTTCCCTGTCTCCCCACGTAATTTCTTCTAGACCCACTTAATTGATCTCGGAGAAAACCTAAAGTCTGGATTGGTTTCTGCATACAGTGCCCATGTGGCTCTGACATACAAACACAGGCGAAAATGTTATGACAACTTGCTTACTAGCGTGATGGTTCGAGCTTCGAGTGCATTGCAGCAGCGATTTAGCATTCGACAAGTGCTTGGTAGACTTCCGGAGTCATTCCACCCACAGGCCACATAACTCACGTAAATTACGGGTCGGTATGGTGTGCACGTGAGGTCGACTACTTGCAGCAGGTCAGATGTGTCCATTGCTTTCAAATCAGGCGAACTTAGTGAATAAGACATCGACGTGAGTTCTCTGTCATGAACCTAAATCCACTGGACCACGATTGAGACCATGTGACGGGGAAGACGCCGTCGCTGACCCTGGTGAGGAAGACAACAAGCATAAATGGATGCAGATTGTCCTTAGTAATGTTCACGTAGTCCGCACTTGTAATACGCCTTCGACTTCTGTCGCAGGTCCCATAAAAGCTCAGCGGAATCTACCCTAAAGCATGATAATACTGCCTCCACCGGCCTGCGTCCAGGGTGTTGCGTATATCTCGAGCAGCCATTCGCTTGGGTTATGGCGTATCCGTACGCCACCATCGACCTGCTGTAACAAGAAAAGTAACTGATACGGCCTGGTGACTCGTTTCCATCACTCGACGGTCCAGTCTCGATGATCCCGTCCCATTGCAGTCATTAACTGACGACGTCGTTGGGTCAACACGGACACACGTACAGCTCGACCGCTGCGGAGCACCATGTTCATCAGTGTGACCTGCTCGACGTGCTCCAAAACATTTGTGCCTGCCTGTGCTCGGTCGTCGTATCTGCACAAACGTAGCCGTGTACAAGCGTTACAGAGCAGGCTCCCTCTGTGATGAAGTGTGGACATCCGATGTCTGTTGCGTGCTCATTATTTTACCGGCCTTCGACTACTTTGCACAGAAGCTCGCGACAGTAGCACGCGAACAACCGACCAGCTTCGCAAATCTTCATTTCCAGGGGCAGAACCGTAAGAATCTGCCCTCTGGCAAAGCTGTTTATGTCAGTGGATGTGAAAAGCGTCAAAGCTTTTCATGTTTATAATTAAGGGAGATAATTGCTTTTAAAATCAATTAGCTTATTGCAATATATGAAGTGTGATGGAGGTGAATTATTGTGTCATTAAGCACCGGTAAAGGGCTATGATTCTTTTCTTTGAAAACTTGGTACACTTTGTGCTTGAGAGGAATTCTTTTGATGCGTTCCTAGCTGGGAATCCCGGCGACCAGGTGGACACAGGTAGTTGTAAGTAGGCTCTTTAGGTTTTTATGTTGGTAACGCCATGTAGCGCTCTATATGAAAATCACTGTGCAGTGTGCAGTCTGCGGCTGGTTGGCATTGTTGGAATTTGCTATTGTAGTGTTGGGCAGTTGGATGTTAACAGCGCGTAGCATTGCGCAGTCGGAGGTGAGCCGCCAGCAGTGGTGCATGTGGGGAGAGAGATGGCGGAGTTTTGAGAGCGGATGATCTGGACGTGTGTCCATCAGAGACCGTAAATTGTTTGTTCTCTATCAAAATCTTTCATTTGCTGCCTATCAGTAGTTAGTGCCTTCAGTAGTTAGAACCTTTCATTCAGGTGGCAGTATTGGCGCACGCTATATTGCAGTAGTTTGAGTAACGAAGATTTTTGTGAGGTAAGTGAGTCATGAAAGGTATAGGTTATTGTTAGTCAGGGACATTCTTTTGTGGGGATTTTTGAAAGTCAGATAGCGTTGCGCTAAAAATATTGTGTGTCAGTTTAAACACAGTCATTTATAATTTTTCCGAGGGGACGTTTCATAGTGACCACGGGCGAGCGGCGGTGCGCGCCTATGTCGGCACGCTTCACAGAGGGCAGACCCCCAGAGGATTAGCGACAGGCGGAGACGCTGCGTACATCAACACGCTGCCAAGGGAAGCCGTGGACATTCGCACGTGTGCCCGAGGCAGCGCAAACTACAAACTTAGAGCGAAAAACAGTTTCGTCACGATTCTAGGTAACGCGGACGTAGCGGCGGGTTGAATAGTAACAGCACGGCTTGGGTGTCCAAGGCTCTCAAGTGGCCCGGGGAATTTTGGCCGTTTCCCGCGAGCAGAACACCTGGGAACATAGCGGCAATACTCAAAGGGAGAAGTCTTGGTTTATTTGTATACTCTGTCTCACTCAGGGTATCGCTCTCTTTTCCCCGCGGAATGCGACGGCAAGGAGGGAGGAAATTTTGAAAGGGACTTCTTCATTGGCAAGAATCTAATGTTCGCTTTGAAAAATAGTACGAGCTACGTAATTTGCGGAAGGGCGGAGACAAGACGCTGGAGGGGAGCGGCTCTCTCTCTTCAGGTGCGAGGAGCGCACTAGTATTGGGCATTTTCCGAATATTTGCTTCTGAGGAGGCAGTTCACTCTTGACTGCTTCTGATAAGTCGCAAGGATTCTCTTACCGCTTGTGATGAGACAATGCACTTTGTATTCGTCGCAAACAGCGTAGAGAGCAATGTTTGTTAGATCCAAGTAGGCGAGCTTCACTCACTGTGCGCTTTATCAAGTGCTTAACTCAGAATCACATTCTGATTTACTTCATGTCGTCCGATGACGGTAGTACTGTTAGAATAGTTTTGAGCTTTGTTTAATGCACTTTCACGTAGGTTTTCACTTGCAGATGGACGCATACCGTCGTCCAGTAATGATGACTTCCAGTAGCATGTTTTGGTCACTATTTTCAGCGTAGGGCATGTTAGACGCTATCAACTACGTCGCCGGCAGAGTCTTGATGCAGCCGCACGCAATCAGCCGACTCCACCGCCACGCCGACCACGCTATGAACATGGTAATACACAAAACGCGCGCTTCCTAGCTGCGCATTCTTCTTTCGCTTTCTTCACTTTCCTTGCAATGTGTTAGATGCTCATAAAGACGCATTCACCCTTTGCCCGTTAAGAGAGTAATATGTTCAGCTGTTTTTCTTTTTTACTCCTTCCTTATTTATTACATCAGGTCAACCCGTCTTGTGTAATTTATTTATATGTTAAATTAGAATGAAGTCATACAATGCTCATGTCAAAAGGCAAATACCAGGGCAGGCACCTTATATAATTCACTTGTTGTTAGCTCTTGGTGCCAATTCAGTTCTATTTGTTTTTTTTTTTTTTTTTTTTTAATACTTTCAACAGTATCTGGCGACCCAATTTTTTTATTTTTGTTTATCATTCTTTGGATAATTTTTGAGTGATTGTTAAATGAATTTGATAAAACTTGCATATGCAGTGTAATGCAGTTTCACCGAATAAACCACTTATATGGTGAACAGCACTCCTTGGATTTCATTTATAGAATTTAAATAAAATTCACATCTCTTTCTCCCTCCCACACGAGGTATCTTGCAGATGTCAGCATTTACGTCCCGTATAGTCACTAGAACGATTCCTCTCCGTCTCTACTCCGCTTCTGTACATCACTTACGGACCCACTATGCTACCAGGGGCCTTCAATCTCGCGGTGTGCTGCGGTCATAATGTTTTCGTTCATCACTGTAAGTCAAGTGTCATCTGTCCGATACGAAACTGATCTCTTGCACAATTCTTGTAATGAACTTCCGTTTCATACAGATAAAATTACAAAACCACGAACACAAGCATGTTAGCGGGTGATAGAGAGATGATAGTCCACTGCTTACAGTGTTCGCCTTGTTGCAAAGAACGCAAAGGGCAGTTTATAATGATCACGCTTCTGCAGTGAATCACAGCCGCCTAGAAATCGCAGAATATTTCGTTCCTCAGACATGTCGCCCGGTACCGCCACGAGAGACAGCGGTGGGGTTTCCGCGGAGAAACTTTATTCAGAATTTACTGCCACGGCCGTGGCGGGGCGCGAGACGATTCCAATACGAGCTAATGCAATTGGAGCATAGCCTCCCTCTGTGCGGGCAAGTCGGAACATCCAATTTAACTTCGATTCGATAAATTTACGAACACGCCGAAGTGACCCCATACAGGAGAATTTAGTCTTGCGTGGATTCCACGTCCTACGCGGAATCCATCTTCAGCCACTTTGAGATCGTTCTAGCTACATAGTGCATTTGAAAAAAGTCCCAGAAACATCAGCAACGAGTAGTTCACATAGTATGCAACCTTGTCACAACAAACATAAGACCTTATTAATTTTTTGTCACTCTGCTTTGCACCTCTTTTCGTCAACTTGTAACTTTCTGCGACTTGCTGAAGACATTTCAGAAACTTGTCATTACTCCTTCTGCCATTTTAAATATAATGGTAAGGCGTTCGCATGCACCATGCAATGAGTTAACGTGGTGTTTAGAAACTCACTGAAGGGCGGATTCGAAAGAAAAAAACAGGGGTAAAATGAGTCTACGAGCAGAGAAAATCTCCGACAATAATATTATCTTGGAATTGTTCCATTTGAGCCGTGTTTGCATAGAAAAACAGTAATTATCATAAATTGAGTTCGCCTTGATGTAAAACACCTTGTTATTCGTTTACTTCTTTATCATCTCAAACTAGTTTCGGCGACAAATATCACCATCATCAGTGGGTGTTTTAACCTGAAACATGCAGAAAATGGCATGGTTGTACAAACACAGTAAAACATTATAACATTTTTACAGTTCGTCTTTTGAAATATAGTTTTCTTTTGATACTTTCATACTACCTTATTTATTGCATGTTACAGCATGTTTTAACCAATTATTGGCGCTGTTTGCGACATATTTCCTGTGCTCCTTTTTTTCTGTTGCCGTCTTTTTACTTAGCGAACATCATGTCATCTGCAACCATGTGAGCTGTTATATCCTAGCCAATAATGCCACCCGAGCCCGCTGCCAAAAGGTTGGCAGCATCAAAGTCCGGACGCCGTCCGCATAAGCAGCGCCAGCGAGACAGGAAATCGCCGCAAGTCTGCGCGCGCCACCGCTGGCTTCTGGTTTCTTAAGCGCTGGAGTCGCGAGCGCTAGGACAGTTCTGTATTCGCCGCTCAGTTGTATACTCGCCACCGAATTGTGTACTTGCTAGTCAGTTGTGTGTTCATCGCAGCAGAGTTGTTGTTTGTCGTCAGCCGACGCTGACCTAGCCGCTCCGACTCGAACTAGACAGATTTCTGTAGACACGGAGTTCACTATTGTGTTGCTGTATCTTCGTTAATAAAGATATGTACCGACTTTTATTTAATCAGAGTGTTTGGGTTTTCCTGTTTCTGTTCACTGTTCCAGCGGACCGGTCGGCCCGCTACTAAAAGTGTGGCGGTGACTTCGTAAGCCGTTTCTACAGCGAATTGCTTGTCGCTACGAACGCCGCCACAAAATGAGCGACTGTTAGTAAACAAATACTAAAAGGTGAACTTCGTATGTCAGCAGTATGTACTTGGGGCTATGTTGGTGTTGTGGAAACCAGTTATTTTGGTGTGTACTGAGCTGTTGCCTAGCTATTCGTGTACTCACGTTCGTTGGATTTTTTTTTTCATTTGTTGAATTTCAATTCCCCCCGAAGGGGGCGGGCTGGCAGCAGCTTAGTATGCCGCTCTTCAGCCGACAGAGTTTGTGACAAAGATCAAGAGAACAAATAATAAAAAACAGGCGATAAAATCGGAGACTTAGAGAGTAACAAGGCGAAAAGAAATCGTGGAACTTAAAACAACAATACAGGGATGATGACGCTAATAAAAATACATACGAAGCAGACAGGGAAAACAATAGACAATTAAAAAAACACGGCGACAGTCTGGATTCTGTTCGCAAAGGACATAAAATTCACACCTAGCGACAGCATGGTTTCTGTTCGCAACACGAGAAAGACAAACAACACTGAATAGTCACTGGAACACTGCACTAAAAAGTTGGCAAATGTGACATCACAGTCGAGAGCAGGTGGGGGGAAACTGGACAGAAGATGGGAAAACAAAAAAGGGGGGAAAGGAGAGTAAAAGCGAAGGGGGGAGCCGGGAAAGGAGCTGAAGGAGTATGAGGACCCATAAGAGGGGGGGGGGGGGGCAGACGCGACAGGGAGTGGGGTAGGCAGAGGAGGGGAATACAAAAGGACTGGGGGGGAGAAGGGAGGTAGGGAGAGGTTTAGTGGGGAGAAAACAGGACGGAAGGGGGGGGGAAGAGGGAGCCCAGGGAAAGGACAGAGGAAAGGAGGGGGATAAGGATCAGAGTTGATAGGAAGGATAAATGGAGGGAGAGAGGGCATCATACGGGAGGGGGAGTTGATGGAAGCCACCTCGGGAAAGGAGATGGAGGGTGTAGAGATGGAGGGTAGGGGGGACACAACGGTGAAGGCGTGGCAGGGGGCGGGGACGGGAGAGGAGAGTAGCAACCAGGGGGTGAGGGGGTTCAAGACGGCGGGAGGTGTAGAAGATGCGGATATGTTCGAGGAATAGGAGCAGATGGGGGAAAGGAATGAGATCATAGAGGATCCGCGTGGGGGACGGGAGGCGGGTACGGAAGGCGAGGCGGAGTGCATGGTCCTCAAGGATCTGGAGGGACTGATAGAATTTGGGGGGGGGGGGGGTTCGTTGGATGGTATGTGGCTGCTTTTATACGCAGAAAAACAAAACTTTTGCACTTTGTTTCTGATCCAGAATATTACGCCATCTACCTGTTCGCGTGTGTCGCGAGAGGTATATCGCATGTGGCGAGAAAGGCTTTGAAAAACTGTAGCGCGACTTACGACGACTTCTGTTCATTATTTATGTCTCTCTGTGTGATGGGGAAGTGGTTCTTTTGCGTGTGTGTGCTTTCTGTTCTGCGTCCTTGGTCAGTTCTCTCAGAGCAGTAAAGAGTGTATTGTTACAGAGTGTCCTGTTTTCATTTATTACATTTTTCCTTTCGACTATAGCCTTTTGTATGTAGTAATTTTCTTGTATTGGTAGTTGTCGGTATAGTATAGACTGTTGCTGTTTCTCAGAATACGTAGATCGTTTCCGATAATAGTGGGGTTATGGGTTTTGTTCATTAGATGTTCTGCAAAACTTGAATGTGTGCTGTCACTTTTTAGAGCTCTCATGTTCCGGTAAAAACACGGTATCTACCTGGGAACCCGTGTCTATGGCCCTCTGAGTCTCGTGGACGAATAGCGCGAGCTGGGTTTCACACGACCGTCTTTTTCGAAACATGCTTATTCCTACAGAGTAGATTTCTAGTCTCCAGAAAAGTCATTATACTCTAACATAATACGTGTTCCAAAATTCTACAACTGATAGACTACAAGACAGACGTCATAAACAGTAAAGAAATAAACGAATAACAAGGTGTTTTGCATCAAGGCGGACCCAATTTCTGATATTATTGAAAATCTCCAACCCAGCCGGATCGATTCCCGGCCGGGTTGGAGATTTTCTCCGCTCGAGGACTGGGTGTTGTGTTGTCCTCATCATCATTTCAGCTGACTGCGTCTCTGTCGTATAAATAACATGGCACCACTTTGTTTCTCTCTAATTACACACAGTGTGGAGAATCTACCATTAGTGTCTGAGCACATCATTAATTATCTGTAATGATGTTTGGGCTTTACGCTAGTTGCGCTGTACGAGAAAGCATCTTCGAAGCAATCAGCACTGTTACAGCTGACAGCAAGTAGGCCAATTTAGACTTCATAAGGACAGATTAATTACATCTGGTGATTTTTTACACCTACGCAGAATAACTCATTACACCATGTTAGCCTTTGACAGACCATAGTTCTGCCAGATACCACGTGCAACAGTAATTGGTAAAGAAACAATTATCTGTCGCAAGATTATCACACTGTGGAGGTATAACGCAGTCTCCTTCCGGTGCCGCAGTAAACCCACTTCCGTTTTTCGTGAAGCAATAAATAAGGAGAACAAAGTATCCTAATCAGAAACCATGCAAAGTTCTCCGCTTACGAACAGACCATGCCTTTACGTAACACACAGGATCGTTCAACAAAATTTATTTATCGAATGGACATATACATACAGAATACACAGCAATATTTACACAAAAAATATAAAAGATATCTGCAAGAGCTCTGATCTCAGTTGACTGTTGGAAAGGCATTGATATCCTTCCAGTATGCACTGAAACAGCTCTTGGGACATTACAATGTGGTCAATGGTCTGCTCTGAATTTTCACATTCACACAGTGGGGAGTATGAGAACCCCATTTGTACACGTTGGACTTAGTTCTTCCATGTCCACATCGGGTTCAGGTTCAGCTGACTTCAGCTTCCTCTAGGCAGTTGCAAACCTGATATGAGTACGTGTAGGGTCTCTGAGTTCATGACGACGTGTATTGGTGTTGTTTTTCCGTATTTCCTCCCAGACACGTTCAGTCTTGAGTGGATGGATTTCACGAGCTGTCCAAAAAGACTTCCTTGACTTCAGACGCTTGCTAGTCGACTGATTACAATTTTCTGGGCCGATACCCTTTGGAAAAACTAAATTAATAGTCTCTTCACATTCACTGGTCACTGCTTCTTGTCGACTCATAGATTCATATGTGATGGAGCAACGTTATTGAGAGCAAACAGCCAAGGTAGGGGAGGTAATCTCAAGGTGCTCTTTATGATTCTCAAGGTATCGTTCAAATGAATGTCCACCATACTGACATGCACTCTTTTGTACCAAGCTGGTGCGCAATATTCAGCCACAGAATACACGAGAAACAAGTCCGAAGTACGCAGGGTGTTAGCTTGAGCTCCCCAAAAAGTTCCACCTAGTTTTCGGATAATGTTGTTCCCGGTCTTTACCTTTTCTACATCTTACGAGGTGAGGCATGGATGACAATGAATGCCTCGGTGTGATTCCGAGATACTCAGGGTGAAGGTCGATCTTAACCAGTTTGTTATAGAAGGTGACTTTCGGCGGCTGGTTTGCTAAACGGTTGTTAAGGTGGCAGGTTGTGACTTCAGTTTTTTATGGTTAGGTCACAACCTCCAGTGTCTGTAATAATCGCCAAATAGTGTCAAGTGCACATTTTTGCATGCCATAGGTGGTTGCTTTGAAGTGCAATGGCGATATCATCCGCATAGCATAACTTCCTGGATACAGTTTCTGGCATGTAACTTATATACGGGTTGAACAACAGTACCGGTAACACAGATCATTGTGGTTGACGGTTCTTGACAGTATAGGATTTGCTCGTTCTGTGATGAAAGTAGACTCAGAAACATCTGTTTTTCAACATCTTGGACAACGGTGCTGTTAGTCTTAAGCAAGTTACAGTTTACTTTAGTTTTAATATTAGTCCATTCGGCCATAACGTATCGTAAGCAGCAGTCAGATCCACAAAGGCCTATTGAAGTTTTTAGTCATTTCTCGATACCAGCTTCGATGTAATACGAGAGCTCCAGTGCTTCTTCACAGCAGATGCATTTTTGCCTGAAGCCTGTGTGGTACGAAGGAACTTTACTGTCACCAGTTCGGGAAAGCCTAATGTCGATAAGCCGATTTATAACAGTCAATGAGAAGGCAATTGGACGATAGCTAGAGAGATAGTTTTTCGGATTCTCTGGTTTGAGTATTAAAAGGGTTTTTGCTATCATAACTCAACTGCTACCTTCCTCGTACTCAAGCAGTCTGAGCAAAATTTCCTTAAACATTTCCTTCCATTTCTGGCAACGTAGTGATCACCTGTTACCTAGCTCTGAGAAGAGTGTGGACCGATAACTGAAAACAATTCACGTCACAAAATCCTTAAAACGGTGATCACCTTCAGCCGCCCAGGAGTGAGCAGCGGCCAGCAGCAACAGCAGTTATCTGTGTTTCTATGGAACGTTTAGTTCAGTGCTTTCTCACGAGCTTATGTCAGCAAGTGGATAATACATGTGTGTTTATCTGGTCTGACTCTTGTTTAAATAAACTTTCTAGCTACCAGTGTATTTGTTTTCGTGTATCAGTTTGTGTGACTTGACTTTGGAGAGAAAAGTAAGTAAGTATATCTGTTTTCAGAACTGTAATTTACATTTGTTGTAGATGTTTTAGGATTGAGCGGGCCTAGTGTAGTGTGAGAACCTTAAATTGGGTATTTCAGTGCTGCCTTTTTTCAGTTTTCTCGTTTACATTTAGGCGTGCCCCAAATTCAATAGGCCCCAGTTCGGTAATTTTATCTCTTATTGAGATCTGTTTGGTGTTTCTCAATACTGAGCGCCTTTTTTATACTCTGTACAAGTTGTTCTACGCAGTACGTTATGGGCAGTGAAGCGCTTGTTGTGTGTGAACATGAAGTGTACTGGTCGCAGTCTGGGAACAGCTGGAAGATGCTTTGGTCACAGTCGACAAGCTTCGGGCTGCTGCTCGAAGCATTGGAGTACCAGTTGTGAAAGCTTCAAAATCTTTGGTGCCGTCGGAACACTCTAAAAATTCCATAGTCAGTGAGTCTTCCGATACACAACATCTTGCGGACCTATCTTCACTAGAGGGTGGCGGAGAGTGGTCATTCGACGTATCTCTGACGGGGGCGAAATGGGAATTGTACGCACGTCTGCCACTTTACGCCCTAGCAGCAGGTGTAAGTGCTGGTTAGTGTTGATAGGACACATGAGCCAGCGTAGCACGGCTATCCTGTTAGGCCAGTGACCAATTTCCCGTCCTCAGTCAGGTCACGTGGAGAGGGCGTTTATGCTGGCCATAGCAAGCTCCAACGTTAAAGGGCTTAAGGAGACCCTGAGGAAAATAGCAGGAAGATTAGGGATTAATGCCAGTGTGCTCTCGGTATGTTTCCTGGAGGACTCGTCTTAGATATGGAGGAGAGGGGGAGGCCGTGCCAGCGGCCATCGGACGCACTGGATGCAACCAGCCGCAGATCGAGGCCCATGTCAGCACGAATGACACCTGCTTCTTGGGTTCTGAGGCCATCTTCGGTCTCTCTCGCGATAAACTGAACTGGTGAATGGATTTAGCATTGCACGAGGGCTGCAAGCCCAGTTCACTGTTTGTAGCATAGTACCCATGCCTCTGGTTTGGAGCTGAGTGAAAGCTCTAAAGCAGATGCTCAGATGATTCTTTGACAATATCAGATGCTAATTTCTCGATTTCCACTACCGGGTGGAAAACTGTAACACCCTCCCAAATAGGTCAATCGTATACTAGAATCAGGAAGTGACTACTGAGGTAGCAGAGTATGTGTAGCGTGTACATGGCGGTTTTTGTAGGTTAGAACAGCCATCCCACCCCTCTCCTCTCTTGGGAATTCCCTGCAGAAATCGAAGACAAGTCAGGCACATCATAGGAAATATTCGTCCTCGCAGATCCAACATGGTTCAAAATGGTTCAAATGGCTCTGAGCACTATGGGACTCAACTGCTGAGGTTATTAGTCCCCTAGAACTTAGAACTAGTTAAACCTAACTAACCTAAGGACATCACAAAATCCATGCCCGAGGCAGGATTCGAACCTGCGACCGTAGCGGTCTTGCGGTTCCAGACTGCAGCGCCTTTAACCGCACGGCCACTTCGGCCAGCTAGATCCAACATGTTAAAGGTTAATACGATATTAATAAACTGCAAGAACATCCATGGTAGGATACCAGAATTACTATAGCTTATTAAAGGTAATAATGCCCGGATAGTTTTAGGAACAGGGAGTTATATGAAACAGGAAATGAATAGCAAGGACGTCCTAATACGGAATAGATTAAATACTGCAGCAATAGGTTATAAGCCAATGATGGCAGCTTATTTATTGCAGTAACCAATTTACAATGAGGTTATTAGTGATTACCGTTGTGAAATAGCCTAGTCCGGGCGAAGTTCAGCATCAAAGGTGGGTCAAGAGTGCCAGTCAGAAGCGTTTGTAGGTCACATGGGCCAGCAGCTATAGAAGCAGAGCGCTTCAGAAAAAATGGTTCAAATGGCTCTGAGCACTATGGGACTTAACATCTGAGGTCATCATTCCCCTAGAACTTAGAGCTACTTAAACCTAACTAATCTAAGGAGATCACGCACATCCATGCCCAAGGCAGAATTCGAACCTGCGACCGTAGCAGTCGCGCGGTTCCGGACTGAAGCGCCTAGAACTTCACGACTACCGCGGCCGGCAAACACTTACAGAGCCTACATCTGTACACATACTCCGCAAGCCACTGTCCTCTGTGCGGCGCAGGGTACTTTGTTCCACTACTAACCTTTTCTTTTCCTCTTCCACTCGCAAACGTAGCGAGTTCCCTTATCTTCATGGTCCTTGCGTGGAATATACGATGGCGGCAGTAGAATCATTCTGCAGACATTCTCAAATGTCGGTTCTCTAAATTATCTCAATATTTCCTCGCGAAAACAAAGTCGTGTTCCATTCAGGGATTCCCATTTCAGGTCGCGAAGCATATCTGTAAACATACGTGCTGATCGAACCTACCGGCAACAAACTAGCAGGCTACCTGTTAACTGTTTCGCTGTCTTCCTTTAATCTGACCGGACGGGGATCTCAGACACTCGAGTAGTCAAGAACTGCTCGCACTAGTGCAGTGTACGGTGTCGCCTTCATAGATGAGCTACTCGTTCCTAAGATTCACCCTATAAACCGAAGTCGACAATTCGCCTTCCCTACTACTGTCCTTAAATGTTTGCTTCATTACATATCTGTGCAACGTCACAACTACATATTTAATCGATGAACACTTGTTGTTGAGGATAACGTACTCAGTTCATTTACTTTAAGAAGTTAGCCACTCACATATCCGGGAACCTGTGCCCATACCGAGCGATGTGGCGGAGTGGTTAGCACACTGGACTCGCATTCGAGTGGACGACGGTTCAAACCCCCTTTAGATTTCCCATGATTACCCTAAATTGCTCCAGGTAAATGCCGGGGTGGTTCCTTTGCAAGGGCACGGCCGATTTCCTTCCCCCTGCTTGACGTAATCCGAGCTTGTGCTCCGTCTCTAATGGCCGCGCTGTTGACGGGAAGTTCCGTTCTAATCTCCTCCTCCTCTGTATGCTCTTACCTTCATTCACGGTCTCCAGTGAGGCACCGTGTTTCGTGCTTTCCGGAAATCAGCTGAATAAGTTTCTTCATAAGGCAATTCTCATAGGCGGAGCCTCCACTTTGTCAGCTACAGCGTGTGAGAATCATACCAACAAAAACGGTGTCGCAGCGATTTGTGTGAAATTATTCTGGGTGTCTTGTCCGAAACTACTTCAAGCAGATAGGTAGTGAACGAACTCGTGAAGGTAACATCTCAAACCTCCTTACAACAAACAGATTCGAGCTTTCCGAATCAGTTAAGATTGGGGGAGGGAAAGGAGGGGGTGTCATCAGTGATTACATGGTTGCGATAGCAGCAGCAGTGACTACGGGTGTTACAAGGAATGTTAAGAATTGTAGGGGAATAATTTTCCTTCGCAAAAGTGATAGGATGTAAATTAAAGAGTATGGGATTCGTCAACATCAAATATTCAGTTCCGAGGATGAAGAAATGGATGATAAATGTATAAAATTCGATAGCGTCGTTCAGTACGCTTTAGAGAAGAATGTTCTGAGCAAGGTTTTAAGGGATGTTAATGATGGTTTAATGGCAGTTGTTGCTCGGCTCGAGCGGGCCCCAAGTGGGGCGCCCGTATTGAATATCCAGTGGCTACCAGTTCAGTTCATTACTAACAAATAATGGCCTCACCCTCCGCAGGTGGCCTTCCAGCAGGCCGCCCATCCACGTACAGCACCTATCACAATAATATCGAATTGGGGAGATCGCGCCACGTTTACGGATGAGGCACGTTTACGCAGAGCACTTATCTCCTGAACCATTCTGGCTAGGGAGCTACCGACATTTAAAGATGAGTACCACCATCACCTGAGGGCTGTCACGAGCTTCAAGGCACCTGCAGAGTGAACGTCTTAGTGCGAAGAGCATATTGTGTTTTTGTGTAACATAACTAATTTTTTTATCTATTTTGGTTGAAGACTATTCGGTCCTGAGTACATCGTCAGATTGCAGCTTTGACTTCTTGAAAGTTTTATTTTTGTGCCACCAAATATAACAAAATTATTATAATTCATAACTTAAAAAAAGATTTTACATTTGCAACCTAAAATTTAGCAAAGTTTTTGTGATACTTTCATAGAGCCAAAGAAAGTGGTACACCTACCTAATATCGTGTAGGGACCCGGGGAGCTCGCAGAACAACAACAACGCGACGTGTCTTGGACTCGACTAATGTCTCAAGTAGTGCTGGAGGGAACTGACACCACAAATTCTGCAGGGCTGTCCGTTAATCCATAAGAGTACAATGGCGTGGAGATCTCTTCTGAACAGCACGTTGCAAGGCATCTGAGAGATGCTCGATAATGTTATTGTCTGGGGAGTTTGGTGGCCAGCTAAAGTGTTTAAACTCATAAGAATGTTCCAGGAGCCACTCTGTAGGAGTTCTGGACGTGTGGGATGTCGCATTGTTCTGCTGGAATTGTCCAAGTCCGTCGGAACGCACAATGGACATGAGAGGATGCAGGTGATCAGACAGGATGCTTACGTATGTGTCACCTGTCAGAGTTGTGTATAGACGTATCAGCAGTTCCACACCACTCAAAGTGCACGAGTCCGACACTATTACAAAGCCTCCAGCCGAGCGGTTTAGGGCGCCATGTCATGGATTGCGCGGCTCCTCCCGCCGGAGGTTCGAGTCCTCCCTCGGGCATGGCAAGTTAGTTTAAGTAGTGTGTAAGTCTATGAACTGATAACCTCAGCAGTTTGGTCCCTTAGGAATTCACACACATTTGAATATTTTTGAACAGAGCCTCCACCAGCTTGAACAGTCACCTGCTGACATGCAGAGTCCATGGATTCTTAGTGTTATCTCCATAACCGTACACGCCCATACGCCCGATAGAATCTGAGACGACACTCGTCCGACCAGGCAACATGTTTCCAGTCGTCAACAGTCCAATGCCGGTGTTGACGGGCCCAAGTGAGGTGCAAAGAAAGCTTTGTGTCGTGCAGTCATTAAGGGGACGCGAGTGGGCCTTCGGCTCCGAAAGCCCATATCGACGATGTTTCGTTGAATGGTTCGCACATTGACACTTGTTGTCGGCGCAGGATTGAAATATGCAGCAATTTGCGGAAGGGTTCCACTTTAATAACGCTAAACGATTCTCTTCAGTCGTCGTTGGTCCCGTTCTCGCAGGATCTTCTTCCAGCCGCAGCAATGTCGGGGATTTTGATGTTTTACCGGATTCCTGATATTCACGGTACACAAGTATAATGGTCGTACGGGAAAATCGCCACTTCATCGCTACCTCGGAAATGCTGTGTCTCATCGCTGATGCGCCGATTATAACACCACGTTCAAACCCAAATCTTTATAACCTGCCGTTACAGCAGCAGTAATGGATCTAACAACAGCGCTACGCTACGTTAATTCACGGAGTGTTGTAGGGTGAGCGGATCACGCCTTTCCTACGTCTGCCTGGGTGAGTTGGAAGTTGTCCTCTCGGCGGAATCTTCCTCACTGTTGCGTTTGTCCTTTTACTTCATCTTTCTCATGTTGCGGCGCGCCTTTACTCCAGCAACAGGTCTGGCCACCTTGTGGTCGGGCACCAGTGCACTTGGTTTCCCAAATTTCGGACAAGGTCGTTCTCCGACATCCGGGTGGCCTCATAAAAACGATGCGCCGCCTGCCGGAATCGGCGTTTGAGCAGTGGGACTCTCGCTACTCTGTGGAGTTCTCCGGTGCTGAAGTCTCGTGGCAGGTGAAGCGCTAACCTAAGCACCTTGTTCTGGACCATCTGCAGCTTTGCGATGGACGAGTCGGCCGCGTTGCCCCACACCACAGCAGCGTGCTCTAACACTGGCCTGGTTAGTGTCAGGTACAGAGTTATGCCGCAGTGTGGGGACAGGGTCGTCGCTGGGTTGAGTAAGGAGTACAACAAGCGCAATCTGCCAAGCGCTTTACCCCGTACTTCCCTGATGTGCGCCTTCCATGTCAGGCGCCGGTCCAAGTGACGCCTAGGTAGCGTTCGGTGTTCGACCATGGTATTAACAACTGTGCGAGACACTTGTTGTCTTACATAGGCGATGCCGACCGCAGCGCCGTACTCTGCCTGTCTACATGTCTCTGTATTTGATACGCATGCCCGTACCAGATTCTTTGGCGGTTCAGTGTATATACCATATACACTGTACTTACTTCCTGAAAAGCTCTCTTTTACGTATTACAGGACACAGGTCTGTTTTTTTTTTACAATCCATACTGATCAATGATCTAAACTAGAAGCAAGATGGCGGCTTCATTTGTTTTTGTCGACTACTTATTTGATGTACCAAATAACGTGATACGTGTACAGATATCTTTCACTTCTGCAGTTACGTCAAAGACACTTCTACATAGTACATATCATTTTATATATTTAAACATTTAATCATTTGGGTTTCAAATATGTTTCCGACGGTTGTTGCAGGGTGCTTGCTTTCAGACGTTTCACGGCGTACAGAACAAAATCCGTTCCATTAAGTTTCGGGTGTGCAGCCGCAAGAAATCTCCTTCTTCTTCTAATATTTCGGTTGTGTAATGTTCAGCCATGTTCAGAGTGAGCGGCTCAATGGTCATGCCATTTTGGACGTCAGATAAATCGTTCCTTTTCCGCATTAGGATAGCGACTGCACTGTATTCCTCGTCCCCCAACGTGCTTCATATGCCTTCTACCGCTAGTGCTGCTGCGGATGGTTATTGTACGTAGTCGTCGAACATAATCGGTGGTCGCATTACCGTGACTGGACAGTGTATTACAGTTTGGCGGAATTTACATTCCTTAGTCCAAGTGTTCTGATAAATTGTACAAGGAACTGCTGATGAGATATTCTTTAACTTTGGTTTTAAATTTATGGAGTTCTCAAGTTCTTGTCTGAAGTCCACTGGGTATCGATTAACTTCCGCACCAGAATTTAAAACTCCATTCAGCGTTTCAGAGACGGAAATTATTGCAACTTATGTTATTGTGGCTCTGAATTGCTGACTAAATTAAATCCTATTACTAATCACTTAATTAAATTTAAATAACTAAAAGATAAAATAGAGAAATGCAGTAGATGAAACAAGTGAAAGTGGTAGCTGTCTAAAAAATGCGAAATGTCTAAGAGTGAATGGCTGGAAGACAAATACAAGGCTGTAGAGCGCGCATGACTAGGAGACAGATAGATGCCGCCCATAGGAAAATAAAACAGAGTTTTTGGAAAGGAGATGCAGCTGTTTGAATATCGAGTCCAGTTTCAAGCAAATTGAAAAGTAGAAATAAACTATAGAGGGTTTGTTTCATGGCTAGGAGACAGATAGATGCCGCCCATAGGAAAATAAAAGAGAGTTTTTGGAAAAGAGATGCAGCGGTTTGAATATCGAGACCAGTTTCAAGCAAGCTGAAAAGTAGAGATAAAATATAGAGGGTTTGTTTCAGGGAAACAAACCTGAAAATGCTGCACAAAGGTATGTGGAAGTAGATGAAGAGGAGATGCAATATGTGATACTGCGACAAGAATTTGACAGAGAACTGATAGACCTGAGTCGAAACAAGGCACATGGAGTAGACGCCATGCCGTCAGAACTACTGATATCCTTGCAAGAGCCAGCCAAAACAAAACCACGCCACCAGGTGTACCTTCACACTTTAAAAAGAATGTAATAATTCCACTTGGAAGGCAGACGGATTCTGACGAGTGTTAATACCATCGAACCATCAGTTTAATTAGTCATTGTTGCAAAATTCTGAAACAAATTATTTACAGAAGAATGGAAAAACTGGTAGAAGCCGACCTCGGGGAATACTCACCATAGGACTTTTTTAGAAGACTAGCAAAACTATGAATATATAGAATTTGTGGATTTAGAGAAAGCTTTTGATAGTGTTGACTGGGCTTCACTCATCCAATTTCTGGGGGCACCAGGGATAAAATACAGGGATCAAAATGTTGTTTACTACTTCTACAGTAGCTAGAAAGCAGATAATAGATGTGAAAGACCTGGAAAGGAAGTAGTGGTTGAGAAGCGCGGGAGAAAGAGTTGTAGTCTACACCTGACGATATTCAATTTGTACAATGGACAAGAAGTGAAGGAAGTCGAGGAGAAATTTCGAAAAGGAATGAAGTTCATGCAGAAGAAACGAAAACCTTGAGGTATGGCGATGACATAATTCTGTCAGCGGCGGAAAAGGAATTGGAAGATTAGCAGAACTGAATGGTGTCTTGAAAATAAATTATAAGATGAACATCGACAGAGATGAAACAAGGATAATGGAATGTAGTCGAATTAAATCACGGTAATCTGAGGGAATTGGATTAGTTAGTGAGACACTATCAAGACTGCCTCGTGATGACTGGGTGTTGTGTGATGTCCTTAGGTTAGTTAGGTTTAAGTAGTTCTAAGTTCTAGGAAACTGATGACCATAACTGTTCAGTCCCATAGTGCTCAGAGCCATTTGAACCATTTGCCAACCACTATCAAGAAGTAGATGAATTTTCTTATTATAGCAGCGAAATAACTGATGACCGAGGAAATAAAATTCACGCCGACTACAGCATGGGAGGCATGTCTGAAAAAGAGGAATTTGTCAACGTCTAAAATAAATTCAGTATTACGAAGTCTGTTCTGAAGATACTTGTCTGCAGAAGTGCCTCGTACAGGTATGACACGTGAATGATAAAGGAGTTGAAACAAGAAGAGAATATGTGACATCAAGGAAGAGAGCTGAAGGTTAGACGGGTAGATCGAATAACTAATGACGGGCCACTGAATCGAACTGGTGAAAAAAGAGATTTATGGTAGAAGTTGATCGAAAGAAGGGATCGCTTGCATCCTGATGTATCAACAAATCGTTAATTTGGTAATATGTGCATGTGTGGAGGGTAAAAGTTTCTTGGGAAAGCTAGGATTGGATACATTCAATCAGGTTCAGTTGGCTGAAGGCTGCTGTACTTGTTCGCAGATGAAGAGGCTGCTCAGGATAGACAGTTTTCGAGATCTGAAGCACAGCTTAATTTTAACCACGTACACCATAATAGACTATATATACTGGCATAAAAGTGTATGGATCGCTAATGTTCCGCAAGATGTTTAGCTATCAAATCACGCAAAACTCTTATTGCGCGCTTCTGTGGATTGAATACTTTTTTCATATTTGCTGTAATACGTCAGAAGATAACGTCATAAGACAGCACTGAGTGCAAATATGCTAGCAATCTTCTCTGAAGGTCAGCTCAGTGGCAAGGAATTCTGACTGCAATGCGGACACAACTGGGCATTTTGTTTAGCTTATCCACATGCTCTAACCGTGATTTATTTTCAAAGAATATTCTTGAGAATTTATTTTATTTACTATCGATTCATCAAGAACATTAACACATTTAATCACACTATGAAAGCATGGAAGTAGTTGCCAGGAAGTAACTGATGAAATCATAACCAAATTTCTTTTAACGAATGGGAATTTTATTCACTTTAATAGTTCCTAAAAGCATTTTTTAAAATGAACAGCTTTAAAATTATAATCAGAAAACACCCTCTAAATATTTATTCAGAGGCAGAAAGAAACAAGTTTTTTGACCTTATGAGCTTTCGGGGAGAGAAACTTGCCGCTCCCTTTCGACACGGCCGTAGTTTCGACCGCTTACAACAGCCTCTGAAAGACTACACTGGTGCAAATCTGCAACGCATCAGATAACTTTAAACTAAGCGTTTTAACAATTTACACAAGCACACAAACTATGCACCCCCCCCCCCTGTAGGAGGGATGGAAATGGTACAAAATACTAACAATTAAAACCTTACCACCGAAGGTGCAACTTGATTTTAACTTCTAAGAAAATTCTTACAGTGAAAGGATGGCGACTTTATATACTAAAATGATCATTTAAATAACACCCCATGAGATTCAATCTGATATAAAATTCTACAAGGTTGGCCAAACAATAGTTAAGATGCTCTACAGTACACAGGTACCGCTTCTCGAGATCATAGGCAATAGTATAAAAGTTTCCAAAGATCAAAACATATTTCAGGTATTAGGCCGTTTCACTCCAAGCAATAAATTCGTTAACACACCAAATTCGACAAACATTACAGAGGCAGCTACTAACGTACGGTAGAGTGATAGGAAGATTACCGAACAACCCGAACCGCAGGTTGCTCTAACCCGTCCCTGCTCCACAAGGGAAAAACGGACCACCCAATTTATAAACAACCAGAAACTTCCTGGCAGATTAAAGCTGTGTGCCAGACCGAGACTCGAACTCGGTACCTTTGCCTTTCGCGGGCAAGTGCTATAAACAACCACCTTCCCGCAGGTGGGCAAACGCTGAAGAATGGTGGGACGACCCCAAAGAAAAACGGCTGGTGACCTCACCAAGAAAACAAGTAGAATTTAACAAGAGTAAATCAAACAACATATCACCAATCACTTTACTTGTAATAAACTGCGATTTCTCGAGAAGACCTGGCGCAGCACCCCGAAATCGCTCTCCCGAACCGTCCGCTGCCAGCCGCTTCTGCGGACGCAGGAAGGCGCGCCGACCTCCCGTCTCACGGCGTTGCAGCTCGCACCGGCCAGCCCGATGTCGTGGGTTGACTCCTGTTGCTCTCGTGTCGACCGCGAAGTCACTACCCCTCGCTATACGCCGCGGACCACTGGACTCACGTGGCGACCTCACATGCGCCGACGCTCAAGATGGATAAGTCAACTTGTGTCTCAGTGCGCGATCGACCAACCGATCGATCCAACCGCCAATGACCATTTCCTGAGCAAACTCGAGCAGACTGGCGGCCTAACGCGCAGACTCAGATGCAGGAACTAAGCCCCGACCAGGCGACCACTCTCTGAGTTCTCTTACTGACGGAGTGGAAAGACTCTCCGGCTTTTAAGGTTGATCCGAACGACAGACATACTAACACTCCGAACGACAGACAGACGCTAACGGCGTAACAAATGAGGACGAGAGATAGGCTAGCAAGCTGAGGCCGAGAGACTGACCCAGACTGACCCACTGGCGAGCTCATAGCGCCCCTTAAATGCACGTGAACAGGCAGAGGGAGACACCAAAGCTGCGATTGCCACAGCGGCGCCACCGCCAGAAACGGAGGGCGACTGCTTCACACTACGCGCTGCGGCGCGCTCTTCAAAACAGCGATTTGTACCACGGCTCAACGCTCATGACACATCAGAACATGATCTTCGGGTACCTAAGAAACTGAACAACTGTCTCATCTAGTGAACGCCCGTTGGTCTCTGTTTCTTCTGTCTATAGATTTTCTTTATTAGTTTCGAGTAGCGTAGTTTGAGTTTGTCAGTATATCATCTCTAGCTCACTTGTACCATTCACTTCTTTAAGTGGATGAATTACTTGAAGATAAATTGATAAGCCGCTACATACGACGGCGAGTTGAAAATTCCTAAGGCTTTTTACATGAAACAAGTGTTATTAACATTCTTAGACATTATTTTTCATGTTTACATATTTATTTGTTAACATGGTCACTCCGGTACGAACACGCTTCTCCCGACAAGAGACCAGTTTTTAGATACAGAGTCACTTTAGAACGTTTGACTTCGTTGACGGAGCCAGAAACTCACATCTGCTTGCACTGCTCCATCACTGTCAAAGTGGTCCTGGAAGGTATTCTTTAATTTTTGGAAGCATAAAAATCCGATTAGGCCAAGGCGGGACTGTACAGCAGATGACCTGACGACAGTGAATCCAAGGCGTCGGAGTGTTGTAGATGTCGCTGTGCTCGTGGGTGTTCTAGAATTATCATGCTGAAGCAGACGATGCTCCAAGTGTGGACGGACTTTTTGAATTCGAAACTCGATTGCAGCACTTTGCTTCTCAAGCACCGATGTAGTTACGTTTCACACTGCCACGTTACAAGCTACAGATCGGAGCCTTCTAGCGGCAGATATGGGCAAATAGTGGAAGGTGGGGCGAAAAAGGTCATTGCTGGAGAAGTTTCCTGAACTGTCTTGCTCCCTGTCAAGAGGTGGTCAAACGAATAAACTCCGTCACTGATGTCTGTGAGTCTGACGGATGATGCTTTTCCTTTATTTTTTAGTAAAGGCTTTCCTATTTTCAGTCGTTTCAGGTAATATGAAACATATACATTATTACCTTTACCTCACTTATACGAAAATATTATCACAAGCTGCTACATAGTCGCGAATATAAACAGTGATCCAGGTAGTGTCAAATGTTGTTTTATTCCGGTCATTGATCCCAATACTAAATCCTTCGACGATGGCCGGTTTGAGTTAGTAATCACCATCTTCAGATCTGTTCTAATGTGATAAAGCCGTAATGGGTCGTCAGATTTCTATATTTTGACGACGTCATTACGGCTTTATCACATTAGGACAAGGTGTAGAACATATCTGAAGATGGTCATTACTGACTGAAACCGGTCATCGTCGAAGGTCTTAATATTGTGCTCAAAGACTGGAATAAAGAACATTTGTAAATTAATATTTTTTACAATATCATACTGTAAACATCGTCTTTTGGCTCACAAATGTAGTTACTTGTAGCTTCTTCCAATTTGATGGTTTGATCTGTGCACCATTAATTCCGGGATGCCAGATCGGGATAAGTGGCGATTCTTCTCGTCGGGTAACGTAGCCTCTTCTCCCAGCAGTTCGTTTTTAACCTGTTTATTCGTTATAAGTTATTTACTTTTAGATATCAAACATAATACTACAGATTGGCTTCTGTATCCTTGCACATACAGCGCTACAAGCTGTCAGTCATCCCTTTGCGAAGATTTTGAATTAATTGACTAATGTTATTTTTAACCACCTTATTTTGCGTACTAACAGACATGCGCATGAAAATTCCTGCAGCCGTTTGGTATTCATTCCAACACAGAGGCATCAAGATATCTATGAAATATACCGGGTGATCAAAAAGTCAGTATAAATTTGAAAACTGAATAAATCACGGAATAATGTAAGTAGAGAGGTAGAAATTGACACACGTGCTTGGAATAACATGGGGTTTTATTAGAACAAAAAAATACAAAAGTTCAAAATATGTCCGACAGATGGCGCTTCATCCGACCAGAATGGCAATAACTAGCATAACAAAGTAAGACAAAGCGAAGATGGCGCTCTTACAGGAAATGCTCAATATGTCAACCATCATTCCTCAACAATAGGTATAGTCGAGGAATAATGTTGTGAACAGCACTGTAAAGGATGTTCGGAGTTATGATGAGGCATTGGCGTCGGATGTTGTGTTTCAGTATCCCTAGAGATGTCGGTCGATCACGATACACTTGCGACTTCAGGTAACCCCAAAGCCAATAATCGCACGGACTGAGGTCTGGGGACGTGAGAGGCAAAGCATGACGAAAGTGGCGGCTGAGCACATCCTCATCACCAAGCGACGCGCGCAAGAGATCTTTCACGCGTCTAGCAGTATGGGGTGGAGCGCGGATCCTGCATAAACATCATACGTTCCAGCAGGTGTTTATGAGCCAGGCTGGGGATGATGCGATTCTGTAACATATCGGCGTACCTCTCACCCGTCACGGTAGCAGTTACAAAACCAGAATCACGCATTTCCTCGAAGAAAAAAGGCCCGATAACGGTAGGTGTGGTAAATCCAACCCGTACCGTGACTTTCTCGTCATGCAATGTAGTTTCCACGACAGTTCTAGGATTTTCGGTAGCCCAGATTCTGCAGTTGTGGGCGTTGACAGACCCTCGGAGCGTGAAATGAGCTTCGTCGGTCCACAACACGTTACTCAACCAGTCGTCATCTTCCGCCATCTTTTGAAACTCCCACACCGCAGATGCCCTCCGCTTCACTAAATCGCCATGATGTCGATGGATTTTGTACGGATAGCATCGGAGGGTACGCCTCAGTGCCAACCAAACAGTTGTGTATGGAATGCGACTGCACCAGCGCTGACTTCCCCGTGCATAGACAAACCCGCTACAGTCTCCATTTCTTCCTGAACTGCCTCAGCAGCATTACGCCTTGTGCTCGGTTGGCCACTACGCGGTCTATCGTCTAAATCATTCTCGTCACAGCTGCATTTGTCAACGGACCTTTACCGTTCGAATCGCCTTCCTATGGCGATAGGATCGTAACGCTGAACTAGCACATTCCCCATTCTGATAATACATCTTCACTAAAAGCGCCTTTACAGGTAACGTCAACATGCTGCGACTGCTGGCGCATCTGATTCTCTCATTACATCTCCTTTTATACACGATTGTCATGCGCAGTCACTGACGTTTTGCTGTCCAGCGCCATCTGCCGGACATTTTGTGAACTTTGCTTTTTTTTTTTGTTCTATAAAACCCCATGTCATTCCAAGAATGTGTGTCAATTTTTACCTCTCTATCTACATTATTCCGTGGTTTATTAAGTTTTCAAATTTGTACAGACTTTTTGATCACCCAGTATACAGAAATGAGAACAACAAACATGGGATCCTCCCGCGATGGTGACAGGGCGGGGGGTTATGGGGGAGGGGGAGGGTAAGGGACGATAAGATGTCGTCTTCTAAGCAGCAAAACAATTTCATGTTGTATGGAATACGCTGAAAAGAAAATTTCTAGGGAAAAAAGAAACTTAGTGGTTGTTAAAAATATTACGGGAAGTTTCTGAATTGCGCTCAATAAAGAACAAGAAATCTTTGATTAAGTTTTTGAAATGGGAAAGCGATTTTATGGAATTACGGTGGACAATTTATGGACAGTAACGTTCCAGTTGGCACCCTGGAGCAAAATACTGCATCATTTTAAAAAAAACTGTCCGAGACAGTATCGAAAGACCGTCTTGGGAATCTGCCTCGATGGCTGTAGGTTTTAAGAAGGTGAACATTGAAAAATTCTGTAATATCCAAAAAAATTAGAAGAAGAAATTTCATCTTCCTCTTCATATTTTTCATATACATGAAACGGTTGACGCTGAATCCAAGAACGGCAGGAATTTTGCATTTAAAGGAAGACACCAACATGGGTGGCTTACTTCAGTCGAAAACGTGTTGTCCACTTTCCGAGTATGTATGTCCTTGCTGCCCACCTCACCCTGTTAGGCTGGGAGATGTAGAACTATGTAAGACTTCAGTGAAATGTATATAAGTCCTATTCAGTACGTACCCTTTCACTTTTCAATATACAGGGCTATTACAAATGATTGAAGCAATTTCATAAATTCACTGTAGCTCCATTCATTGACATATGGTCACGACACACAACAGATACGTAGAAAAACTCATAAAGTTTTGTTCGGCTGAAGCCGCATTTCAGGTTTCTGCCGCCAGAGCGCTCGAGAGCGCAGTGAGACAAAATGGCGACAGGAGCCGAGAAAGTATATGTCGTGCTTGAAATGCACTCACATCAGTCAGTCATAACAGTGCAACGACACTTCAGGACGAAATTCAACAAAGATCCACCAACTGTTAACTCCATTCGGCGATGCTATGCGCAGTTTAAAGCTTCTGGATGCCTCTGTAAGGGGAAATCAACGGGTCGGCCTGCAGTGAGCGAAGAAACGTTTGAACGCGTGCGGGCCAGTTTCACGCGTAGCCCGCGGAAGTCGGCGAATAAAGCAAGCAGGGAGCTAAACGTACCACAGCCGACGGTTTGGAAAATCTTACGGAAAAGGCTAAAGCAGAAACCTTACCGTTTACAATTGCTACAAGCCATGACACCCGATGACAAAGTCAAACGCTTTGAATTTTCGGCGCGGTTGCAACAGCTCATGGAAGAGGATGCGTTCAGTGCGAAACTTGTTTTCAGTGATGAACCAACATTTTTTCTTGATGGTGAAGTGAACAGACACAATGTGCGAATCTGGGCGGTAGAGAATCCTCACGCATTCGTGCAGCAAATTCGCAATTCACCAAAAGTTAACGTGTTTTGTGCAATCTGACGGTTTAAAGTTTACTGCCCCTTTTTCTTCTGCGAAAAAAACGTTACAGGACACGTGTATCTGGACATTCTGGCTAATTGGCTCATGCCACAACTAGAGACCGCCAGCGCCGACTTCATCTTTCAACAGGATGGTGCTCCACCGCACTTCCATCATGATGTTCGGCATTTCTTAAACAGAAGATTGGAAAACCGATGGATCGGTCGTGGTGGAGATCATGATCAGCAATTCATGTCATGGCCTCCACGCTCTCCAGACTTAACCCCATGTGATTTCTTTCTGTGGGGTTATGTGAAAGATTCAGTGTTTAAACCTCCTCTACCAAGAAACGTGCCATAACTGCGAGCTCGCATCAACGATGCTTTCGAACTCATTGATGGGGAAATGCTGCGCCGAATGTGGGAGGAACTTGATTATCGGTTTGATGTCTGCCGAATCACTATAGGGGCACATATCGAACATATGTGAATGCCTAAAAAAACTTTTTGAGTTTTTGTATATGTGTGCAAAGCATTGTGAAAATATCTCAAATAACAAAGTTATTGTAGAGCTGTGAAATCGCTTCAATCATTTGTAATAACCCTGTATATTATGATAACTTATAATATGTAGATTCAAAATACGTAAGAGACAAACTACTTTCAAATACGATGCTTTAGTGAAATTCCAGTTCGTCTTAGAGCGGCTATGTTACTCCACCTTCTCCTATGTAGAGATGAAGAATAAAGACGTAGAATGTTAATAACGTTTGTTTCATTTATAAAAAAATGGTTCAAATGGCTCTGAGCACTATGGGACTTAACTTCTGAGATCATCAGTCCCGTAGAACTACTTAAACCTAACCAACCTAAGGACATCACACACACATCCATGCCCGAGGCAGGATTCGAACCTGCGACCGTAGCGGTCACGCGGTTGCAGACTGTAGCGCCTAGAACCACTCGGACACTCCGGCCGGCTTCATTTACAAAGCTTTAGTTTTCACGGTAGAAATTTTGAGGCATTACTTTCCAGCATGCACTAGTACTTTGTACAAACTAAACAAAATTTGTCTAGCAGTTATTTTTTTGCGAATGAAGTGTATCTAATACACGCCATTGTTACGTATCTGAGAAAAAGTAATATTCACGCACGACGTCTGCTTCCCTTCGCCGACTGCGGGAAAACGAACGGCAGTCTCGTCCAGGCAGGCGAATGGGTAATCGGAAATACTTCGGACGTCAGCGGTGGTAGGTACGTCGTAGCTCGCGGCGAAACCTGCCAGAATGCCTCTTTAATTAACGATTTCACAATCTGCCTTTTCGCTCTTTTCCCTCTCTCTCTTTCTCTTTTTTTAATGTATTTTAAGCTCTCGTCGCCGCTGTGGCGTTCATTGTGACTATCGGTAGCGAAATTCTTCGTTGCAGCGTTCCAGCAATTTCCATTCAGGGCCGGAGGAAGCTCTCTAATGACAAAATGGTGTAAAGCGAGCGGCCGCTTTCATCTCCGGATTTGCTTTTTAATATCTGCCGCGGGCTGGCTGCGTGTATCGCGCGCGGGCGTGGGCCGGCTGCTGTTTGCTCGCCGTGTATGAATACTGATGAAAGGGGATCAAACGGCCGCCGCCGCCGCCAGTCTGCCACTCTGCCACTGTGCCGCTGCCGCGATACCGGCCGACAGCGAGTCCGGCCGCACTTATCCGCGCCGGCCGGAATTACGTATTAAATGAATGACTATCGGGCCCTGCCGCGGGCCGCTCTCGCGCCGCGCGGTGTTTATGAATCACGTCAGTCGACGCCGCCGAATCTCTGCACCACAGTCCATTACTTCCGCTGTCTTCATTTCTACATCTTCATCGTTATTCTACAAAAGAATGTGAAGCACGGGGTAGAGGGTATTTCTCACTATTCCCCTTGAAAGACTTCTTAAACACCTCTGTGCGTGTTATAATTACACCTATGTTGCCTTGCGATTCCTATGGGAGCGAACTGTCGGCAGTGGCGGTATATTCCTAAGTTCTTCACTTAGGGCTGTTGCCTGAAACTTCGTTAGGTGGACGTTTGTGGATTACACTGAAGTGAACAAAACAATGTGGGACAGCGATATGCACACATACAGGGTGTTACAAAAAGGTACGGCCAAACTTTCAGGAAACATTACTCACACACAAATAAAGAAAAGATGTTACGTGGACATGTGTCCGGAAACGCTTAATTTCCATGTTAGAGCTCATTTTAATTTCGTCAGTATCTACTGCACTTCCTCGATTCACAGCCAGTTGGCTCAATTGAAGGAATGTAATGTTGACTTCGATGCTTGTGTTGACATGCGACTCATTGCTCTACAGTACTAGCATCAAGCACACCAGTACGTAGCATCAACAGGTTAGTGTTCATCACGAACTTGGTTTTGCAGTTAGTGCAATGTTTACAAATGCGGAGTTGCTGATTCCCATTTGATGTATGGATTAGCACGGGGCAATAGCCGTGGCGCGGTACGTTTGTATCGAGACAGATTTCCAGAACGAAGGTGTCCCGACAGGAAGACGTTCGAAGCAATTGATCGGCGTCTTAGGGAGCACGGAACATTCCAGGCTACGACTCGCGACTGGGGAAGACCTAGAACGACGAGGACATCCGCAATGGATGAGGAAATTCTTCGTGCAGTTGACGATAACCCTAATGTCAGCGTCAGAGAAGTTGCTGCTGTACAAGGTAACGTTGACCACGTCACTGTATGGAGAGTGCTACGGGAGAACGAGTTGTTTCCGCACAATGGACAGCGTGTGCAGGCACTATCAGCAGCTGATTGGCCTCCACGGGTACACTTCTGCGAATGGTTCGTCCAACAATGTGTCAATCCTCATCTCAGTGCAAATGTTCTCTTTACGGATGAAGCTTCATTCCAAGGTTATCAAATTGTAAATTTCCATAATCAACATGTGTGGGCTGACGAGAATCCGCACGCAATTGTGCTATCACGTCATCAACACAGATTCGCTGTGAACGTTTGGGCAGGCATTGTTGGTGATGTCTTGATTGAGCACCACGTTCTTCCACCTACGGTCAATGGAGCACGTTATCATGATTTCATACGGGATACTCTACCTGTGCTGCTAGAACATGTGCCTTTACAAGCACGACACAACATGTGGTTCATTCACGATGGAGCTCCTGCACATTTCAGCCGAAGTGTTCGTACGCTTCTCGACAACAGATTCGGTGACCGATGGATTGGTAGTGGCGGACCAATTCCATGCCCTCCACGCTCTCCTTATCTCAACCCTCTTGACTTTCATTTATGGGGGCATTTGAAAGCTCTTGCGTACGGAACCCCAGTACCAAATGTAGAGACTCTTCGTGCTCGTATTATGGACGGCTGTGATACAATACGCCATTCTCCAGGGCTGCATCAGCGCATCAGGGATTCCATGCGACGGAAGGTGGATGCATGTATCCTCGCTAACGGAGGACATTTTAAACATATCCTGTAACAAAGTGTTTGAAGTCACGCTGGTACGTTCTGTTGCTGTGTGTTTCCACTCCATGATTAATGTGATTTGAAGAGAAGTGATAAAATGAGCTCTAACACGGAAAGTAAGCGTTTCCGGACACATGTCCACATAACATATTTTCTTTCTTTGTGTGTGAGGAATGTTTCCTGAAAGTTTGGCCGTACCTTTTTGTAACACCCTGTATAATGGTGATAGTATAGCGTACACAAGTTAAGAAGGGCAACACATTCGCTGAACTGTCATTTGTATTCAGGTGATTCACGTCAAACTGTTTCCGACGTGATTATGGCCGCACGACGGGAGCTGCCAGACTATGATCGCGCAATAGTACTTGGAGCTAGACGCATGGGACAACCCATTTCGGAAATCGCCTAGGTCCAAGGTCGGCAACCTGCGGCTCGCGAGCCACATGCAGCTCTTTGGATGTGGAGCTGCGGCTCTTTAGTTCCTTACGCAGATATTATTTATTTCATAAGAAAAAAAAAATTAATCGTTATGAATCGATTAACGAGGATTGGGCACCATTTCTATCTCTCACAATTAGCCCATTGTTCTCGCTTTTCACCGCACCCCTCCTCCGTGACACTCGTCACTGTCGCACCGCGATGAGCACGTCCTGGGTTCTGACGAGCCCGCTCATGCCAGTCGGCGATCAGCGCACACGGCAGGCGACCACAGAGTGAGGCAAACAGTGTTTCGTGTCCGAATTACTCATTTTAATAATTCAATTATTTCAGAATTATTTATTCTATCAAGATAAGTATTTTTAATTGCGAAATATCGATGTAAAATTTTTCTTGATAGATTATATTTTAAATTACAGCTTTCCGGATGCATTTACGTAGGTACACGTTGACATAGTAAATAACTGCAAAACATGTCCTCTGCTGTTTCGGATACCTGAATAATGATTTTAAAAATTCTTTATTACAGCTTAACCGCAATCATGGCATTCACAAAAGAGAGAGAGAGAGAGAAACTGAAGAAGAGTATCGAGAATTCAATCGGGATTGGAAGGAGTCGTGTTACTTCAGAACAGTTATTAAAAAAATGAAAGATGAATTTTCTGACAGATTTCAGCAATTCAAAGCCAACAAATCCACTCTAGCATTCATAGTAAATCCTTCCAACACAAATAGTAACGAAATCCACATTGAGCCATTTGGAGTTGATAGTGTATCTCTAGAGATGCAATTGATCGATTTGAAAAGCAAAGCTTTGTGGAGTGGAAAATTCACAGAGTTAAAAAGCAAATTGGAAGAGTTGGAAGTCCAGAAATGTATGTACGTAACGAAACAGAAGTGGGCAGCTTCAAAAGAAATGCCGCGAGTTGAGGCACTTACATTCGACGCATGGAATAGTCTTCCAGATTGCTACACTGAGGTGAAGTAGTTGCCATTTGGAGTGCTGACTATCTTCGGATCGACATATTCGTGCGAGCAAGCGTTCTCTTGCATGAATATGTAGTTAAAAGTAAAGTAAGGAGCCAACTAACGAATGAAAATTTAGAGTCGTGTTTGAAACTTAATAAAAACAATTTATGAACCAAATTTATCCAAACTTTCTAAAACCATGCAAAGCCATCGCTCCCACGGAATTTGTTTGCTCTGTTGTTTGTTATTGAACTACAAGTTAGTGTTGTAACTGAATGTTTAATTGTTTTATTATTTTTTACTTGAATAATAAGTGATTATGTAATAATACCATGTATATATTATCTAATTTGTTGTCAAAAAACACTACGTACAGAATATGAATAAATATATATTTTTCTTATGAATGAATAGATTAATTTTTTTCGTCAAAAAACTTTATTTATGCAAGTACTATTGATTGTTGGCAAGAAAAATTTTTGAGACTCTTTAAATACTTTGAAATTGTATAAATTGTGATTTCTGACTCTTCCGACTCAAAAGAAGGCCTAGGCAATTCAATATTCCGAGATCCACTGTGTCAAGATCGTGCCGAAAATACCACATTTCAGGCATTACCTCCCACTGCAGACAATGTGGTGCCAGACGGCTGTCACATACGTTTGTGCACATTTGTCAGTCCTACCACATAAGGAACACTACGTGAAATAACCGCAGAAATCAATGTGGGACATTCCACAAACATATCCGTTGGGATGGCGCGGTGAAGTTTGGCGTTAATGGGCTACGGCAGCAGGCGACCGGCGCGAGTGCCTTCGCTAACAGCACGACATCGCCCGCAGCGCCTCTCCCGCTGTAGTGACCATATGGACCTCAGAAGACTGGAAATCCGGGGCCTGGTCACATCAGTTCCGACTTCAGTTGGTAAGACACGATGACAGGGTTCGAGTGTTGCAGTTTCATTTCCACAAAAACAGTTACATCCATATATCTGTATGAGATAATACCAGTTGTGACTCACAGATATTGTAGTCGTAAGATACTTTGTCCCATCATGAACCATGGGCCTTGCCGAGGTGGGCTGGTTTGCATGCCTCAGCACTGGTCGTACAGTAGGTGCAATCACAACAGACGGGTATCTGTGGAGGGGCCAGACCAATCCTTGCTTGCCGAAGAGTGGCAGAAGCATTTCCAATAGTTGCATCAGCAACAGTGTGGGTCATTGATGTGGCCTTATAATATTAGCCAACATCGCCTTGCTATGTTGATACTGCGAGCAGTAGAAACCAAGGGGAGAATACAACCATCGGTTATCTGTGGACATTCAGCTCTTCCGTATGGCAAAATGACGGCAATTTCCTCTTGAGTCTCGCGATGGGGACTGTTCATGGGGTTTTTGCCACCAGGACAAACAAAACCAACGTTCTGCACGTCAGAGCATCTGTATTAGTATCCTCAAGTGGGTAGATCAGTAGAAGTTAACAAAAGAAATGGACAGATTGAAGTTCAATAAAGTGAGTAATAATGAACTATAGGAACATCTGTTCAAGTGAGTATACAGTTATAAATACAAAACCAAACAGGAGTAATTACGGAGGCGGTCTAAAAATAAATGCGAAACAGGGATGCGGGTAAGCTAGTGTGAACAACATAGTAAATGCTTCACACTATTGAGGAGAGGTACCAAGTCAACACCCACAACGTCATTAAGAATTAATGGAAACCAGAAAAGCAGGTAATGGAGAGACTGAAAGAATACATGATGAGAGGAGAGAAATTATTGAGATAGTCAAGAGAGACGAGAATTTATTTATGATTGGGGACTGCATTTCGATAGCAGGAAAAGAAAATAAGAAAAATAGTAAAATATGCAATGGTGAAAGAAATCGAAGGGGATGCCGCCTGGCAGAATTTTTCACAAAGTATAATTTAATCAAGGCTAATACTTGGTTTAAAAAATCGTAAAAGAGGGTTGTACACTGGCAAGGGACCTGGAGACGTGGAAAGTTTTCAAATACATAACATAATAGTGAGAGAGGAGGAATTCTGATATTTTGCTTTAATCTTCAAAGTATTTCCCCTGCTGGATGTAGACTCTGACAATAATTTATAGTTTATGAACTACATACTGGAACTGAAGAAATCGTAGAAGTTGGGAAATTGAGGGCATGATATTACTGCATATGATGTGTCATCTTAGAACGTTTCCTTCAAGTCTATTATGCATGTATATAGGAGTACGTGGCTATCTGAAGGACAGGTAAGCAAGGAATATATATATTCATCATGCGATCTTGTAGCTCTAGCAGTAGGCATGTTTGCAGACAACAACGGTTGCTTATAATTTTCCAGCCGTGTTCCAACTTGTTTGTGCCATCATCTATTCAATGCTGTAAAATGCAAACATGTTTCAAATGTTAATTATTCTAACGAAATTAGGAGTAAAGCCAGTTCATTATCATATTTTTCCACATTGCTAGGTTTCGTAGGAACGTCTTTAGAGAGCTGTATACGAGTAGCTTGTCATCTGCAACTAAATGATACCGCTTTGAGTTTCGTTGGTCGATTAACAAACCATTTTAACTGGAAAAGTAGTTCTGTTTGTGTGTGCACTGCCACAACAGATGTGCATGCAGAGAGGAGGGTATATTTAGAAGAAAACTGTGCATAATTGTAAAATATAGTCATTGAATGTCTTGCATGGTGACATAAATCTCAGGGAACAAAAAGTATTTACTTGTTAACAGACCAAAACAAAATCAACTAAGAATGACACACATCAAGAGAAGACGTTAGAACGGAGTATGAACACATTATAAAGGAATAGGAAGACTCAGTATACCAAATGTTAACACAAATATAACAAATGAATTAGTAGTCGCAGAAATAACAGAAATAATCGAAACACACAAAGCTACCATTGTCTCCAATTACGTCCAAGAAGCTACCAGAAAACCTAAAACAACACAAGATAACAGTAGCATAAGCAGAAAAATGCAACGTAGTGCTGATCATGAATGACAAGGAGTGCGCACACAAAACACAAGATTCTCTGAAGGATAACATCATCAGAACAATCAGTGAATGAACTGGAAGATATCAGAGAAACATTCAACAAACACTGAAAACATTAAAAATACATTCACGAAAAACCTGATGAGGTGAATGAAACAAACAAATCGAGACACCTAACCTAAATTTCATAATAAAAGCGAGCAAAAAATATACCTACAATACATGCCATTAATTTTAAGAACGATCCTTCCTAGCACCACACACACACACACACACACACACACACACACACACACACACACACACACACACTCTCTGAAGGAGATAAAGCCTCTTGATAGCAATAGAAACCATGAAAACTCCAAATATTTTTAGGCGAGATCATGAGTACAGACAATCCAGACACAGCAAGCCTTACATCAGTTGATAATGCATAACTGTATGCATAAATTCCAATAGACAAAACACTCAGCATCATCATTCAAGGACAAAAACTGAAAAACAACACATCATACGTATAAATTAAAGAAACAGGTCTACACTTAAGACCATAACACAAAATTACCTTGTGGAAGAATTTCACTCATAACATGAAGGACTTACAATGAGATGATCAGATAGTGGTCTCATAGTCGGTATATTCGTGAGCAGTCTAGAAAGCAACATCTTCAGACATGTAATAAACCAAAGAAAGTACAAAGTTATGTACTGGCGCTATTATGTTGATGATATAATATACCTGATTGATTAATGGCATATACACATAAAAGTGTTACATGATGAAATAAACAATTCACACCGAAAAATTTATTTCACGTTCGAAATAGAAGCATACAGTGCTCTACATTTTTTGGATCTCATCATACAAAGAATAAACAATACACATAATTTTATAACGTGCATGAAGTTGACAACCACGAAGAAAGCTCTCCAAAATCACTCAAAACACCCAGCGAGCTACAGATTAATGCTCCTCCTGTTAAACGGAACAGTCCATAATAAACTCATTTGCTAGACATACAGACTAAAATTGTTGTATCCTGCCTACTGGTCAAACATGGGATGCCTAGGAAACCTGCTTCTCGGATCGCTAGACAACAATTTAGGCTAATCGTATTAATGAGTTCATTACAAAAGGAAATGATTACAGTACTTTGTGAAATGCAGATGTGTCGCGAGCAAATGGCGACAGACAAGCAAGAAATCTCTTCAGTACAGACAGTGCTACATAGTAGAAGCGAAATGACTAGTCTTGATGCTAGTCTAGAACTCGCTGCTGTGGAACTCGGAGAACTGGATAGTCTTCAACTGGCCGCGGACAGGCGACGCGGTGCTTATGTCCTCTTCGTGTCAAGGGCGCTGCCGTCTGGTTGTCGTCTTAGAGAGGGGTCGGTCCACTTGCAATTGGCTGCCGTCTTTTTCACCGCCCTCTCTCTCTGACGTTGCCGCTTGGCGTTCCAGCGCTTGACTTTACGCCGGAAGAAAAATCACTTTCGTACGTTGTGACACTGCCAAGTAATATATAATTCGATAAAACTTGGACCATGCTTAGAAAGAACTGCTACAGTGTAGCACTGAAGGTAACTGAAAGAAATGTGCAACAAGACGAATAGGAGTGACACTTTTACTGAAAGACAATAATTACACTGGAGTCACTGTGGTTTATGATGGTCCCTTGGACATTATAAAAGCAGGAACATCGTCCTTAACAGGGTGTATAATCACCACAGTTGGCAGTGCCTGCCCTGATTCGTGCTCCCATGCTGGCCACAAGGTTGGTAAACAGGTTCAAATGGTTCAAATGGCTCTGAGCGCTATGGGACTTAACATCTGAGGTCACCAGTCCCCTAGAAGTTAGAACTACTTAAACCTAACTAACCTAAGGACACTTTTTTTCCACTTGCCGCCCTGATTTTACGACCCACCACCTAATTGCGTAAGGTGGGTCTTTATTGACCACTTGGCCGCTGCGATCGGTGTATGGGCGCTGATGTGGCTAGAACCTCCACACCAGTTCCCGCACCGTTGCCCGTGTCCCGCCACGTGGAGGCAGGTCATAGTTGATCGTGTTTTGTTTTTGTCTTTTTTTAATTTTGTTTTCATTCGTTTGGTTATCATTGTTTGCTTTGTTTTCTTTCTTTTTTTATGGCAGCTATCCCAAACGGTTTAGCAAATATTTACATGAAATTTGAAATTTGAAAAGGAAATACCAAAAAAAAGTTGAGAATGGAGAAGAGGAAAGAAGATAGGAAAGGGAGAAGTTTGTAGTCCCTCCACCCTGGGGAACTGAGGATGAAAGCCTTGGAATTTGTCGTCAAGCCATTGATCCTCAGTCTCCAATCCTTTGCTTGCCTTCAGACTAAGAAGATCTACGCTAAATTGTAATTACTATGCTAATTACTAAAGCTATTACTAAAATAATTACGCTATTGACAGGTTTAAAATGCCGTGCTTGCCTGTGGCAGTTGCGAAGGTGCGCCGACACTGTTTACATATTTTCACGTATAGGTTTAGTTATGTGTCATCTATTGTAATAGCTGTACATTATATTTAGACTAATGCATTTCTGTCAGGTCTTCTTTCTGTCTCGGTTTTCATCCTCCACACTATGGCGTCTATGTAGGTGCTGCATCTAGGTTTTTCGTCTGTACGGTCTCTCGCGCCTCTCAGTACGTATAGTTCGTCCCGTAATTGTGGTGTTCTAATTGCCTCGTATATGTGTCGTTCAGTTTGTAAGTGTTGTGATCCTGGTGTGTTCCTGTGTTGTCTGAATTTCCAGCAGAATAGGATTGAATATTCGGGGGTTCCCATACCTCCGCATGTACATGTATATGTGTCTCTTAGACTCATGCGTTTCAAGTACGTGGGATAAGGTCCGTACCCAGTCAATAAATGCACCATGCCGCGGCTAGGATCGGCATGTTTCATTCTTAACACTTCTGTGATATCCGGAAAAAATGTATGTACTCTCCGTGCCTTATCACTTGTGCCCCATTCTTCTTGCCATGTATCAAATTCCCATTGTTTGAGGATCCGCTTGTTGTTCATCAGAGAACCCGTTATTATATTAACCTGGTCTACTCTGCCCATCTTTAACCAGCACAGTGTGGCACGGTGCCTAACTGTTATATCTATCGGGAAGATTCCAAGCACTATACACAGCGCTTCGATCGATGTCGTGCCAAATGCTCCAGATAGTCGCATCATGACGCTTCTCTGTCCTCGCCTGACCGCGTTCTGTTTGTGACGAGGTTGAGCCAGTGCGGCCATGTACTGGCCGCAAAACTTAGTACTGATTCGAAGAGTGCACTGCGGTAGGTTCATGTGACTGACAAAGGAAGTTTGTATTGTCTTGAATTTATCCTTGCCTGTTTGTGCAGTATTTTTCTGCCTTGTCTGTTGGTATCCTTTCTTTCAGGAGTGCTAGTTCTGCAAGGTTCGCAGGAGAGCTTCTGTAAAGTTTGGAAGGTAGGAGACGAGGTACTGGCAGAAGTAAAGCTGTGAGTACCGGGCGTGAGTCGTGCTTCGGCAGCTCAGATGGTAGAGCACTTGCCCGCGAAAGGCAAAGGTCCCGAGTTCGAGTCTCGGTCGGGCACACAGTTTTAATCTGCCAGGAAGTTTCATATCAGCGCACACTCCGCTGCAGAGTGAAAATCTCATTCTGGAAACATCCCCCAGGCTGTGGCTAAGCCATGTCTCCGCAATATCCTTTCTTTCAGGAGTGCTAGTTCTGCAAGTTTCGCAGGAGAGCTTCTGTAAAGTTTGGAAGGTAGGAGACGAGGTACTGGCAGAAGCAAAGCTGTGAGGACCGGGCCTGAGTCGTGCTTCGGTAGCTCAGATGGTAGAGCACTTGCCCGCGAAAGGCAAAGGTCCCAAGTTCGAGTCTCGGTCGGGCACACAGTTTTAATCTGCCAGGAAGTTTCACATCAGCGCACACTCCGCTACAGAGTGAAAATCTCATTCTGGAAACATCCCCCAGGCTGCGGCTAAGCCATGTCTCCGCAATATCCTTTCTTTCGGGAGTGTTAGTTCTGCAAGGTTCGCAGGAGAGCTTCTGTAAAGTTTGGAAGGTGGGAGACGAGGTACTGGCAGAAGTAAAGCTGTGAGTACCGGGCGTGAGTCGTGCTTCGGTAGCTCAGATGGTAGAGCACTTGCCCGCGAAAGGCAAAGGTCCCGAGTTCGAGTCTCGGTCGGGCACACAGTTTTAATCTGCCAGGAAGTTTCATATCAGCGCACACTCCGCTACAGAGTGAAAATCTCATTCTGGAAACATCCCCCAGGCTGCGGCTAAGCCATGTCTCCGCAATATCCTTTCTTTCGGGAGTGCTAGTTCTGCAAGGTTCGCAGGAGAGCTTCTGTAAAGTTTGGAAGGTGGGAGACGAGGTACTGGCAGAAGTAAAGCTGTGAGTACCGGGCGTGAGTCGTGCTTCGGTAGCTCAGATGGTAGAGCACTTGCCCGCGAAAGGCAAAGGTCCCGAGTTCGAGTCTCGGTCGGGCACACAGTTTTAATCTGCCAGGAAGTTTCATATCAGCGCACACTCCGCTGCAGAGTGAAAATCTCATTCTGGAAACATCCCCCAGGCTGTGGCTAAGCCATGTCTCCGCAATATCCTTTCTTTCAGGAGTGCTAGTTCTGCAAGGTTCGCAGGAGAGCTTCTGTAAAGTTTGGAAGGTAGGAGACGAGGTACTGGCAGAAGTAAAGCTGTGAGTACCGGGCGTGAGTCGTGCTTCGGTAGCTCAGATGGTAGAGCACTTGCCCGCGAAAGGCAAAGGTCCCGAGTTCGAGTCTCGGTCGGGCACACAGTTTTAATCTGCCAGGAAGTTTCATATCAGCGCACACTCCGCTGCAGAGTGAAAATCTCATTCTGGAAACATCCCCCAGGCTGTGGCTAAGACATGTCTCCGCAATATCCTTTCTTTCAGGAGTGCTAGTTCTGCAAGGTTCGCAGGAGAGCTTCTGTAAAGTTTGGAAGGTAGGAGACGAGGTACTGGCAGAAGCAAAGCTGTGAGGACCGGGCCTGAGTCGTGCTTCGGTAGCTCAGATGGTAGAGCACTTGCCCGCGAAAGGCAAAGGTCCCGAGTTCGAGTCTCGGTCGGGCACACAGTTTTAATCTGCCAGGAAGTTTCATATCAGCGCACACTCCGCTACAGAGTGAAAATCTCATTCTGGAAACATCCCCCAGGCTGCGGCTAAGCCATGTCTCCGCAATATCCTTTCTTTCGGGAGTGCTAGTTCTGCAAGGTTCGCAGGAGAGCTTCTGTAAAGTTTGGAAGGTGGGAGACGAGGTACTGGCAGAAGTAAAGCTGTGAGTACCGGGCGTGAGTCGTGCTTCGGTAGCTCAGATGGTAGAGCACTTGCCCGCGAAAGGCAAAGGTCCCGAGTTCGAGTCTCGGTCGGGCACACAGTTTTAATCTGCCAGGAAGTTTCATATCAGCGCACACTCCGCTGCAGAGTGAAAATCTCATTCTGGAAACATCCCCCAGGCTGCGGCTAAGCCATGTCTCCGCAATATCCTTTCTTTCGGGAGTGCTAGTTCTGCAAGGTTCGCAGGAGAGCTTCTGTAAAGTTTGGAAGGTAGGAGATGAGGTACTGGCAGAAGTAAAGCTGTGAGTACCGGGCGTGAGTCGTGCTTCGGTAGCTCAGATGGTAGAGCACTTGCCCGCGAAAGGCAAAGGTCCCGAGTTCGAGTCTCGGTCGCGCACGCAGTTTTAATCTGCCAGGAAGTTTCATATCAGCGCACACTCCGCTGCAGAGCGAAAATCTCATTCTGGAAGTGTAGTGGTGTGTTGTTCCACTTCTTCACCAGCGCAGTTGACAACCGTCAGATAGTCGTTGAGGTACGTGGACACGCTGCGGTATGTGTCCGCAAGGCATCCCACACTTGCTCGATGAAACACGCAAGTCAGTCGTTTGACCGATTGTTCTCCCGTTCCAACAGCTCTTCCACCTGCGCGGTTCGATGTGGTCGCGCGTTGTTATCCATAAAAATGGAGTCAGGGCCGGATGCATCTCTAAAAAGACGCAAGTAGGGAAGGATTACAGTGTTACAATAACGTCGATTGGCGAACTACGTTCAGAGATTTGGAGATCAGTACGGCCATGCAACATTCTGCTTCCCCACACCATAACATCTGGAATAACAAAAGGTTCATGTTCACGATGTATCTGGGTGCATTATTTGTTCCCAATTCTCGCAGTACGAGTTTGCGTTTAGAATAATTAGTCAGAGTGAACGTGCTCTCGTCCGAGAGAATTCCTCGATCTCACACCCCTTGATCCAGTCCCTGTGGTCTTGGGACCATTGCTGACGGTGCTGCCGATGTGCAGGTGTCACCGAAACACAGCGTGCTGGTCGTCGAGCAAAGAGGCTACCCCCATGCGATCGCAGTCCCACTGTGGGGCGTGAGACTGCCTACCTTGCAGTCCTGCGAAATGTGGTTGCAATTGCAGCCGCTGTCTGACGGTGTTGCATTCTGGCCTGTTGCACGTTGCAGCGGACAGCTGCTGCTGCAGTTTACACGTGGTCGGCCAACTCCTTTCCTTCTGGCAGCAGTGCCAGTGCTTTCGAAAGCTCGCCACGCAGGTGAAACTGTTCATTTGTGGAACACAACCTGCGACCAGATTAGAGAAAGAAGAGATGACACTATCTGCAGGACCTGACCATCGTTTTGCAGGACAATGCTCAAGCACGTACAGTGCAAACTGTTACTGATTTGTTTGACTGATGAGTTGTAAGTGCTATACCACTTACTGCACTCCCTTGACTTAAGCCCTCGTAAGTTCTACTCGATTTGTAAACTGAAGGAAACACTTCACTGCATTCGCTTCAGAACTGCTACAAATTCGTCGGGCAATATACCGCGCCGCTCCAACTCTCAACGCAACTGGCACTGCTAAGAGTATCCTACGACTTCCACATCGCTAGCAACGGGTTATACACAATGCTGGTGACTGCTTTGAAGGTTAGTAAAACTTTGAAACACGTATCTATTTTGTACGAGTTGTAAATAAATAGTTGCCACTATTAAAGTTCCAGCGCTCGTAATTGAACAGTAAAACAATATGCGCATAACACCCCCGAACTCTAAAAAGTAACAGCTTCCGTAAGAAATTTTCCAACCACTTAATAGCCCCCAACCACCACCCAACTACACTTCTGCCCATTGAAATTGCTACACCAAGAAAAAATTCAGATGATAAACGGGTATTCATTAGACACATATATTATACTAGAACTGACATGTCATTACATTTTCACGCAATTTGGGTGCATAGATCCTGAGAAATCAGTTCCCAGAACAACCACCTCTGGCCGTAATAACGGCCTCGATACGCCTGGGCATTGAGTCAAACAGAGCTTCAACACGATACCACACTTCATCAAGAGTAGTGACTGGCGTATTGTGACGAGCCACTTGCTCGGCCACCATTGACCAGACGTTTTCAATTGGTGAGAGATCTGGAGAATGTGCGGACCAGGGCAGCAGTTGAACATTTTCTGTATCCAGAAAGGCCCGTACAGGACCTGCAACATGCAGTCGTGCATTATCCTGCTGAAATGTAGGGTTTCGCAGGGATCGAATGAAGGGTAGAGTCACGGGTCGTAACACATCTGAAATGTAACGTCCACTATTCAAAGTGCTGTCAACGCGAACAAGAGGTGACCGAGACGTGTAACCAATGGCACCCCATACCATCACGCCGGGTGATACGCCAGAATGGCGATGACGAACACACGCTTCCAATGTGCGTTCACCGCGATGTCGCCAAACACGGATTCGACCATCGTGATGCTGTGCATCCGAAAAAATGACGTTTTGCCATTCGTGCACCCAGGTTCGTCGTCGAGTACACCATCGCAGGCTCTCGTGTCTGTGATATAGCATTAAGGGTAACCGCAGCCATGGTCCCCGAGCTGATAGTCCGTGCTGCTGCAAACGTCGTCGAACTGTTCGTGCAGATGGTTGTTGTCTTGAGAACGTCCCCATCTGCTGACTCAGGGGTCGATGGTGGTTGCACGATCCGTTACAGCCTTGCGGATAAGATTCCTGTCATCTCGACTGCTAGTGATACGAGGCCGTTGGGATCCAGCACAGCGTTCCGTATTACCCTCCTGAACGCACCGATTCCATATTCTGCCAAAAGTCATTGGACCTCGACCAACGCGAGTAGCAATGTCGCGATACGATAAACCGCAATCGCGATAGGCTACAATCCGACCTTTATCAAAGTCGGAAACGCGATGGTACGCATTTCTCCTCCTTACACATGGCATCACATCAACGTTTCACCAGGCAACGCCGGTCAACTGCTGTTTGTGTATGAGAAATCGGTTGGAAGCTTTTGTCGTGTCAGCACGTTTTAGGTGTCGCCACCGCAGCCAATTTTGTGTGAATGCTCTGAATAGCTAATCATTTGCATATCACAGCATCTTCTTCCTGTCGGTTAAATTTCCCGTCTGTAGCACGTCACCTTCGTGGTGTAGCAATTTTAATGGCCAGTAGTGTAAAATAGAAACGGATTTAAATGTACTAATGCGCAGCCTCAGTCTATACTGTAAACTTAAAATGAAAGGAAATTCCGCGCATAATAAGTATTAGCAGAAGGAAAATAGACTACACAACACTACACCGTGGTATAATATTTAACACATTAAAGGAACTATACAGAAAAGAATATACAAGCAGATAAAAACACACATAACATCTCACCTAAAACAACTAACCCACTCACCACCCACCCACTTAGCTACCCACATACATGCAAACACACCCACACACACACACACACACACACACACACACACACACACACACTCACACAAACAAACAAACAGATAAGAGCACAAAGCCACACCGATGGACAGAGAGAGACAGATACGAAAACAAATTAACATCAACAAGGACTGGACGCACAATAGAAAAATAAAGACTGTGAAGCGGAAAAATGTAACTTGCGACCGGAGTTTCTCGGAAGCAAGTATCGTGTGTACGTGTGGAGTCTCATAACAGATAAGCATACATCTGAGAAAAAATATTTCGAAGTTAATAGTAATTGCAAACCAGAGAGGCGTGCACAAAGTTACGTTTACAGGTAAAGTGACTTGTTGACCCGTCAACCAAACCCAGAGTATCATCAGTCAGTTGCAGATTACGTTGTACTAGTATGCAGTCATGTAATGAGGATCCTACAGAACCCAACAGCATAATAAGAATTAGATAAATACGAAAACAAACATAAACTACCTTAAAACATGTTTACATTTTGTAGAATTGAATTAAAGTATATTCTGATGATGGCACAAAGTGGCTGAGAAATGTTTAGTCATTTACCAAGAAAGTTTGTTTGCATAATAGCCGGAACTGAATCGCCATGCTAAAACTTTGCTAATGTTTAAAATGAATCAGCGATAACATAACGTCACCACTAAAGCACACCCAAAACAGGAACACAACTCACATGCACAGGATTAATTAATAATTAAATGTCTACTGCATGAAACACAGAGCAGTGACAAATCTGAGAACTCTCAACAGCAATGCAGAACATTATTGAATCAGGGCGTTATTCTGCGCAGGCGTCTCAGTCAAATCCCTGTACTGTTGGACGATATCGAGAACACGTCTTTTAAACCAAGTGACAAAGGCAGCGAACACAAACTCCTCCTCTCTTGGCCCCAGAAATGCTGTCAGTATTGCCCAGTTAGAAGCCAGCGATGCCCACTCAGTCTCCACTTGCATTTATTTCATAAATGCGCTGTAACTGAAAGAGGAAACAATACGAATGGAAGATCAAGGGGAAAGCCATTAGAAAGCGTGGAACACAGGGTTGCTGTCTCTCTCCTATGTTCAACTTGTGCTTCGAATAAGCAGTTAAGGAAGTAAAAGAACTGTTTCGAAGTGGGATTAAAATTTAAGACTAAAGGATATCAGTGATAAGATACGCTGATGACATTGCTACCTTCAGTGAAAGCGAGGACGACTGCTGACTGGAATGAGCCGTCTGCCGAACACAAAATATGGACCGAGAGTAAATCAAAGATAGACGGAAATATTGAGGGATGATATTAACGACTAACGTAACATCAAAGTTTGGGACCACGTAACAGGCGAAGTGCACGTTTTACCAACTAATATTAGCTTGTACTTCATCCTCTCTATGTTGAACAGAGTGAAACAGTTTCACGCACTTTGGTGGAAACATGAGTGAACACTCTAGAACCTGGTACGCTGCGGTTAGGAAATCGTCTACCATGTTCTCTACGAGAAACAGCAGAGGTTCCGTAACGATACTCGAGCGCATATACCGTGTCGGCACACCCATAATTTATAAAAATGTGCGGCGTGCTGAAATGATACGGTATAAATGGCCAAAAAAATCACAATCACATGCAGAGTTGAAAAATTTGATTATTTAAACTCAAGTGCAACCTCACAATTTCGGCTTCATGACGATCGATAAATTAACTAATATCAGTAGGAGCACCACTGCACGAAATGAAAATTTATTTCTGCAACCATCTGCTTTTCCGTAATCAATAAATTTGGAGACATATTATATGGATTTTTTTTCTAATTAGTCTATACTACCGTCTCGTAAAATATTTACTATTCTTTTTGAAGTAGCTTGCATACTGAGTTAAATTAATAATCTAACATCCACAATACTTCCCTGTACGACCTTCCTGTTTTGAAAGGTACATGTTGATGTATTGACACTGGCTCTGTCGCAATCTATAAGCGATTCTGCAACATTATTTCGAACTGTTCACATGAATGACACAGCATTGGTAACTTTGCATGCACCACGATGAATCTACGTGCAGGCGACCGCGATTCTACTGTACCAGGGAATCTGTGTAAGGACTGCGATGTGGCTAGTGACCAGTGAGCACAATGCGGTCCAGATTCCAAGGTCTAAAAGCCAGCAGCAGCGCGGCTGGTCTATTCTGGCGGGCGGAGGCCTCGGTAACTTTTGGCGGATTGAATCGATTTGCTGTTACTCATTCATGCGACACGGCTTTCGAGAGCCGGGTCACGAATAATTGACGTCGGGCCAGAATCTGCTGTCAGTCTACGGGAACTCACGTAGTGTGTGTGAAGTCTACCGGGGACTTAAACTGATCGCCACCTCGACGTACCTCATAGGCGTTCGAGACGCTGCGGTAGTTGAATAACCAGCAATAAATTTCCTTACCAACACCAGCCTTTTAAGTAGCTAGATGGCATTTTCACTCCCAGACCTCAAAGGAATATTTAGAAGTGAATCGCTTTATGTTGAAGTGAATGGATTATCACTGCAAACGTTGCTACACACGTATACAGGGTGTTACAAAAAGGTATGGCCAAACTTTCAGGAAACATTCCTCACACACAAATAAAGAAAAGGTGTTATGTGGACATGTGTCCGGAAACGCTTAATTTCCATGTTAGAGCTCATTTTAGTTTCGTCAGTATGTACTGCACTTCCTCGATTCACCGCCAGTTGGCCCAATTGAAGGAAGGTAATGTTGACTTCGGTGCTTGTGTTGATATGCGACTCATTGCTCTACAGTACTAACATCAAGCAAATCAGTACGTACCATCAACAGGTTACTGTTCATCACGAACGTGGTTTTGCAGTCAGTGCAATGATTACAAATGCGGAGTTGGCAGATGCCCATTTGATGTATGGATTAGCACGGGGCAATAGGCGTGGCGCGGTACGTTTGTATCGAGACAGTTTTCCAGAACGAAGGTGTCCCGACAGGAAGACGTTTGAAGCAATTGATCGTCGTCTTAAGGAGCACGGAACATTCCAGCCTACGACTCGCGACTGGGGAAGACCTAGAACGATGAGGAGACCTGCAATGGACGAGGCAATTCTTCGTGCAGTTGACGATAACCCTAATGACAGCGTCAGAGAAGTTGCTGCTGTACAAGGTAACGTTGACCACGTCACTGTATGGGGAGTGCTACGGGAGAACCAGTTGTTTCCGTACAATGTACAGCGTGTGCAGGCACTATCAGCAGCTGATTGGCCTCCACGGGTACACTTCTGCGAATGGTTCATCCAGCAATGTGTCAATCCTCATTTCAGTGCAAATGTTCTCTTTACGGATGAGGCTTCATTCCAACGTGATCAAATTGCAAATTTTCGCAATCAACATGTGTGGGCTGACGAGAATCCGCACGCAATTGTGCAATCACGTCATCAACACAGATTTTCTGTGAACGTTTGGGCAAGCATTGTTGGTGATGTCTTGATTGGGCCCCATGTTCTTCCACCTACGGTCAATGGAGCACGTTATCATGATTTCATACGGGATACTCTACCTGTGCTGCTAGAACATGTGCCTTTACAAGTACGACACAACATGTGGTTCATGCACGATGGAGCTCCTGCACATTTCAGTCGAAGTGTTCGTACGCTTCTCGACAACAGATTCGGTGACCGATGGATTGGTAGAGGCGGACCAATTCCATGGCCTCCACGCTCTCCTAACCTCAACCCCATTGACTTTCATTTATGGGGGTATTTGAAAGCTCTTGTCTACGCAACCCCGGTACCAAATGTAGAGACTCTTCGTGCTCGTATTGCGGACGGCTGTGATACAATACGCCATTCTCCAGGCTGCATCAGCGCATCAGGGATTCCATGCGACGGAGGGTGGATGCATGTATCCTCGCTAACGGAGGACATTTTGAACATATCCTGTAACAAAGTGTTTGAAGTCACGCTGGTACGTTCTGTTGCTGTGTGTTTCCACTCCATGATTAATGTGATTTGAAGAGAAGTGATAATATGAGCTCTAACATGGAAAGTAAGCGTTTCCGGACACATGTCCACATAACATATTTTCTTTCTTTGTGTGTGAGGAATGTTACCTGAAAGTTTGGCCGTACCTTTTTGTAACACCCTGCATACAGGGTGGTGCACGAAATGTGTTACCAGTTGTTTCTTTCACAATTTACGAGGCACATTAGATATCCCGCTAGGATCTCTACAGCAGTACGAGCAGAGCTTGGAAAAACAAATGAGATACGAAATGACGTGTAATTCACGATACAGCCGCTAGGAGACTAGTAAGCAGCAATGGCTGCCAATGGAAGACTGACGACACAGAAACGATCGGCAATTGTGTTACTTTTTCATGAAACGAACAGCCTTGTTGTGACTCAGAGGCGTTTTCGAAAACAGTTTAACACACGATGGGTCCTTGCAAGAAGACGATCCACAGGTTCTACGATAAATTTGTACAGGAAAGAACAGTACTGGAGCCGGCTGCGGTGGTCTCGCGGTTAAGGCGCTCAGTCCGGAACCGCGCGACTGCTACGGTCGCAGGTTCGAATCCTGCCTCGGGCATGGATGTGTGTGATGTCCTTAGGTTAGTTCGGCTTAAGTAGTTCTAAGTTCTATGGGACTGATGACCACAGAAGTTAAGTCCCATAGTGCTCAGAGCCATTTGAACCATTTGAACAGTACTGGAAGCGAAGCGACCTCGGCCTAGGCCTGTTTGTTCGCCGGAGAATATTGAAGCGGTACGAGTTGCTGTACAGAGAAGTCCCGGGAAATCGAGTAGAAAGGCAGCAGTGCAACTGGGAATATCCAGACGCTCCGTTCAACGCGTACTTAAAAGTGACCTCCATATGTACCCATACAAGATGACCTGTGCACAGAAGCTCACTGAAGAACACAAGCAGCAGAGACTACTGTTTGCTCAGTGGGCGGAGGATAGGAAAGAAACTCTCACAACGTTTGGTTTTCAAATGGTTGAAATGGCTCTGAGCACTATGGGACTTAACTTCTGAGGTCATCAGTCCCCTAGAACTTAGAACTGCTTAAACCTAACTAACCTAAGGACATCACACACATCCATGCCGGAGGCAGGATTGGAACCTGCGACCGTAGCGGTCGCGCGGTTTCAGACTGTAGCGCCTAGAACCGCTCGGCCACTCCGGCCAGCGTTTGGTTTTCAGACGAGGCGCATTTTCATTTAGACGGTATGGTTAACAAACAAAATGTACGCTTTTGAGCCACTGAAAACCCACAAGTGCTTCATGAACGACAACATTATGCTCCGAGGATTACAGCGCGGGCAGCAATTTCCAGTCACGGACTTATTGGACCCTTTTTCTTTGAAGAAACTGTGAACAGCGAGCGTTATTTGAGCATGCTTCGCAATAGCCTGATTCCACAGGTTCTTGCTACTGCCTTGCCCTTAAACACGTAGTGGTTCATGCAAGATGGAGCAGGGCCACATACTGCAAACACTGTGTTGGAGTTTTTACACGAGCATTTCGACATGCGGATCCTTCAGTCAGGTTTCCAGGTCGCTCCAATGACGGACAAAATTGGCCCCCCAATAGTCCAGACCTCAATGCATGTGCCTTTTTTCTTTGGGGGTACCCAAAGTAAAAAATTATCCCTAAACGTCCACGTGATTTAATGGAGCTCAGAAGACTTATTCTTCAAGCTTGCAGTGAAATTACGGATGACATGTGCCGTAGGGTAACCACTAACTTCAGTGTTCGTTTGAAGGAAGTTAGGAAACGAAATGGTGGAAATATTGAGCATGTGCTGAGTTAGAACAAATCTCCATGGACGGCTCTTCATTGTAGTATATGTTCCTTTCAGATTGTATTGACAACAGAGTTAATATTCAAAAACAAAATGGTAACACATTTCGTGCGCCAACCTGTACATACCTGTTGCTCAGTTCTGATTAAATGGTCATCTCAGTGTTCGAAGTTTCTTGCCATTGCTTTAAGAAATTGTTATCAGCTGCGTTGTATATCACGTCTCAGTAATTGTACTTTCTTAGTAGATTTCCACACCGGTATAGGAGACACTGTACATGGTAACGTACAACCATCAAGTAAAGTGAAGGAACAGCTGTGACTATAAAACAACGGGACTGAAATTGTCACAGAGTAAGCACGCATGCGCGAAAATGAACGACCAACAGCAGTGAAGCATTAAGCCTTCTCAGTCGAATGTGGCACCTATGGTGTCCGTAAGCAAATCAGTGTTGCCGTGGCTTTCGTTTGTGTAACAGCTGTTATTCTGTTTTGGCGGAAATATGGTAAGCGTAATAATAGAGCAACGAACTGTCGTGAAGTTTCACATGAAAATTGGAAGAACTGCTACTGAAACCTACTGGCGTAGACTGCTTATCGCGTACGAGAGTTTTTGAGTGGTTCGAGCGTTTCCAAGATGGCCGAGAAGACGCTGAAAATGACTCACACTTGAGACGATCTTCAACATAAAAAACCGATGAAAATATCGAAAAACTAGATAATCTAATTCGATCTGACCGTCGGTTGAGTATTCTATGGATTTTCGAAACTGTAGGAACTGACAATGAGAGCATAAGGCGAATATTACGTAACCAATTTAACATGAGAAACATGTGTGCGAATCTGGTGCCGAAAACTCTCACGACCGAACAAAAAGAAGCCTGTGATAATGCTTGTACAGACACTTCGAATGCCGTTGAAAATGATCGTAATTTCTTGGAAAGAGTGATAACATGTGACGAATCGTGGTTTTACACTTAAGATCCAGAAACTAAGCTTCAGTTCATGCAATGGAAGGACCCAAGTTCATCGGGAGCCAGAAAAGCTCGAATGTGCAAATCAGTATTCAAAGCACTGATGACTGTTTTTTTTTTTTTTTTCAAGACTGAATGAGTTTTATATCTTCACTGGGTTCCTGAACTTAGAACTGTTAATCAACATTACTATCTTAATATTCCTGCTCGAATCCGTGAGAAAATAAACAAACAACTAGAATTGTCAAAGAACAAGTTATGGGCTATACATCAAGAAAATGCGCGCATTGTCTGTTGAGGGGCTTCTAGTGGAGCATGTAGGCACTGATTAGATCGTGAAAATGTTTGTGCTAACACTTTGAATACTACTGAAAAAGATCCTAATTTCTTGGAAAGAGTGGTAACGAATGACGAGTCTAAGATTTTCTCTGATGATGCAGAAAGTAAGCGGCAATCTATACACTGAAAGGGCCCAACTTTACCGAGAGAGAAAAAGCTCGAGTGACCAAATCCAGATTCAAAGCGATGACGATTATTCTTTTCGATTATCTTGAAATTGTGTGTCTTCACTTGATTCCTGAAGGTCAAACTATTAATCAACATGAAAATAGAGGACCATCCGCTTTATTCGTCTGACCTAGCACCAAGTGACTTTTATCCATTCCTCAAGGTCAAATCTGCATTGAAACGTAAAAGATTACCGTCCGTTGAAGCAGTGAAAGAGAAATCAGCAAGCGTCATCATTGAGCTCACAGAGGAAGACTTCCAGCACTGTATCCATCAATGGGATATTCGCATGGAGCGTTGTAGGGACAGAGGAAGGGAGTGTATTGGGTGTTATAGTAACTAAATATGTATGTTTTTGAAAGAAATTGTTTTACAGCAATAGCCCCGTTATTTTATAGCTACACCTCGTATATTCCTAACAAAATGAAGCAAATGAAATGCGAGCGCGAAAATTAAGACTGCATGCTAACTCTTCAATAACAGATATATCCATAAATCCTACTCCATAAATGCAACATTCACGTATTACACCACAGTATTAAGAACACACGCATTGCGAAGTGTTGGGTTTTACTCAAAGTGGAAGAAATGGGGAGAATACAGGAATATAGAGACGAAATATACTCGAAACCTTTGGGATCAGAAATCCAACAGAAATGTGAAGAGCAATAAAGATCTTTGCAGCATACTCTAAAAAATTTTACAATTCGGAAAAAGTGCTTCTTTCTTGGAGAAATGAATAGAACGGACTCGTAAAACAAGATTTCCATTACTTCAACAACAAAAAGAACAAGCATTAATTAAACTATAAAAGAGCAAGAAGAAGTGAACGCTTGAGAATAACACACTAATAACGAACAATACTTCAGAACCAAAATTAAGCATTTTGAAAGTTCTCAAGAGAAAGAAAAAGAGCAACCAGAGAAGGATCCGAACTGAAGAACAAAGGAATGGCAAAATATTGGGAGTAAAGAAGGAAGAGAAATCAAAGGAAGTATGAAATGGGGGGTAGTCGTTGTGCCTCGCCCATAAGTTGACCGGCTTCAAAGAAAGAAAAATATTTCTGGTAGTGCATTGAAAACATGGGCTCTTTGGTAATGAGAAATAATATTTACAAAATACACTGCTCAAAAGAGTTAGGGGACTATGTGTACCAACTTCGGGCATGGGAAATCTATTTTGATACAGGCGGCAACTGTGGCCATACAGCATACCTAGAGGTCTTCGTTTTCGATGTATGTAACAACTAAAGTCATTCACCACCTGTGGAATAAGTTATGCACACTGTCAGGCGACCCATAAGAAGTAAATGAGTACCTGTGCCCCAGTGGTCTTTAGTGAGGTTCATAAACGGCAGTTATCACTCGTGGGCGTTGTATTCAACCGAGCACTTGCAATGCGACATCTTAATGCAGTGCAAGTTGCAAGGGTAGTCAGTTTGATCGGTGAAGGACGGACTTCCCACCGTCTTGCTGCAGATGTCGATGTCTCTCCATCTTCCATCCAGAGGTTGCGCACACGCTGCAGAGAGACAAGTCAGTACACAACGCGAGTTGGACAAAGTTGTAGAAGCATCACAGCTCCGCATAAAGACAGATATCTGGCCGTCTCCGGCCTGCAGCGTTGTACAAGTACCGTGAGAACATTGCAAGACGATCTCAGAAGGGCCGCCGGAGCCGCTGTGTCCGATCAGGCCGTAAAGGAACAGGTTACGAGAAAAGAGCTTACATGCCTGACGTCCTGTTGGGGCACTCCACTTGACAACATCTCAAATCTCTGCCGTTCCCATGCCAACAAGCAACTTCATCACCGGTGAAATGTACACTGAAGCGCCAAAGAAACTGGTACGGACATGCGTATTCAAATGCAGAGATATTTAAACAGCCAGAATACTGCGCTGTGGTCGACAATGCCCATTTAAAAGAACAAGTGTTTGCCGCAGTTGTTACATCGGTTACTGTTGCTACAATGGCACGTTGTCAAGATTTAAGTCAGTTTGAATTTGGTGTCATAGCATTGGGACACAGCATCTCCGAGGTGACGATGAAGTGAGCATTTTCCCGTACGACCATTTCACGAGTGAATCGTAAATATCAGGAAAATATCAAATCTCCGACATCACGGAGGCTGGAAACAGATCCTGCAAGAACGGAACCAAAAATGACAGAAGAGAATCGTTCACGTGACAGAAGTGCAACCCTTCCGCAAATTGCTGCAGATTTCAATGCTGGGCCATTAACGAGTGTCAGCGTGCGAACCATTCCAGGAAACATCATCGATATGGGCTTTCGAATCCGAAGGCCCACTCGTATACCTTTGATGACTGCACAACATAAAGCTGGGCCCGTCAACACCGGCATTGTACTGTTGATGATTGGAAACATGTTGCCTCGTTTCAAATTGTATCGAATGGATGGACGTGTATGGGTATGGAGACAACCTCATGAATCTGTGAACCATGTCAGCAGAGGACTGTTGAAGCTGTGGGACGCTCTGTAATGGTGTGTGGGACGTGTGCAGTTCGAGCGATACAAGACCCCTGATACTTACGTAAGCGTCCTGTCCGATCCCATGCATCCGTACATGTCCATTGTCCATTCCGACGGACTTGAGCAATACCAGCAGGACAATGCGACACACAACACGTCTTGAGGTGCTACAGAGTATCGCCAAGAACACTTCCGCTGCCTACTAAACTCCCCAGACATGAACATTATTGAGCATATCTGAGATGGCTTGCAACACGCTGTTCAGTTGAGATCTCCACCTCCTCGTACTCTTACGGATTTATGAGCCGGCCGAAGTGGCCGTGCGGTTAAAGGCGCTGCAGTCTGGAACCGCAAGACCGCTACGGTCGCAGGTTCGAATCCTGCCTCGGGCATGGATGTTTGTGATGTCCTTAGGTTAGTTAGGTTTAACTAGTTCTAAGTTCTAGGGGACTAATGACCTCAGCAGTTGAGTCCCATAGTGCTCAGCGCCATTTTTGAACGGATTTATGGACAGATCTGCAGGATTAATGTCGTCAATTTCCTCCAGCACTACTTCAGACATAATAACCGTCTTGGGGTTGAAGCTCCTTTTTCCTTGTTTGCTTTAACAATACGTTTGTTTTTGGATAGGGTCCGCCTTTAGCAAAACACGATTTTGTTTTTTTTTAACACAAACATGTTTCACTGCAGTTGCAGCATCTTCAGTGGGCTTTTATTTTTCATCTGTTAAAGATAAAGAGTGGTCTTTGCTGGTTGTATACATGTAGCTATTAGTTTTTAAATCGTAATTACAGATATTTGAAAAAAACACATAAATTATGGATTCATACATTTTTACCACATTGTGTGGTTTTTCTGATATGTTGTGTTTCTACAGTGACCGTTTTGTTCCATAGTTTGTCATCTGCAACCACTTATACCTTAAAGTAGATAAATTGTTTAAGCCAAAATTACGATTTGAAAACTTGTTAATTCTATGCCCGAAATTATTTAATTCTATGTGTGTGTGTGTCTATTTACATAATATTTGACTTATATTTTCTTTTTATTCATCTTCATCAGTGACAGACACTATATATTGAGTTGCCATTGTCATTTTCATTGTCACTGTTTCACTGTTTACAACCTGTAAAAACTAAACATGGCGGGCAGTGGAACAGTTGAAGGTGTTAAAACAAGATGGCTGGCAGTGGAACAGTTGAAGGTGTTCCTTTCAGAGTTGTCTGTGATATTTGTGTGTGTGTGTGTGTGTGTGTGTGTGTGTGTGTGTGTGTGTGTGTGTGTGACAAGAGAGAGAGAGAGAGAGAGCGAGAGATGTGGTAAAAAGGTATGAATCCATAATTTACCTGTTTTTTCAGATACCTGTAATTACGATTTAAAAACTAATTGCTGCATGTATACAACCAGCAAAGAACACTCTTTATCTTTAACAGACGAAAAATAAAAAACCCCTGAAGATGCTGCAACTGCAGTGAAACATGTTTGGGTTAAGAATCGAAACTGTGTTTTGCTAAAGGATGACCCTATCCAAAAACAAACTTCAGACATTAGTTGTGTCCACGCCACGTCGTGTTGCGGCATTTCTGCGTGCTCGCGAGAGCCCTACATGATATTAGGCAGGTCTACCAGTTTCTTTGGCTCTTCAGTGTGTTATTCACAGAGGAGCCCAGAATTCTCTGTCATTAAGTGATGACCGTGAAGATTCTGTGATGAGCAGTACCTGCCAAATGTTGTCCACGAAATCTACAGATTCGGACAAGATTCTGTGATGGAGTGGGGAGGCATCAGTGTTGACAGCCGCACGGATCTTATCGTTGTCCACGATCGCCTTACGAGTAAGTAGCACATCGAACAGACACTGCTGGACCATGTGGTGGCTGCTGCATGCGGTGGCGGCCCTCAATTCCTTCTCATGCACGATGAAGCCAGGGCCCGTGTAGCGGGCGTCAGTGGGGATACCTTGCGACACCTGGACATTGAAGTAATGGAATGGCCAGCAGTGAGCTCTAATCTGAGTCCCATCGAGCATGTGTGGGATATGCTTGACCGACATGTTCAGGATCGGCCTGTGGACTCTCAAAGTACTTTCAAAGGCTTCCATTGAAGGTTGGGAACGGTTACCACACAGTGATCTCTGTGGACTTACACAGAGCGTGGCACATAGGTGTCAGACTGTGATAAACACCTTCGGAGGACATACACTTTATTGAAGTTTTCAGAGCCCAGAGAGAAGCACCAGGGATGATGGGACGAATAATTGTTTCCACTTTGTTTTCGACACTTACCGGATATTTCAGATCTTGTTATGTAAATAAATGGAGATGTAATAATGTTTTGTTGCTGTACTTAGTTTGTGGAAGGTAAAGGTATGATTTAGTAACATACTCATTCTACTTTTTCGAGCAGTGTAGTTACTTTTGACCAACTTTATAATCACCAGGTACTTTGAGTTTCTTTTGTCTACCTCTTTGTATAAGAAATGGGTTTAAATTTTATGTAACACAACAGCGACTATCTTCTGCTTCTGACCAAAGAAGACAGCCCCATCGGAAAAATTAGTATCTTATGCTATTACTAATTTAGGCCAGTTTCTCGGGGTTTCTGATATCAGCAATGTAGTCAGTAGCCGAGAGTCAATAGAAGAACAGATACAATAAGAATTACTAGAAAACATTTTTTTTGTGTATGCCATTGATGCGATATGGACAGGAGTCCGTAGCCGCTTTCTGGTGAAACATTGCGAAGCATCTGCTGAGAATCTGCTGAGGATGTCGTGTTGGGTAAGATCACCCCAAGCTTGTGAGTTCTGGAAGACGACTCAGGCAATGAAGACGATTTGGTGACTGATAACCTTCCACTTTATACCAATTAGAGAAATTTAGCAGTTGTCTCACTGTAATATTCTAGCCTGTTGTTGTAGTGGGTAGTCGTATCACGTCGTCTCTTTAGCGTAGACTGTTAGTGCTGCAGTACTAGCACTTTCTGAAATACCTGGTTAGAATTTCTGATTAACATGACACATCTGTTTTGTGTTTCATTGCACAAAATTGTTAACTAGTTACAGGACAATGGATGTGGGTTCTTGGGGCAGATCTAGCACTGGTTGTGTGAAATAATTATTTCCATTATAACACAACTGTTTTTACTTGGTTAAGGAATTGTGCACAGTGTGTGTCATGTCTAACAGTAGTGAAATTAAAGTGTTTATTTTATTATGGAGCCTAAAGCCAAGTGCAAATTAACTGCAGCAGGGGACAGTGTTGTGTACCTTGCAACTCTTCTCACACGTCCGCCTCTAGCCGGCCGTGTAATAGAAGTTTATTGCATTTCCTTATTCCAATTTTAAATGATAGCATTGACTTTGTGTGTGCTGCCCACTTTTTCCCAAGTTACAAAAATTACTACGGAAATTTAAGTTTTTTCCAAACATGAAGAACTGTTCCAAGAAACAACATGGCCACGTACAAACATGCCATTCAAATGTGAATGTGTTGCAGTCGAGGATATCTTGTCACTATACAACCCACCTGCCTCTCCGGCTAATTAGGCTTTTCTATACGAACGTGTGCCTAAAGTCCCTAGCCGGCCGCGGTGGTCTAGCGGTTCTAGGCGCTCAGTCCGGAACCGAGGGACTGCTACGGTCGCAGGTTCGAATCCTGCCCCGGGCATGGATGTGTGTGATGTCCTTAGGTTAGTTAGGTTTAAGTAGTTCTAAGTTCTAGGGACTGATGACCACAGATATTAAGTCCCATAGTGCTCAGAGCCATTTGAGCCATTTAAAGTCCCTAATCTGTGGGGGAAAAAGCATCTACTCCGAAGAATAACGCGAAACCGAGAGAAATGATGAAGCTGTAACCGAATCGCCACTGCTCAGTCGCTTAACTTATATAATTTAATTACGTAAACTAGTTTTTAATTAACAGTAGTTAGTGGAAAATTTGGAAAAAAAGTTTTCAAAGTTTTCATGAATAAGAAGAAGCAACGGTCTCTAGTTCCTCACCGGAACATGAATAATTAAATTCAAACTGAATCTTATACTCGTAAGCAGTCCTACGTAAAAATAGTTATTGGTGTCATAACGTAGGAACAGTACCTAAAGCACATTTTCAAGTACTTCATAACATACATTTCATAATAGTGAAATAAAAATCCAATAGTAAACACACGCAACATATTATATTAATTTTCAAAGATCAATTAAAGTAAGATTGTTTACTGGCTGTTGACAGAAACGTAATACTGACTGTTGTAATTGCAACAATCATAAAGATTGTTTGGATTTACTCATTCGTGAGGACTGTCGTCTACCTAGCGGTTACTCTGATATTTCTTTGTCATAAATTACGCGACAAGATATAAATTAGAACCGCTCTTTTACAATGAAATTCAGTGTCCAAGTACGTTAACTGTTACTACCAATTTCTTATTATGAAAGTTACTCCATTTTTAGAAAATGAATTAATACTGGCTTTTGCATAATTCTGTTTCTGACGTTATTCATACTACAACCAAAGATTTCATTATTACGTAAGTGTCTAAGAGTTGTATAATTTATGTTTTGGTAATCTAATAAATTAATGTTCATTTTCAGGTCATATTCTGATTATCTCGGTTCATACAAAGGGATAAGATGGATACTACTTGGATGATGACTTGGGAGTATTATTTACGTGACAATATGCACCAAAACAATGTTATTTAAGCAATAAAATTCTAACTACGCTGGTCAGTCTATTACATTTCTAGTTATAAAAAGTCTATATCTTACTTCACTTTATGATGCCGTTGGTTTGTCGAGTGGCTTCATTTAGCGGCAAAATAGGGCACAGGTTGATCTTCTTGCCATACCATACCCAATAACAAGGGCCCACAGTGCTCTTGATGTTGCGTGGATTACTCTTGCTTCATTTGTTCTGTGTCCAATAAATGCTATAGCTTGCCCATATTAAACATCCGCCAAACCAAGCATTTCAGTTTTCACTGCTCCGCACTTCGGAAACAGACTTTTTATCTCCGCACTTTTCCAAAGGCACACCGGCGAATACACACAACCAACGACGCCAATCGTCTCTTCGCGACTCCGAATTGCTACTTTTTTGGTGCGCTCTCACTCCCAACGATAATGCGTTTACAATTTATTACACTCTTTGACAATATCTTTTCCCTGACTATGCCAGCGTGTCTAGTTACAAAATGTTACCATTCCTTGCGTATTCTCTTTCTTAAATAACAAATAGCATTTGTAATTTGACAACATATATACAAGAAAAATATCGAGCATAACTAATAAAGAAAACTTCTCAAAACACGTAGAAAATTAGTGATCATCCTCAGAGTTGTTGAGTTATAGCTATCGTACTGAATGGTCTACGTGTTACATTATTACTCTACGCTGCAGTAACGAGTAAGCGAAATCAAATTAACAAGAAGTATTGTCAAAAACCAGTTAAAAACGTTTTGAAACAAAATCTTTTGGCAACTAACACAACTTTCCACTTTCAAGACAGGGAAAATTGTTGACACATTAAAAAAACTCATTTCATTGACAAGTAGCACGTGTCCGAAGGTAGCAGACTTTCTTCCGTTTCCAGGTACAGGATGGTGCACTACCGACGAGATATGGCCCAATCGTCCGCACATTATGTAACTAGTTTCAAACATGTATAAAAATTTACTCACCGTAATATAGTGTAACTGAAAAATTAACAAAATCCCCTAAATATCTTCACCGTGCTGTGCAACACTTGAATATGTAGAAGTCTTAATCTTTAACGAAGCTGCACAAAACGCAATATAATGTCTCACAAGAACAAAACAATAGACAATGATGAAAACTGCATATGGCGGGTTTTAGTGCTTATTCCTTCATTTATTTGTAAAATCAGTCACTATATTGAAACGCCGATAAAGAAACGTCGTGTGTTCGTAGGTAAATGTCCTCCAGGTAGAACATTCTGCCATATCCTTGAACATATAGTATGTGGTACAAAACTATATTTCCTACTCGACAGAGCCATGTAACCGAAACTTAATACTTTAGATTCACAATGGCCTTATTTTTTTTGATATGAATAAGTAATATTGATAAAATAATCGAGGACATGCAGAGTCTGTTCTTGAATATTGGATCCCGTATCTTCCAGCCGAAAAGGTGTCTCCATCTGTTCCCGCCTGAAGTGGTGGTTTCTTCTTCATGTCAGTGACTTGCTCTCTTTCTACTGTGCCGTGGTGGCGAACCTTGTTTCAGCAAGTCGCAGCCGTTATGGTGACGCCAGTGTAAACCTTTTGACGTGATATTCGTGGGGTGGCTAATTTTTTAAATGAGAAGGTCGCAGTTTCATTCGTTCTTGAGTTATGAATGATTGTTAGTCATTTAGATTTTCGATACCAACTGCTAATGTACAAACCTGGTACCGACAATACTTAGGAGTCACGTTAGGCTGTAAGGAAAGCACTGAAGTTACCAGAGCACTTTGCTTGTTAGTCATTCGTGATACTCTCGCCTTTTTTGCACCAACAATATGAATTTCACATTCCTTAAAATTTTTCATTTCCGTATACACACAGACCCTAGCGAGATAACCCGCCACTTTTGTTCCATCCCATTGTGTCGGTCGCTACATTCCCATTCTTCCAGAACATGGGAACTGCTATGCTGGCGTCCCTCCAGCGTGGTGTCTCCACCTTAAGTATCGCGCTGTTGCACAGCAGAATATTCATTGAGTGTAGAAATAAAATTTTGTTGGAACGAGCTGGGTCATCGATAAGTGGAACACGTTCGCCATCTAGGCAGCGATGACATAATCAATGTCATCACTGGGAGCGCCGAAGTACAAATGGACAGGGAGCTCTTTGCATCTTACTGTACAAGAGAAGACGCCAGGAAACACCACTTGGAGCTTGGAACACTTTGCAAACAAACACAGTGCTCTTTTCTAATGAGGTTACATGCTGTAACTCCACCATGGGATGACACAAGGGCACTTTTAAGGCTTCACACATTGCATAAACAAACGATCTGAAGCACTGAAGCTAAACATCAGGCCGGACAAGAGTACTGACGGGCTCAGAAAGTAGGAGCACATTTGGTCACCCATATGGAGGAATCACTTCATAGACTGCTATAAAACATTCCTTCCTTCCCCTCATTCTTACAGTTAGGCCATTCCACCTGCACCACACATACCGATGGAAGGTCGGGTTCACTAGTTGCAGGATGTCGTGGTGAACACAACGAACTCTCTACAGCCACCGCCATCTCGGAGTCGACTGCCATGAATCCGCAGCTGACTGGCTGTGGGGGAACTTCCACTCTGTGAGATGCGCTCCTGCACGTTCCAGCGGTGAGTGACTGAAGATGAGGGTTAGACCCAGCTTCCACGAAAGCCAAACCGATCTGCCCAACCGAAAGCTGCACAGCTTGGGAGCAGGGCGCCCGTGCCGCCACTCCTGGGCACTACAAGTGCCAAGTTACAGGGTATACACAGGGACTGGCTGTTGGGATGTCCTGCGCATCACCGTTGGGTCTTCCACCTACACATGCTGGCAACTAAAAACAGAGGCATGCCGAGTTCTGTGGCTCAGCCTAGGCGGTCTTATGGATGTCCACAACACACTTGGCTATTACAATGTACTAGCCACTCGACCTCCTACGGTGGGGTCGCAGCACTGACCCCCAGCAAAGGCCGAACCTGCACCTGCGAAATCCTCACTGGGCGCTAACGTGCTACCCTGCACTTTTGCGAGACATGGGCTCAGTACAGCTGCTACTAGGTAGGGCCAGGAAGAAGTCACAGTGATTGTAAAACTCTTGCTAATAATGACTGTTAATTGCATGATGTCTCATTAGCGCATGAGAGCCTCACATAACTTCACCACTGTACCTCCACTTGTCTCTCCTACACTAATGCAGGATGCCACACCTACTCATCAGCAGACATCGAAATCTGTCATTATACAGTGCAGATAGTGAAAAATTTCTGTTATTTTTTTTCTTTTTCTTGGGGCCATGTCCAGTTAGAAGGAATTACAGATGACCCTGAAGGTGACATTTCATAGGCAACAGGAACCTGCAGACCTTTCACACTTCCAAGTTAACTGTAGGGAAAGATACTTACGGCCGCCTAGGTGCCAGTGTCAGAGCATAAATTACTATGTACTAAGGCAGTGCCCGTACTACGTGAAACTTGTGGAAAGTGTAGCCATGAAGCACCGGAGTGGTTCAAATGGTTCAAATGGCTCTGAGCACTATGGGACTTAACATCTTAGGTCATCAGTCCCCTAGAACTTAGAACTACTTAAACCTAACTAACCTAAGGACATCACACACATCCATGCCCGAGGCAGGATTCGAACCTGCGACCGTAGCAGTCGCGCGGTTCCGGACTGAGCGCCTAGAACCGCGAGACCATCGCGGCCGGCAGCACCGGAGTACAGTGAGTCCTACTCTGCTATGATATTTAGGAAAGGTTAGTATAGTTGTTTTTGTTTATGAGTAGTTTACTAGGCTCCCTCTTCTTCTGCATTATAATTCAAAATGGACGTTACACGACGACCAGAAACAAGTGCAGCAACTTTGAGTGAAACTGTTGAATTTTAGAAACGTTAGGTAGCCACATTACTACAGTATAAAACACAACAAGGCCGGGCTCGCCAAGAAATGCGGAAAGAACTAGGAGAATTACAGGCCGTGGCTGTATTGACGCAATGATAGGGAAGGGATACCAGGGTTGTAGTAAACGTACCTGTCCTAGCCATTGATTCTGTGGCTGCTAGTCTCATTATACCTTTTTCTAGGAACGAGTCCGACGATGTATCAGCATTTCTGGACGGCGTAAGGGAAGCAACTCAGTTAGGAACCGGTCCGTGCGACATGTCTGTCTATGGCTAAATTACGTTTAATGTTACATACCACGAAACACTTGGTAAAATACAGAGAGTTGACCATCTGACCAGAAGGCGTACTCAACGCAATTGCAAGTTAAATGCTGTCAGAATTTTCAAGGGAAAGTGCGTCGTATTAACACAGAAACACACTGAGTCAGTAGAGCCATGCTCTGACAGAATTTGTAAGTTAAACGCACAGACCTATGAGCTAATGCGCCCTCTGGCGGGAATCAGACAATAAGGCCTTAATATTTTAGAAAGCATTCTTGACTGGTGCATAATGGCTGGTATAAAATGCTAAAAATCAATAAAACAGTCTAGACCGCGTTTTCAGATATTTTATTTGTAGGCAACCGGTTTCAGCCCTTTTCTCAGACCATCTCCAGTGACAATTATACTTCTACGGATCTCGTTCCGTCTGCCACCACCAGCAACCATAATGGTGGTGATAAGACTGAAGATGGTCTGAGGAAAGGGCCGAACCGGTTGCTGACAAATAAAAAGTTCGAAAACTCAATCGAGACTGCTCTTATTGATTTTAATAAGGTATTAGACGTGTTAATAATGGATTTTTCAGTGGATATGTCACAACGAGTGAGGATGGAAATTCCTAATGATTTTTCCTCAGCTATTAGTCCTATATCTGTGGGTAGCTGGATACTGATGTGCACATCAGAGCTCTGCAAGAAATGGAGAAATTGAGGAAGCTGCCAGGTAGAAGAGCCACCTGCTGAAGATTAATCCAAACATAGACAAACGAAATGCAGCAGACAGACTGTGGACAAAACAACAGACCAGGACTAGGAAGAATCATGTAAACGAAAACAAAGCACAAGGCCAAGAGCTGCAGAGGGACAACAAGCAGGATTGTTATCAAGCAGTCCTAGCACAGCAAAGATAGATCCGATAATATCAAGCACGAGCACTGAACTGACTGGCTGTGCCAGCTGTGCGCCTGCGTGGAACGCTAATGTCATGTGACGAGGCGGTGGCCGTCTTAGGAAGTGAGTTCATTGCTGCATGGCTGTGGTGCCCCGCAACAGCTGTCTGAAGTCCATCTCCTCTGACAGGCATTCAACCTCTGCAGCGTCCCATACCAGAGCTGGTTGCCATACAGCTGCAAGAGATAGAGATTCACACTCAGAAATGCAATCACCATGTTACTTTTATCTGAGGTTAAATGCTACAGATGTGGACAAGCAGGCCATGTTATGAAGCAATGCTGACGACCACAGTTCTTTGAAAGTGGTGAAGTCGGACGTAAAGAGTGTGACTGCGAAAGCAGTAGAGTGCAGTAGAAAGAAGTGTACATTGAACGCAAATGGAGGTGTCTTGAATGTTGGAGGTCATTCCCAGTAAAACAGGACACTGCTAGGACATGCGCAGAGACTGATTTTTGCTTGATTGGTGCAGTAAATAATAAGGAACACAAATTTCTCATAGACATGGGTGCACATGTGTCAGTTACTAGTTGGACCTCTTGGGTAGGAAGAGACTTCAGTCTACGTGGTATACCCACTCGGAAAGTCCAGGTAAAATCAGTATGGCAACATTGCTCACTTTTATCATTGTGATGAAAGGTTTAAGGAGCATAGGGTGGTGTTTTCCACTCGGGTATCTCAATCAAAATTGCGCCATAATTGATCTTTCGTACTGCATGATCAAATTTGTGGAACTTTGTTTATGGTAGTGGAGAAAGCTGCTAGTGAAACAATTTTGCAAGGTGCTCCTGTCATGAATGTATTACCAGCTAAAAACAAACACATAAGTAAAGATTAATTCCTGGGACGACATACCAACAAGTACAGGAAAACGTATCTCCATTAGTGTAGGTAAGAACATACCGAGGAAATTATTGTGCATAGTAGAACTACTGGCTTGCAGCGAAGAGCTAAATGAGTCACACAGTATGGCGCACAGGGTCATATTTCATGCTATAGATATAGATGGGGAATTTATGGTTCCAGAGTTTGGACAATTTTGGCATGGACATGGCTGGTCTGCCAAAGGGCCCAATGGTTGCCAGTTTGGGTGTCTTGGAAGAAGACGATAATGATTCGGGTAGCGACTGCAGCCACAAGTATACCATTAGCAATTCTTCACTATGGCATAAAGTCAAACGCTTGCAAGAAAGGGACAGGAAACACATGGAAATTTTATTGCTTAAATTAACAGATTTGTTTAGCCCACTGGGTGCCTCACCAGTAATTCCTATAACAAAGCATACGACGCAAACAGTAAAAAGTGCTCCGGAACACAGGGAACCATACAGGGTCCCGAATCATTGATAACCTTTGATGGAGGAATTCATTGACCAACAGTTGACTGATGGAATCATTGAGGAAAATGATGGTACCTGGAATGCAAACACTGTGAATGGGCCCAAAAAGTCATCAGATGGTACGAAAAAATACAGATTCTGTTGCGATTATCGTTTCTTAAATGCAAAGATTGTCACCAATGTGTATCCCAACCGAAACATTATGGAAGCTCTCAACAATTCACCACCAGCTGCCATCATCTTGAAGTAGTTTTATAAGACTGGTGAAGACAGCTTTTTCATATACATTGGTGACATTACCAGTGTCGTGTAATGTTGTTCGGACTGAAAAACGCACAGGCAACATTTCAGATACTTTTGAATGGAGTATTTTGGTGACTGAAACCTGAAAAATGCATGGTGCATATTGATGATATTATTGTATTTTCAAATCATACAGAAGAACACGTGAAACGGCAATAGGAAGTCTTAAAATGACTGCAGTCAGAATGGGTAACAGTGCCGATGGAGGCTATTTTCTCTAATGAAATTAAACTATTTAGGATATGTAATTAGCCAATAAGGTGTAAGGACTGATACACAACTGATATTAGTGGTTAGTGCTTTTTTATTATCACAGACTACAAATCAGTTACAATCATTTTAGGCCTTTGAATTTACTACAGGAAGTTCATGAGGGATTTTGTTCAAATTGTCGAGCCCTTGAGTCATCAACAAAAGGAGGGAAATTCAAGTGGTCAGTAGACTGTGAAGCCACATTCGAGACACTGGAACATGCTTTGGTATCTGGTCCTTTGTTGGTATTGCCTGACTGCGAACAATAGTTCACCCTCTCCTCCAATGTGAGCAATACAACAGTTAGTTGTGTGTCAGCCAAATCGTGGACAGTAGGTAACATCCAGCGGCTTATACATCGAGGCTTGGAACAAGGAGGAACACAACTATTCAATGACAGAAAAAGAAATACTAGCTGTTATTTGTGATATTACCTACTTACACTGTTCTTTACGTGGATAAACATTGAAGGTAGTTACTGATCCAGCTTTCCGTAAATGCCTATTGGGATCAAAAGACATTTACAGTAGATTAACATTGTGAGCATTGAAACTAAGCACGTTTAATTATGAAGTGGTGCATAAATATCTTGGAAAATGCATGCTAATGCAGACATACTGCACAGGAAAACTGGCCCTCTGCAGGTACAAGGCAAAAACTGGCCAAACTGGCAGAAGGCGGAAGAAGCTGCTATACACTATCGGGCTTTTAGGTTGTAGCCACAGTTTGTGACACACAATGGTTTTCTGTACAGAAATACAAAGTCTGGAACAGAGGTCGAGGTTCACACACCATTCAGGAATGCAGAAGGCACTTGATCTTCTGCTGGTGAGTCATGGGGATGTATAGTAACAGATAGATGCATAGCCAAAACGTTTTGGTGAAGAGTCCGAAAGCACATTGTTGGACAGTACATAAAAGACTGTGTGTCATGTGCACAAGGAGCAAATCTTAGTCACCAGTGTATACCATTACAAAGGTTACCAGAAGCGACAAAATCTTTTGAAATACTTCGATTGGATATGCTTGGAACATTTAATAGGACAGCAGCTGGCAAGAAGTATATTTTGACGATAATATATCATTTCTTCCAGTTCATTGCAATGATAGCGATTTCAAACCAGTGAGCTGGCACCATCACAAATCCAATGATTAATAACTGTATACTAATATTTGGCGTTCCTAACACTATTATTACAGATCAGGATACAAATACAATGTCAGGCCTCTTGAAGCAGTTGTGTCGCCTGCTTAATGTCCAAAAACTTCACTCTAATCCTTTCCAACTACAAGTGAATGGTCATACCGAAAGGATTCATCACACAAATTCTAAAATATTAAGTTATTATGTGAATAATCAGCGTGATAATTGTGACAATTATGTTCAATACATTGTCTCAGTACATAATTCTAAGATAAACTTTAGTGCTGGTCTTTTACCAAATAAGGTTGTATATGGTAGAGAGATATCATCTGCTTTCAAGGTTCTGAAAGCTAAATTAGGTAGAGATGCGCAGGCAGTAAAGGAATTTGTGAAGCTAGAAACAGAAGTTTGGCAGAAGGTCAAACAAATCAAAGGAAAAGATGGGACAATGTGTGGGGAAGTACAGCATATAGAATGAGTCAGTGGGTTTTGTTAACGAACAAGTAGACACCAAAAACAAGAATAAAATTTTTTTAACAAGGTACCAGGGTCCATGTCAATTGATGGAGATGACATCGCCAGTAAAAATGAAGACTCCGCGTCCAATGAAGTGACTGATTATTCATATAATCCTAGTCAAATCCTTCAGAGGAGTAGTAGACACTTTGGCAGGGATTCCAACATCACAGGTGGTATGGAATAAAAGCTCTAAGATGGCAAAAAGCCTCTAGTTAGAAATGTTCAGGATTCACATAACATACCGTATGCTTTAAGATCATGCATTTAGTCTCCGTTTGTTTGTTTTGTATATTTTGACATAGAATGTCTGACCTATTGATTAAGTATTATTTTGTTTTGTGGGTTTGTTTTAGGTTGTACTAGATATGTAATCATATTGGTCTAATATTTGGTAGTATTTTATTATGCAACAGTGCTTTCAGAAGGAGGGAATGGAACTGTCATGACATTTCTTTCTCTCAGGTGGCATGCCAGCCTGGGCACTGTACGTACTTGAGCATTATCCTGCAAAATAATGGTCAGGTCTTACAGAAAGTGTCATCACTTCTGTCTCTATGCTGTTCATTTTCGGAACACAACCTGTCCTTGCTGGACAGGTCCACAGCTGCCCAGGGTAGACAGAGCACCCCTAGCCAAGACAGGTCTCCAGCAGGACAATGCCGCTATACCTGCATTGACGAGGATAAAGGCTGGGCTGGGTGCGAAAGACTGAAGGGATGCGTCTACACAGTGGAGTCATAAACTGGACATTGTGTACAGCGCCCCGCCTAATAAAAATTCACAAGTTATCGAGTCCGCCAATACTGCAAACAGGCCTGTGACCCACTTCCATCGGCCAACTTGGTCATATAAGACACTCTGGTATCTGAGAAACGTTTATAGTCTTTATGACACCTCATAGCTTGGACTAACATGCTCCAAAGCACAGGCGATTTAGATAAAGATTTTTAAGATTGTATCTGTTCACTTGTTGCTGTGGGAAGCAACTAGACTTAAGGGAAAAACATCTTCGTGAAAACTTAAAAAGGCCAGTAATTGGCTGTTTCTTTTTTTCCAGAGATGCAGGTTTTTTAACTCTTGTACTGGTTCTACGTGAGACATTGAAACGCGTACGTTTCATATGTATTCATTACCAGCGATGACGAGGCATGGCAGAATCTCTGACCAGAGAGTTATTTATCGTTGCTAGTCTGCGCTTGACCGCGCGAGTGTTGTGTTGCGAGTAGTCAGTTGCGAGTGGCACTCTGTCGGCAGTAGCAGTCAGTCGGCAGCAGTAGTAGCGAGTGGAAGGTTGTACTGAGCGGGCGTCGGCATGCGTCGGCGGCGTGCTCTCCTTGCATCTCTGGTCACGATTCAGGACGAGGTATATTGTTATCGAAGGTAATGAAGCAGCATTGCGCTCAGCTAATAACATATGTTAATTGTAATTAATTTGTTCAAGAATTGCCCCAATAATAATTTTCTTATAAAGTAACTGTTTTAAACAAAAAGATTCATTTCAAGTCAAGTAATACTTCCTATGCATTCCCTCCAAGAATTAAAATTAAACATGGGCCAGCATTGCACGGAGCTGTGCCGAAAAATAAGAGCAGATATTGATGCAGTTTACTGATGTAAGACTTTTGATTTTTGTGTTCAGGTTTAATTATTGCACAGGGCCGAAGGTCAGCGCCGCTGCCCTTATAAAATTTGTCAGGTTTAATTATTTGTGTTCAGATGTTACACATAGTTTACGCTTCATTATTTAATTAATTTTATTGTGGGTTTAATGAGCACCTCCCCGCAAGAATATGACAATGATAATGATTATAAAAAATGTGCCAAATGTCGTCTTCCCCACAAAACTGAATAATAAAATGAGCCAACCGTAACCTCGTTGCAAAATTAAAGAATAATAATGACCCAAATGTAAACTCCCCACAAACATTAACTAATGAAGATTGCTGCCGACTGACTACTACTGCCGACAGAGTGCCACTCGCAACTGACTACTCGCAACACAACACTCGCGCGGTCAAGCGCAGACTAGCAACGATAAATAACTCTCTGGTCAGAGATTCTGTCATGCCTCGCCATCGCTGGTAATGAATACATATGAAACGTATGCGTTTCATAACCCTCCACTGGGGGGGGGGGGGGGGGGGGGGCAAAAATTTGGCAGCGATGGTGAGTCATTTGGACTTGCCATGAGCAACAAATTTTTTCTTAACTAATTAACTTTACAAACAGAGAATATACAGATGGAGAACATGAAGTAAGTATAGTGCACATGCACCGAGTACGAAACATATTAGGCAATAACAAAATGTGAGTACAAAACATATTAACAAATGACATAAGTGCAGCTGCACTGAAAAATTCTTCAAAGTTGTCACAACAAATAGACATAATGAGTACAAATCATATTGACAAATGACATAAGTGCATATGTACTGAAGTAGTGAATATATCAGCAAATAAAAAAAGATGTACATACAATGAGTAGAAATCATATTAGAAAAATGACAAAAGTGCACACGCACTATGATTCAGAATATATCAGCAAATCAAAAAAATGTAGTGGTCATGAATACAAACCATATTAGCAAAAAAATGATTTTCACTATGTTACAAGAATTAGGATAGGAAAGGGAAGGATTGCATCATGGTTGTAGCACTTTAGATTGCACGCAGCTGCACTGAAAGTCCATATCTTTCTACTGGAGCACAACACCAAGTGAAACAATCTGAAGTACTTTTCCCAGAAGTATTTATCAGCGTAGCCAAGACACTGAAATGTCGTAGTAATATTCCATGTTATCATTTTGGCAGTACATTAGGTACACCAAACAGTGGGACCATAATAACATCTCTATCGCTCAAGGTGGTGGACAGCATGTCGTGTCAACACCACGTCCTTGTAAGGTACACCAACGTAGGATTAGTGCAAAAACCAAATATAGTGCTCCATGATCAAGAGGATATACAGGAGAAACGGATATTGTAGTAATTCAGGGTAGTTACGCCAGAAGGTGAAGGACATTAAGTCACATACTAGTCTTCACTGAGAATTACATTAATAGTTTGCAGCATTCATTGCCCAGTTATTGAACATTTCTGTACCATGTATGTAGTATTACAGAATAATGTTCATAAATTGCTTTACAGAGAACATTGGCACTCATTTCCTAATTACAAATCATCAGAAGTCATTACTTAATAATATTCATATAGTGTTTTACAGAGAACATTGGCACTCATTTCCTAATTACAAATCATCAGAAGTCATTACATAAAACAGGAGGTAATCAATAACATAGTATTACAGAATAATGTTCATAATTAATCATTGGTCATCTCAATACAGTAATCAGTAGCATTCATTTCCCAGTTACAAAGCATAAAACAGGAGGTAGTCAATAACATAGTATTACAGAATAATGTTCATAATTAATCATTGGTCATCTCAATACAGCAATCAGTAGCATTCATTTCCCAGTTACAAAGCATTATTATTATACTGTAACCATTACTCAAAGTCTGTGGTTGGAAAACATCATTTAGTATTACACATAACTCTTTTAAATTGGTAGCATTATTTGGGACTGGTAATACTTTCCTTTTTTTGCGTTAGCAATGCACTGCGTTGGGTAATTACAGGGGAAAGAAAAAAAATTGCTTTTGGGTTGTTGCTGTAAATGAAAATGTGTAACGTCTTTCGTCATGAGTCAGCTGTAGCAAGATTATGAAACAAGTAGAGTATATGTAATCACCTTCATAAATGACATAGACTTAGAGAACAACTGCTTATAGCACATTAATTTCATAAATAATTTCTCCTGAAAAATATACAAAAATGGATTATTAAACTGAAAGAAGAAACGCATTTTATGCTGAAAAGTAGTGAACTTCGAATTAACAGGTAATGAAATGTGTATAAAATTGTGTTCCATAGCTGTCCCTTCCAAAGCCTTCAGTCATCATACTATGCAATATAATACCTACTGTCAAAACGAACTGCAACAAATACTTAAATAATTACATAGCATAAATACATAACTTCAACAATATCCTCATCTGTGAAGAAAAAACTTCATTATCCATCACTTCATTATCTATATTATCTTAACTCCATTATTATCATCACCTGTAAAGAAAAACTTCATTATCCATAGTAGCATATTCTTTATCATTATTCATCAGCATTCATTATCATCTGCAAAAATATTACTTCATTACTCATTATACAACTATTCCTTATTTGTATCGTACTTCATCACTAAAACTAAGATGTGTAGATCTGTTTGACAGCCTGCATCAATCGGCTCGTATTCTGAAAGAAAAAATTAGTTAAGACTGCTATTCTACGACGTGTATAGTATATTCTTGTTAATGCTTGTTAATTCTGATCCATTTACTCTTCATCACGAAGTATTGCATTCTCTTTCGTTCATTCCGAAGGTGAAATTCCCATTTTGTTTAATTTATTTCTTTCACGCATCATTTCTTTCTGAAATTGATGAACAAAGATTAATGTCTTGCATTTACATAATATACTCACTAAATAATGACTGGTTTATGGTAACATAATTAAGCATACAGCATAACATGAGAGAAAACGTAATATGTCAAAAACATAGACAGTGTTCAGATGCAAAAATGTACACAGAATATCATACAGCAGCAGCAAAAAATGTAAAACAGTCACAGTGTTGAGATATCATAGGGCAAAAATGTCAAAGTCAACTGGTGTTGTCATATCTGAACTATTTCATAGTGCATACAAACAAAACATGAAAACAATCGTACAAACATAAAAAAATGATGACAAGAAATGTGACCTTCTTTGTGTTCAGCTTGTATGTTGTGTAGTTAATAGAGGCGACAATTGAAGACTTTAATAGAGAAAAAATTTGATAAAATTAATATTTCACTAGACAGAATTGCATAATTATTCGTAAGATACGTAATTTTATCTGGAAAATGTGCACTGTCTAATGTGTAACGACAAGAAAAGCGACCTGCTAACCTTACCTTGCCGGGCACTTGCCAAGAAAAAAAATACGACAATCATCAGTAAGTAGTTACATAAATATAATAGCATAAGTGGTCATAAAATGTGTAAATTGATCTGGAAAAATATGCACGGTCTGATGTGTAACGACAAGAAGAGCGACCTGCTAACCTTACCTTGCCGGGCACTTGCCAAGAAAAAATACGATAATCATCAGTAATTAGTCATTTGAATATAATTGCATAAGTGATCATAAAATTAGCAAATGGCATTTTAGCATGTTAAATCATAAAGTCTCTTCATTCAATAAAAGGTTTGACGTTCGACACGTGATTGTTTCCTTTCGATTTTCTGGTTCTCAAAGTTTCGACGTGTACAACATTAGGGTGAGGAATGCTGCGAATCCGATATAGACCTGCGAATAGAAGTTCAAATTTACTGCACCTACCTTTTATTTTGTTGGATAAATAGTGTGTACGTACTAATATCTTCTGTCCGATGTGGAAGTCACGGCGTGTACAAACCTGTTTTTGCTGTCTTCTCCGGCGCTCTGTGGCACGTTTGATGTTGTTCAGCGCAATGACAATTAAATCATGGTGTCGTAGTCGACGAGATGTAGGAAATGTTACTAATTCTTTAATTTTGTTAGCTGGTTCAGCATTTTTCAGTATAACAGACGGAGATAGCATAGTAGATTCATTTGGTATGGAATTAATTACATCTTGGAATGAGAGTATGTGTGTGTCCCAATCAATATGTCTTTTATGGCAGTGTATTCTACTCAGTTTACCAATTTCTTTCATTAATCGTTCACAAGGGTACGAAGAAGCATGGTACCTGGATATATAGATCGGAGAAATGTTTCTAGCTCGTAACATACGTGTCCATATAGCAGATCGAAAATGTGATCCATTGTCGGAAATTACTTTCAACACATGCCCTACATGAAATAGAAAATGTCTTACAAATGCTTTCGAAACAGTTTTAGCAGTAGCTTTGCGTAACGGAGTGATGATAACAAATTTTGAAGTAAGTTCAACAGCGACAAAGATGTAGCAAAAACCTCTATTAGTTCTGGGAATCGGACCAAAAATGTTTACAGCGGTCATATGTCTCAATTTAACAGGTACATTGGGATATAATGGAGGAATATGTGAAGTTGTGTCTGACTTAGCTTTCTGGCAGATTTTACATGACGCTAAAACTCGTCGTATACGTTTCTCCATGTTGGTAAAATAACAGTTCTGTCTCAGTATAAGAAAACATTTTCTAGCTCCGTAATGTGCGTAATTTAAATAGTATACCAGATTAATTTGTTAACAAGCTCGTCAGGAATGCATAATAACCAATTGTTGCTGTCAGGGTGTAGAGCGGCGAAACAAAATATTATTGCGTACAGTGTAATGGTTTCTAATCGTAACATTATTCCTATCTTCCCAAAGGTGTTTAATTTCTTTCCACACGTTGTCTTTACTTTGCTCTTGTACTATGTCCTGTAATGACGACGAAATGAAATTTTCAAATGCAACTTGTTGAATGTACATGACGCTGAAATTTGCTTTGCAGAAGTTGGTTGCGATGTCTTGCTGATTGTTGCCGATGCTACAGCATTTTGTGTGCCGGGAATGTGCACAATTGCGAAATTAAATTCCTGCAAATAAAGTTTCCACCTGCTTAATCTATCGTGTGTGAATTTAGCTGAAAGTAAAAATTGTATCGCTCTATGGTCTGTGTAGACGGTAGTATGTCTTCCATAAAGAAAATGCCTAAATCTCGTAAAAGCCCAAACAACACATAACGTTTCCAGTTCTGTAACAGAATAATTTCGTTCAGCAGGTGACAGAATGCGACTTGCAAATGCGATGTTTTTAATTATTGTAGAACCATCTTCTTCAATTTCCTGGAAAATATGTACGCCTAAAGCGGTGTTAGAACTGTCGGTAGCAATGGAAAAAAATTTCTGGCAAGATCTGGGTGCGATAAAAGTGGTGCATTCAACAAAGCATGTTTCAGATTCATAAATTCAGAATGTGCTTGCTTATCCCAGGACCAAATAGTGTTTTTACCTGTCAATTGACATAATCTAGGTGTGTCTAAAGCAGAGTGATGAATAAATTTACGAGAAAAGTTAATTATTCCCAAAAACTGCGTAATTGTTTTTTTGTCGTAGGAACAGTAATGTCACGTAAAGCTTGAAGTTTTTCTGGTTCAGGCGCAATGCCTTCTGCTGAAATTACATGTCCAAGAAATTTTATAGAAGTTTTGCCAAAGTGCGATTTACTGAGATTAACTGTGAGTCCTTGTGCATGAAAAGTTTGCAACAGTCGTTCTAAAATCACATTGTGTTCAGACCAGTTAGCTTCTGCGATAAGAATGTCGTCTACGTAGGTCGTGATTCTGTCTTTAAGTTCTGTCGGAAGTATTGTGTTCAAACCGCGAATAAAAGCTGCAGAGGAAATAGTTAAACCGAATGGTAATTTACAAAATTGATAACAGTCACCAAAACAGAGAAATGCTATGTACTTTCTGCAGTTTGGATGGAGCTGAATTTGCCAAATTCCCGATTTCAGATCTAATGTAGAATAAATAGCAGTACCGTGAAATTTCTGTAGAAGTTCCTCTAGTGTCTGTGGTCGATCTGTTTCATTAATAATTATGTCATTGATGTGACGTGAATCAAGCACGAGGCGAAGTGAGCCATCTTTTTTCTTAACAATATGCAGCGGGTTTATGTATGGACTAACAGCCGTTTCAATAATTCCTTGGTCAAGCATATCTTGCAATTCTTTCTTAACTTGCTGTCTATGAATATACGGAATAGGATAATGTTTGGCTTTAAATGTGTCGTGCTGTTTAACGTGAAATTCATACATAAAACCGGACATAGTACCAGGAATGTTGTCGAAAACGGGAGCTTGCTGTAAAAGAATTATGTGTAGTTGCGTACGTTCGTAGTCTGTATTTGCTCTGCTTTGTTTAACTTTATCAGAAATCATCCGCATTACGTCGTGGTCAGCTTCGTCTGGAGTATCATAGTTATGTAATTACGTATCTGTGAACAATGTGGAGTTACAGTCTATGTTACGTGATACGGAAATGACCTCTGTACAATTAATTGTTTGTTCTTCCGCAGATAAAGAGTGCTGAAATTCTAAAGCCAATTGTACATTTTCATCCTTCAACATTAAATAGGAATTTTGAAAGTCAATAATTACGTCGTGTTGTACCAGAAAATTCATGCCTAAAATAATATCTGTCGTCAATAACGGAACAATCCAAAAATTTGAGTGAAATGTGTGAACTGCAATACAAAATGATAAATGTGTCTGTAATTTTACATCTACTCCTTTACTCGATACTGCTCCTTTTATTTTAGTTTTATCTAATGGTAACGTAGGATAGGCAAAGTGTCAAAAGTAGTGCTTGTGTTACTGGAAGATGCGACCTGTACTGTATCTCGTCAAATTCTATCTGACGTGTTATTATTTTCGGGAGGATGCTGTGGCATTTCGACTGTTTGAACCGTTCTGTTATTTCTTCCTGACGTCTTACGTTCTGGATGATACCTACTGTCTGGTTCATTCATGATTATTTGTTGTGGCGGATGTTCTTGCTGCTGATAAGATAGACTGTTATTATACGTACGCTGAAAATTGTGTTCATTAATTTTACTTCTGTCATGATAGTCATTTCTATACGGCGCATTTGCGATAGGAATTGAAATAGTGTGTTTTCTGTACGTAGTTATTTCCTTGTTGCTTTGCGTTACTATTTGTTGGAGCTGAGACTATACGTGCACGCGGCGAAACATTAAAGTTTGGTTGACCTTGTAGACTGCATTGTTGGTTAGGTATGCTAACCGGCTGACTTTCATGCTGTTGCTGTGAAAAACGTCTATTATTACTAAAATGTGGTTCCTGTTGCTCATAATTTTTTTATACACATACTGAGGATTAAAAATTTGCCTGTTATTAAAGGTCTGGTGGTTGTCGTTCCTGGAGCGTCTAATGAAAAATTGTCACTTTCGGTAAAATCTTGTCTTATCGGGTTTTCTTTGGTCATTTTTCTTAATTCTAGGTAGAGCAATAGTTAAAGAGCTGTTTTGATAGATATAAAGGATAGTAGGAGAGAAGGCAGCAGTGCAGAAAACTAAAGATGAAACAGCACTACTACAGCTCGGGGCCCTATGCACGCTACGCCACATATTCATTAAAGTGTAATGAATCCCCTGAGGTCTATTACGCGCTACAAATAAATTTCAGCTTTTGCGTTACAGGCAATGGTGGTAAAAATTCACAAACAAATTGCTCTATCCATGCTAATTGTAGTTTCTGTATTACAGGTAATGGCGGTGAAAGTACAAAAATAAATCGTCGTATCCAGTTCAAAGCGTGTACCTGTGCTCTGTCATTATTAAGTTCCTTAGATTTTCTTACGGATAAAATTTGCTCGTAATCTACGTTGTCGTCACTGAATTTGAGAACACGTTCAGGTTTGTGTGAGAATCTGTTTGTGTCATTTCAGATTTCAAGTTGTGTAGCTTTTCAGATTTTAAGTCGTGTAGTCCCTGTAAATTGCTTAAGTTACACTGGCTGTGTGAGTGTGAGAAATGTTCGGAAATCGCCGTATGCCGTGACGTGCTATTAACTGAAATATTTTTTATCTCTGTTACCTCTTGCTGTAAACTTGATTATTTTCTACGTAATGTGTTATTAGACGAATCGATCTCATTGATTGTCTGCTGTAGATTTTGGAATTCAGGTGTTTGGTTAAACGAAATCGGTGCAAAATGGTTCAAATGGCTCCGAGCACTATGGGACTCAACTGTTGAGGTCATTAGTCCCCTAGAACTTAGAGCTAGTTAAACCTAACTAACCTAAGGACATCACAAACATCCATGCCCGAGGCAGAATTCGAACCTGCGACCGTAGCGGTCTTGCGGTTCCAGACTGCAGCTCCTTTAACCGCACGGCCATTTCGGCCGGCGAAATCGGTGCAGTATCGTCTGATTTGCCGTCATTATTACTTTCAATAACTTCAATACGACTGGCCAATTCATCATATTTTTCAGTCAGTATTTTTACCTGATCATCGTTTTTAGTGTCAGAAGCATTAACCTGTTTTTGTAATTTACGTGTGGTTTCGTTCAATTTTTGAACGTCAGCTTTGATGACATCGGAATCCTGTGTTAGTTCTAATTGTTCGAGTCTGTCGGTCACTGTTTGAATATCAACTGTGTGTGTATCTGTTTTTGATTTAACATCAGAAATTTCATCACGTAATTCTGTGTTCAACTATTCGATGGTATTAATTTTGTCCGATACTGTAGCAATATCGTTGTCTACGTATGTTTTTGCTTTCGCAAACAATTTACGTTTGTCTTCTTGTCTCTGTGCAGTAATTGTTTCCATGACTTGTCGTTTTACTTTATTCTGATCCTGTATAAATTTACGGAAACGAGTATCACTGTTCTGTAGGTGAAGATTAAAACGTTGGTCAATTTGAGTGTTCTGTTGGTCGAATTTCGCGTCTATCTTTGCATCCATTGTGCTCGAAAGTTCTGCTGTCATTAGCTTAAACTCGTCGCGTAATTGTGTTGCCTTCTCAGAGCATTGTTTACCGACTGCACTAATTTCGTCTCTAAGTGTTTCTGTTGTAGCTGTTTGCATATCCCTTCATTCCTGAGCAACAGATCTAATTTCTTCGCTACTTTTCCTAGCACAAGCCTCAATTTCTTCGCGTAACTGTTCTTTAGTATCATGACACTGCGCGGCAACGGCATTAATCTGTTCACTAAGCCGTCTGGAATTGTTGTCTAATTTTTCATTCAACTGTTTAGAAGTGTTGTCTAGTTTTTCATTAAGTTGTTCGTGATTATAATCTTGCCTTTCATTCTGTTGTTTGGAATTTTTATTAACTTGTTGTTTGAAATCTTCTTTAAGGTCGTCTTGTTTTCCATTAAGTTGTTTCAAACTTTCCCTAACTTGTTTGTTATCTTCATTAAGGTTGTCTTGTTTTTCAAGAACTTGTAGCAATAATGCCACCATTTGATCCGACCCAAAATTAGCATTTCTATTCTCTGTGTTGTTTAGTGGTGTACCTGCAATTGTCACGTTTTGTGTGACCATTTGGTCATTCTGTAACTTCTGAAAGGGTTTGCCAATCGGATGTGCACTATCGGTCACTGCACCGGAATTAAATAAATCTGTTGTACTCTGATTATACTGTTCATTTTCATTAGAAAAACTTGTCTGTTCGTCACGTGAATTTTGCAAACCGGTTGTGTTGAGCTGGGCAGCGCTCATTGCAACAGAAGGCCCCACGTCATCAATTGTCGTCAAATTAACAGAGGACACAATTGAATTCGTCTGTTCATCACTAAGATCAAAATCATTATTAGTGGTCGGTACGTACCGATTGTCATTAAACGGAGGATTGTCATCAATACATTGCGTGTCGCAAGTACTATCGGTCAAGTTGTTTAATTCAGTTATTTCACTCATTATTCCTCGCGATGTACTATTAACAGTTTTTCGCGGCATTTTAATACTAATCACAATTATTCACAAATGAAACAAAGACAATGCAAAATCCAACAAACACTATTACAACAAAGAGCAACGAATTGCCGATGATCTGTAGAAGAAAGTGACAAAATTAGTAAAAGCGTGCCGCCAAAATGCTAATTATATTAAGTAAATAAGAGCAGATATCTGACTACTTCTCAAAAGATTCTCAAAGAAATACGATCCTGGTCCGGATGTCGCGAAGTGTAACCTCCCCACAAAAATATGACAATGATAATGATTATAAAAAATGTGCCAAATGTCGTCTTCCCCACAAAACTGAATAATAAAATGAGCCAACCGTAACCTCGTTGCAAAATTAAAGAATAATAATGACCCAAATGTAAACTCCCCACAAACATTAACTAATGAAGATTGCTCATTAAACCCACAATAAAATTGATTAAATAATGAAGCATAAACTATGTGTAACATCTCAACACAAATAATTAAACCTGACAAATTTTATAAGGGGAGCGGCGCTGACCTTCGGCCCTGTGCAATAATTAAACCTGAACACAAAAACCAAAATTCTTACATCAGTAAGCTGCATCAATATCTGCTCTTATTTTTCGGCACAGCTCCGTGCAATGCTGGCCCATGTTTAATTTTAATTCTTGGAGGGAATGCATAGGAAATATTACTTGACTTGAAATGAATCTTTTTGTTTAAAACAGTTGCTTTATAAGAAAATTATTATTGGGGCAATTCTTGAACAAACTAACTACAATTAACATATGTTATTAGCTGAGCGCAATGCTGCTTCATTACCTTCGATAACAATATACCTCGTCCTGAATCGTGACCAGAGATGCAAGGAGAGCACGCCGCCGACGCATGCCGACGCCCGCTCAGTACAACCGTCCACTCGCTACTACTGCTGCCGACTGACTACTACTGCCGACAGAGTGCCACTCGCAACTGACTACTCGCAACACAACACTCGCGCGGTCAAGCGCAGACTAGCAACGATAAATAACTCTCTGGTCAGAGATTCTGTCATGCCTCGCCATCGCTGGTAATGAATACATATGAAACGTACGCGTTTCAACATGAGTTTGTGCTGCATGTAGAAGGGGAGATCAGCGCCCCTAAAGCCCTGTGATTGGCTCAAGACAGGGTCAAGGCGGTGTCGTTCGTGCACTTTGCGGAAAACTTTTTTTTTTTGTTTTTTGTTTTTTTTGTTTTGTTTTGAAGAGATGCGAGGCACTCGGGCTCTAGGCTTCTCTCTGGAAGCAACTTCTTGTTGTAGCCCTGGCATGTGTGGTTGGTACTTGGGACCTATCACTTTCGAGCTGTTAGACTGTGGAGCATGTGGTCAAGTTCTTACTGTACCGAAATTGTGGCTTCAATAGTCTCAGACTACTCGTTTGCCATGGGCACACTTATTCGTTTTTGGTTTACCAGTCTTGAATTTTGGTATCTTTGTGCGCTGCGTCGTATAAGTGAGCCAAATTGGTCCTTGGTACGACCAGTGAACAGGTGTGTCACACACTGAAATCTACCGTGAATTCAGGGTTCTGTTAGAGAGTAAATTGCGATCCGTCTGTCTGATCGCTAGACCGTGAGATTTTGCATTTCTTTCGTGGCCGCGATCGATTCACACGTGCCGCCTCACGTCTCACCCTCGCCACACACATCTCGCCAGCTGCAAGTTACATCGCTACACGAAGCAAACGGGGTAACGTACTGCTGCTCCGGCCTTGTCAGGACCCACAGATCACAATCGCCACTTGTTCTCAGCTGCACCTATATAGACTTCTGTAGATTATCGATCAAAGTTTGCTCAGTGTTGGATCAATTCAGATTGCGTACTCCACATTTTTAGGGCCACAGTACTTGACTCGCTTTTGCCACCCGGGATCGTTGTCCATTGTGGTCTTAAACCACCTGTAAGTTGTTTAAAATATTCTATAAAACGTTTTTTGCATAAATTGTCAGTCTTTCTTTTTGGGAAAATAAATGTTGTCACTTAACTAGATTATGCATACATTCTCTATCAACCAGTGTTTATATAGTCGCCTCAAGTGTTTACTTTCATTGTGGTGTCCCATGCCAGGATAACTTTCACTTTCATGCATTCAGATTTGCACGTGGTGGCCAAAACTGAAACTAATTCTTTCCGGCATAAAGCGTTTCCACATTAATGCATTAGAATATCCACCAATTTTCACTACGATAAGATAATTACAGTCCACACTGGACCTCTACGAGTAGCTGCACCTTAATTATAACCACCCGTAGTCCACTCCTTCGATTTTTGCTATCTGCATAGGCACAGTCGATGGTGTCCTTGTATTTAGACCCATCTGAACAGGCAGACGCAACACCTGACCGTCATTCGAGAAGATAATCTAAACTACTGTTATTGATTTCTTGTTTCTCAGAATAGTCCAGATTAATATATCCATCCAGCACCTGTTTCATATGTTTGTATATTCGCTCGAAGTAGGGTAGCAGCGCATTCTTCTAACGAGATTCTGGCAGTTGCTTAGCGTTGAAAATGTCTCTACAAGCCATTATGTTGATTTATGGGCCCAGTAGCGGTTGGAGTAGCATCTTCCTGTAAGGCTGAAAATTTTATTTGTCAGCTCATTGCCAAAGCGTTGTTGGTGTTTCAGAATAAATTTTCTGCTGTGGTAGTACGTAGTTCTATAGGTACTTCCACTTTTTCGACTAACAGTTCAAATGGTTCAAATGGCTCTGAGCACTATGGGACTCAACTGCTGAGGTCATTAGTCCCATAGAACTTAGAACTAGTTAAACCTAACTAACCTAAGGACGTCACACACATCCATGCCCGAGGCAGGATTCGAACCTGCGACCGTAGCGGTCTCGCGGTTCCAGACTGCAGCGCCTAGAACCACACAGCCACTTCGGCCGGCTCGACTAACAGTGCGTTCGTCAAACTGGATCCTAGAACTCCAGCATAATCGCAGTGCTTTGTATTGATACTTGTCGAGCGTCTGTAGCAGCTGCCTGCAGACTGTGCCATACAAAATGAGGAGTAATCTTCGTGAGGACGCAGGTAGCATGACATACGCCAAGCTATTACAGGATACACCCAGCATGGGTTTACCGTCGTGGGTCGACGTATAGCCAGAGAGCTTTCCACTTAGCTTTAATATGCTGTACAAGGCGAGACCATCGAAGATTATTATCATTATGAAGATCCAGATATTAAACACATCCTTTGAGGGAGAGTTGATAAGAACCAAATTGTATGGCCGCAGTCGTTTTGTATCTGTGTTGTCAGTATATGCTGACTGTGGTCTCACTGGATTCAATGTTAAATACGACTATATTCACCTGTAACCAGTGTCCAAAGTTACGTATTGTTTCACCTAAGTTGTTGTTAACAGCCTGCAATGTATCATCAGTAGCATAAATACGCAGATCGTCGGCACACTGAATTATACTGACAGGGGACATTTGTATGTTGCCCGCATACATTTTAAACAACAAGGAGGAGAGAACTGACCTTTGAGCCAACCGTGCAATGATGGTCCTCAGAAAACCTTATCAACCTCCATTCCTGTAACAGGGAAACTTTGTGGCAGCTGCAAGTTTCTCAGTAATTGAGCAAGAACAGGCAACAGGAGTTCGTTGTATGTATGGCTTAAATCCGTACAAAATGCCATTAAATATTTATTCAAGGAGAAACACCGCTGGATTTCCACTATCACGGCCGATGGCATAACTCTCGTGCCCTGTCCACGTCATAAATGTAACTGAAAATCGAGTACAAGTTCAGAACTCTCTATGTACCATTACAAACACCAGATTGCTGTACACATCGGTACCTCTAATACACAGTAGCACGTCCTCTTCCAGTTATGCATCCCTGTATTCATCGCGGCATACTATCCACAAGTTCATCAAGATACTGTTGGTCCAGATTGTCCCACTCCTCAACGGCGATTCGGCGTAGATCGCTCAGAGTGGTTGGTGGGTTACGACGCCCAGAAACAGCCCTTTTCAATTTATCATAGGCATGTGCGATAGGGTTCATGTTTGGAGAAAATGCTGGGCACTCTAGTCGAGCGATGTCGTTGTCTTGGAAACCATTCACAAGATGTACACGATGGAGGCGCGAATTGTCGTCCTTGATGACTAATATCTACCCAATATGTTGCCGATATGGTTGCACTATCATTTGGAGGATGGCATTTACGTATCGTACAGCCGATACGGCGCCTTCCATCACCACTAGCGGCGTACGTCGGCCCCACATAATGCCACCCCAAAACAGCAGCGAACCTTCACCTTACAGCACTCGCTGGTCAGTGTGTCTTAGGCGTTCAGCCTGACCGGGTTGCCTCCAAACACGTCTCCGACGATTGTGTAGCTGAAGGTATATGTGAAACTCATCGGTAAAGAGAACATGATGCCAATCCCGAGCGGTCTATTCGGCATGTTGTAGGGCCCATCTGTACCGCTCTGCATGCAGTCATGGTAGCAAACATGGACCTCGCCATGGACGTCGGGAGTGAAGTTGGGCAACATGCAGCCTATTGCGCACAATTTGAATCGTAACACGACGTTCTGTGGCTGCTCGAAAAGCATTATTCAACATGGCGGCGTTGCTGTCAGGGTTCCTCCTAGCCATAATCCATAGGTAGTGGTCATCCACTGCAGTAGCAGCCCTTGGGCTGCCTGAGCAATGCATATCATCGTCAGTTCCTGTCTCTCAGTATCTCCTCCATGGCTGAACAACATCGCTTTGGTTCACTCCATGATGCCTGGACACTTCCCTTGTTGAGAAGCCTTCCTGGCACAAAGTAACAATGCGGACGCGATCGAACCACGGTATTGACCGTCTAGGCATGGTTGAACTACAGACAACACGAGCAGTGTACCTCCCTCCTGGTGGAATGACTGGAACTGATCGTCTGTCGGACCCCCTCCGTCTAATAGGCGCTGCTCATACAGCGTTGTTTACGTCTTTTCGCGGTTTTAGTGACATCTCTGAACAGTCAAATGTGTCTGTGATAGAACATCCACAGTCTATCTTCAGGTGTTCTGGGAAATGGGCTGATGTAAAACTTTTGTTGATGTGTGTATAAGATATCCTAAAATCCAAAAAACACAATCTTAAATAAACTCTCAAAATTAAGGTCATGGTCCAGTAACACTACATATTACATTGTCTAGATGAGTTATGTAAGTGTGTGTATACACAGAAGTTACTGAAATGAGATTACGTGTCTGAAATAGCCTCTAGTAAAATTGTGCTGCTGTAACCTGTCGGAGCACACCGGTGTGCAATGGTTAGTAGGTGCTGTATCAAGCGTGCCTATCACGAGAGAGGCCAGAGACACACTGACAAGAAACACGCTGCCAACGCCCTTTCGACAGCTAGTAGGCCGCCGCTGCTGACTGGAGGGCCTCATTCACTCACTGACTCACTCATTCCAGTTTGGCGTCTTTCACTACAATCGCAGAGCAGGCTCAGTTAACATCTCAAGCTATGATAGTTCATAACGACCAGATAAAAGACTATAGCGAGACTAAAGTTTGTAATAGCAAAATTACCGATGTTGTCTGCAAGAGGACTATTACTGATGAGCTTGTACCATAACACATGGACTCTATTGAAGTTAAGTATCGTGTTTATGTAAATAAAGAATCGTGTTAATTGATGTGTTCATTTGTGTTGTAGGAAGAGGCTACCGGCCACCCATAACAACATCCTTTCCCTTGCTTCCTCGCGGTACAAGACTCTATAAGAATAATTTCTTGAAAGTTTCCTTGAAACATGTACAGACCAGGTGACTATAATGGAAGTGCAGTTACTCACAGAGGTCCAGTAACTATCGAATGTAAGCGAAACACCGTTTATATTATGTATGTTTTAGGATAGGGTCCGCCTTTGGCAAAACACAATTTTGTTTTTTAACCCAAACATGTTTCACTGCAGTTGCAGCATCTTCAGTGGGCTTTTATTTTCCATCTTTTTGCTACATAGTGTGGGTTTCCTGATGTGTTGTGTTTCTACAGTGCCTTTTTTTTTGCACAGTTTGTCATCTGCAACCACTTATACGTTTTCCTTTTAATCATCTTCATCACTGTTGAACACTATATATTGAGCTGTCGCTGTCACTGTAACTGTAACTGTTTCACTGCTTTACCGTTGATATTGTAATGCTGAAAAGAAAAGATCTGATTTTGGTCAACACGTGCAAATCTGGCGCTGTGAATGCAAGAAAGACGTATAGAAATGTTTTCATATGCAATGCATTGGGAATGCAACTTGGGGAGAGAAGGTCAAACATGTAAAAAGGCATAGTGCTGATCTTATTCATAATAGCCAGGCCCTTACACAATTTTTTCAGTACAGTTACCCGAGACGTCGAAGAGATGCTGCATCCCTAAGACGAAGTGATCAGCAGTTGCTCGCAGCCGTTCCGGTGAATTCTGAGCGAGGTGTTCTTGCATACTGGCTATCAGATAAGGTACGAACTAATCGTATCCGTGGTTAATGCATGCCAAAAATCACGTGGATTCGGATCAGGTGTTCTTGTAGGCCATGCATCTGGAAGAGCTTTGGAGGTTACACATTCGTGAAGGGCTGCATTGAACAGATCTTTCACTGGGCGAGTGGCATGAGATGTTGAACCATATTGCATGAAAACAGGACTTTCCAAGCACTTGCACTCTTCCAAAGCACGAATCACAATCTGTACCAGAAGGTGAGATAACGTACGACGCCATGGTTACCTGAAAGACCCTCTTCAAAGGAAAACGGACTGAGAATAAAGGTGCTTGTGAATCCATACCACACATTCACATATGGCGAGTGCAATGGCTCTTCATGCACAAGACTCGGCTTAACAATATCACAGATTCGCCAGTTCTATGTATTCACTGCACCCTGTGGTGTAAACCCGCCTAGTCAGTCCATAGAATATTCCCCGGCCACATGTTATCAACTTCGATCCGTGCCAGAAACGGAAGAGTAAATTCAAAATGTTGCTGCGGATCAGGAGCTTTCAGTTGCCGTAATGTCTGGATCTCGTACGGGGACCAGTGTAAAATAAAGTGTAAAACTTTCCGTGCTGTTGACCATGGGATGGGCAATTGATAAGACTCTATCCTCTACCAGGTGCCACACCAAACTCACCCATGTTTTCGAATTTCATTGTCATCTTCTTCAAACCATTCAATGACGTCGGGCCCTCCTCAGGCCTTTCAGTCGGCGATACACAATGCAGCGCTGTGTAATTGCTGCCGTTCATATAAAGCAGTTTCACTTACAGCACACGTTAGCCATACTGTTCACTGACTTTACGGCTTGTCTTGCACCTGGTGACCACAACTGAAACTAATTTGGTTTCTAGCGAAAATCAGTTCCGCATAAACGCATTAGCATATCTACCAAGTTTCACTGCCTTACGATAATTACAGCCCCCACTGGACCTCCGTGAGTAGGTGCACTTTAATTATAGCCACCCTATATATTTCTGTATACCTAAGTTGACATTAGTCAAGAGTAGTTAAAAACATTTAAAATAGCTATCAGTCATCTATTGTCACGAAAAATACTTTGCAAACTCCAGATTGTCTTCACAAAGGCAGCACATGAAAAATTATTAATTTCATAACTACCTTGTTTGCGCTACTAATAGTGTTCAAGTACCTCAATGTACTCATTTTACTTACAACAAACAATTAATACACAAAGAAATATAACTTCTTCCAGGAGACTAGGATGGCAAAAGAATTGTTTGACAGGGAGCCCAAATTGTTTCAGGATGTCGTTTTGTGCATATGGGACACATACACACACACACACACACACACACACACACACACACATATATATATATATATATATATATATATATATATATATATATATATATGCACACACAGACACATAATTTACTTTGAATACAAAGAATAGTTCAGTCGTTCCAATGAACTAGTAAATAATGAATATCACTTTTATATAACATCATACAAATGTGTGAGATCACTCTAAATGATGTTTAATAAACAGCAGTCGGTGACACAGCATCCATTGACCCACCTTATCCTCACCCAAATCCTCGTAGTATGCAGAGAAAAACTGTTTTACAAATTTTTTGGGGTTGCTACTCAATACGTGTCTGGTAATGCACCAGGATACTCATGGGTCATGAGGAAAATCCACAAAGTACCACAAGATGGCGGCTGTGCAGTGTGGCTCGATGTCATCTATTAATGACATAAAATTAAGATGTCTGTGTCAACATGATTTCTGCTGCTGCAGACTGGTAACGCCAACGGCCTTGCTGTAATGGTGACACCAGTTCCTCTCAGACCACCTAAGTGCTGTCAGGCTTGGCTGCTACTTGGATGGGTGACTGTCCGGAACTGCCAAATACTGTTGGTAGATGGGGTGCACTTATGCCTTGAGGTGCCAGTTGAGGAGCTACTTGATTGAGAAATAGCGGTTCCGTCCACGAAAACTGACAACAGCCAGGAGAGTAATGTGCTGACCACGTGTCCCTCCAGATCCGCATCCGGTGACGCTATCGGTTGAGGATGACATGGCGGCCGGTCGATACCATTGGGCGCTCCGACGCCTTTTCTGACAGAGAGAGAAAGACAGAATAACAGAGACAGAGAGAGAGAGAGAGAGAGAGAGAGACAGAGAGAGAGAGAGAGAGAGAAAGAGTAGACTGATAAGCGATTATACTTTTACTCATCATAAATGATTTAAGTCCCACAATGGAGCTCAAACCAACTAGTACAAGAATCGAAATCATTTGCAAGTAATCGGAACATCACATAGCAATTTTATGGTTCCAAGCAAAGCAAAAACTATAGCACAGTTCAGGAGAGGGTGACAGCTTTGAATTTACAACATGGCACAGTGAAAAGAAAATATAATGCTCTATAATCAGCTATCATTCAATCAAATGTCAGCATTCTGCAAGTTTCCATTTTACTGCGCCTGAGCACACTGCCTCATTTCTAACCACAAAGTAATCACAACCAAGCAGTGTAGGAGAACCTAAGCACTTAAACTCGGCTCCTATGCGGCACGTAACGACCTCATCCAGTTCCTTATTCATTCTAGAGTTTCCACACCATCAGTGATCATCTCGTAACAAACGCAGTCTTCTCTACGAAGAAAGTGTAAGATGGCTATTTTTTGATGATGTTGTTGGGTGTGTTGATAGTCGTAAAGGAAAATGATACGTTCGAAGAACTGTTGTCAGAGAAACAGTTGTTGGGCAACAGTATCTGTGTCTGTGATGGCAGCACTGTGGAGTCATAGAAAACTTGACAGTCAATAGTGGATAGCTGCGGCGTGCAGCAGGCGGGGTATCGTTGAGTGTACAGTGTAATGCAGGTTACGCACTTTTGGAGCTATGTGAGTTACAGATTTATTAAGAGGAGGAATGATGACTCAGAACAATGGTTGGGTAGTATATGGACATAAGAAAGGTTCTGAAATGAAAAACAAGGTATTATTTAATGAGGTAAAAGGTTTATTTTTATTTTTGTAGACTTGTGTTGCTGGTCCACTTCACCCTCGTCAGAGTCGAGTTTCTGATAATTGTTCTGTTGATCGATATTGTAATGTTCTGTTAAAAAATGTTTTTCGTTCTATATAAAGGTTTTGTGTTTTTGTTTGCCAATGAATATGAAACGCGTAATGTTTGTGTCATGCAAATTTACTGTGTGATGTGTTGTTGAGCAAATGACTTAATCTGCAAAACCAATATGCAATTTTCATAATGAAATCAACCCCTGTGAATTTTGCCCAGTCTCTTGAGAACCGAGTTCTATGGCCCTTTGCAACAAACTGACAAAATTCCATATGGAAATAAACAATGATATAAATTTTCCTTATCTCTAGAGTCACAATGGATGGTATTCTGTTCTCTCCACAGTAGGCATAGAAAATATTCAATCTTGCCACAGTGAAGTGCAATGCTGGCCATAAAACAGCATCATACAAATAGTATCAGTAGATTGGTTGATAAATGAATAACCCTGCAAATGATCAGTGAAAATACTGGATATAGCCTCAGTGCTGCGCAATGCTGCCCACATTGGAGCTGTTACAAACATTACAAATTCTGATTCTGGTGAGAGATTGCAGGGCACTCTCACTTCTGATTCGGTGTTATGCCGCTTCATGTCCTTAGGGAATATGATCTTTATTACGATTTGGCTTCATACATCATGATGAAATGGTGGGCAGTAGTTAAAGCTCTTTCTTGAGTGCTCTGGGGAAGGAATAATGGTAAGCTTTAGCTGCGTTCAAAGGAATAGGGTGCCGATTGAAACGACTGCAGTAAAAGAGCACAGTGACGGTGGGCCGAGGGAAGCGCGTTTTTTCTGTGGGACCTGGGTGGAAACATTTATGGACGGCTGAGTTCCGCGGTCTGATTGCGCAGACACGCTGGTTAGCGCCGGCCAGCAGCCTCGTCCAGGTAGGCAGACTAGCGTCGAGAAGTCGCCGCTGCAATGGCCAATGCATTGTGGACCAGGAATAAAGCAGAGGATGGGGCCTTCTTAGGCAGGAAGCTCATGGGACAACTGTGAGCATTCTGCGGATTTCCGTGGGACAGATCACTGGGGCCCAAACGTCCAGTCTCTGTTACAAAACATATTTGTGAAAGCATGAGGCTTTTATAGAGTTTATGGCCGTTCTTTGGAAACTTCGAAATGGACACAACAGGGGAGATAATAAGCTTTTTATGGAGGGGTGTGGTTCCATCATGGTCATGTTGTTAGCAAAAGACACAGCGTAAATGCATGGTAAAGAGGCCGCGAAACTGAAACTTTTTTCCTTTTCTCTCAATTAACTTTAAAGTCTCTGATTGGTCAAATTGGCGAAAGCAGAGGAAAGGGCACTCACACAGCTTTGAATGCCACACTCCAGGTCTTGATTGGCTTGTGCTAAAGTGGGGCAAGTCTAAGCTGCAAATGGGCTTTTGCTACTGAGCTGAGGAGGTAAGCGCACAGAAAGAGAAGATCACTCTTGTACTGGCGCTTCGCTAGTAAAGAAGGTCTCTACCTAAATGGTGCTACTGTGCCACTTAGAGCCTGTGCCAGTCACCTTCTGAACCATCAGAAGTACTGCTCTAGCTTCACACATTCAGTGAGTGATGCGTGGGTGTACTTATTTGTCTTGAGTCGGCCGTCTAAACTTTTGACATATTCCGTCACGCATAGTCCTTGCACGGAGCTGGTTCAAAAAATGGTTCAAATGGTTCTGAGCACTATGGGACTTAACTACTGAGGTCATCAGTCCCCTAGAACTTAGAACTACTTAAACCTAACTAACCTAAGGACATCACACACATCCATGCCCGAGGCGGGATTCGAACCTGCGACCGTAGCGGTCACGCGGTTCCAAACTGACGCGCTTAGAACCGCACGGCCACAACGGCCGACCTTGCACGGAGTCTGATTGGTCTGGCAGACCAGTAAACGGGTCCACCTGCACACTGGAATCCACCGGGGTTCCAGAAGCTCATAGGGAAGTACCTGCGTTCCGAATTACCCGAACGCAAGACCGCATACTTCCATATTCGGGCGCGCGCCATTAACAACAGATTGTGGCCATCCAGTACTTCAGTGGCCGAACGCATCGTGGTGTGCTGCCTCGACCAGCAGCATGGTAAAGTATTCGCTGCTACGGGGTAGGGCTCCAAGATACGTTTCTCAGCACTTTGGTATTTCGAACCATGTTTTCCTTTTTTTTTTTTTTTGAATAGTAGTGGATAGATGTTTGATGGTGCTGTAGTTTTTGTGCCATTACCCGGATTCACGTGTATAAAGTCAGATAAAGCGATTAGTGTTCTGGTTAGTGTCGTATGTCGATCACCAGCTGATCACTTTGCCAACCATAGGCTCCATGTTAGTGAAAGCGTTTGTCAAATGAAAATGTCTGTGTGTCGCTTCTTTAGTCATTTTTATGTCTCGTGATGTTAAGAATGAATAAATCTATTGTCATTTAGATCACAACTTATCCCTGTGTTCTGATTAACAGTACCTTACCAGTTTTATTAAAATCCAGGTTATAAAAGAATGTAGTAAGCTTGCACTGGCACTTTAATAATTTTTGTGACTCTGACTGAAAAAAATGATTGCTTTAAAAATAAATAGTCATTTGGTTCAACTAAATACGACATGGAAGAGGAGGAGGTACTGATAAGGGGATATCATAAGACCAAATTCTGCAGAGTGAAAATTATATTCAAAATAAAGTTTCTCCTTCACAAAATCTGATATGAAATATTTTACATTAACTTCAAAATCAGTGAACTTCTCAACTGTCTTATAATTCTCACTTACTGTCGTAATTAAAAACGCTTGGATTGTTACATGACAAAAAGTCTGGCATCGTTTGACAAAATAGATTCCAAAATTTAACCTGTCTGTATCAGGATTGGGTTGGGTTGTTTGGGGGAGGAGACCAGACAGCGAGGTCATCGGTCTCATCGGATTAGGGAAGAACGGGGAAGGAAGTCGGCCGTGCCCTTTGAAAGGAACCATCCCGGCATTTGCCTGGAGTGATTTAGGGAAATCACGGAAAACCTAAATCAGGATGGCCGGACGCGGGATTGAACCGTCGTCCTCCCGAATGCGAGTCCAGTGTGCTAGCCAGTGCACCACCTCGCTCGGTGTATCAGGATTACAAAAGGCACACAATATTACAAATCGGGTATATCTAGTCGACCTATACATTAAATCTGATGGAAAATACTTGGTTCTTACATTCAGGGGCCAATACTGTAAAAATTAGCGTAATCCACATTGCGTTGCTGCATACTTAAAGGTAAATATACAAAATTTCATTAACTTACAGATTTGTTCCAGTTGCTTTACGTTAGAGTTACAGTATCATTCATCACTTCATTTTATAAAAACTTTATTATGCTGCGTCCACAGACCAACAACTAAATTCTCACAGCTAGCCATTGACTTTAAGCCTTACATCCTACCTGGCAACATCTTTGGTTCAGTGGTGTCAAAAATACAATCTCGTCTTTGGTTGTTGTTGGTTGGTTTGGGGGAAGAGACCAAACAGCGAGGTCATTGGTCTCATCGGATTAGGGAAGGATGGAGAAGGAAGTCGGCCGTGCCCTTTCATAGGAACCATCCCGGAATTTGCCTGGAGTGATTTAGGAAAATCACGGAAAACCTAAATCAGGATGGCCGGACGCGGGATTGAACCGTCGTCCTCCCGAATGCGAGTCCAGTGTGCTAGCCACTGCGCCACCTCGCTCGGTAATCTCTTCTTCATATGACGATGGTTTCAGGTCGTTTTTCACGAATTATATTACAAAATCGGGCACCACGTACAAGAGGACACCTCACAATATTCCGAGTTAATTTAGTGCGCCACGAAAGTTATTATATTAAATGAGTTTTGATATTACAGTCTATAAGTTACTTCCTAACTGAAAAACGTTGAGTCATGTGTTTTCATGGAATTCTATGTCAAGATTATGAACCCAATTTCCCTGGAACAATTGTAGTTAGTTTGTAGCAGCATTGCTATTTTGCTGTTTCTGCCAGTACTTCATCTTGCAGGTTGAGATTCATAATACGTTATAGTTTCGTTTCCTTTGCGCAATGCAGGTTCCACCAGTTTCTTTATTTTACGAGGACCATACGTCACTGCAGAAATTTTCGTGTTTCAGGTTACATTCTTATTCAGGTCGACATTACAGTTACCAAGTCTGCTGAGCGTGAAATTATTGGTTTGATTATTTATTTGCTTTTGAATGAGATCCGTTTTCACACACAGGGTTCGTTTCATTGTCATGTAAGTGATGTGACTTTGAGATCAGTAGCACATTTAGGTTGTCAGTTCACACTCCCAGATTTGTATTTACGATAACACACACACACACACACACACACACACACACACACACACACACAAGTAAAGGCTACTCACTCAAAACAGTAGACTCCATAAGAGTAGAGAATACGTCACCCCAAAAGAATGGCAGACGCTCTTTCATACTGGACCAGCCTCATGGGCTACAACCCACTAACGCTTCTCATTGATAAAAACAAAACAAGAAGTTGGCCCTTAGAGACGCGGAGTGTGAAAAGAAGTTGTTCAGACTGTTTACACTACTGGCCATTAAAATTACTACACCACGAAGATGATGTGCTACAGGAAGGAGATGCTCTGAAATGCAAATGATTAGCTTTTCAGAACATTCACACTAGGTTGGCGCCGGTGGCGACACCTACAACGTGCTGACATGAGGAAAGTTTACAACCGATTTCTCATAAACAAACAGCAGTTGACCGGCGTTGCCTGGTGAAACGTTGTGATGCCTCGTGTAAGGAGGAGAAAAGCGTACTATCACGTTTCCGACTTTGATATAGGTCGGATTGTAGCCTATCGCGATTGCGGGTTGTCGTGCCGCGACATTGCTGCTCGCGTTGGTCGAGATCCAATGACTGTGAGCACAATATGGAATCGGTGGCTTCAGGAGGGTAATACGGAACGCCGTGCTGGATCCCAACGGCCTCGTATCACTAGCAGTCGAGATGACAGGCATCTTACCCGCAAGGCTGCAACGGATCGTGCAGCCACGTCTCGATCCCTGAGTCAACAGATGGAGACGTTTGCAAAGCAACAACCATTTGCACGAATAGTTCGCCGACGTTTGCAGCAGTATGGACTATCAGCTCGGAGACCATGGCTGCGGTTACCCTTGACGCTGCATCACAGGCAGGAGCGCCTGCGATGGTGTACTCAACGACGATCCTGGGTGCACGAATGGCAACACGTCATTTTTTTCGGATGAATCCAGGTTCTGTTTACAGCATCATGATGGTCGCATCCGTGTATGGCGACATTGCGGTGAACGCACATTGGAAACGTGTATTCGTCATCGCCATATTGGCGTATCACCCGGCGTGATGGTATGGGGTGCCACTGGTTACACGTCTCGGTCACCTCTTGTTCGCATTGACGCCACTTTGAACAGTGGATATTACATTTCAGACGTGTTACGACCCGTGACTGTACCCTTCATTCGATCCCTGATGAAACCCTACATTTCAGCAGGATAATGCACGACCGCATGTTGCAGGTCCTGTACGGGCTTTTCTGGATACAGAAAATTTTCGACTGCTGCCGTGGCCAGCACATTCTCCAGATCTCTCACCAACTGAAAACGTCTGGTCAATGGTGGCCGAGCAACTGGCTCGTCACAATAAGCCATTAACTACTCTTGATGAACTGTGGTGTCATGTTGAAGCTGCATGGGCAGCTGTACCTGTACACGCCACCAAAGCTCTGTTTGACTCAATGCCCAGGCGTATCAAGGCCGTTGTTACGGCCAGAGGTGGTTGTTCTGGGTACTGATTTCTCAGGATCTATGCACCCAAATTGAGTGAAAATGTAATCACATGTCAGTTCTAGCATAATATATTTGTTCAATGAATACCCGTTTATCATCTGCATTTCTTTTTGGTGTAGCAGTTTTAATGGCCAGTAGTGTATATTGATAGATGTCAGCCTTTCACCGCGTGTCGCGTCCACAAACTGTCACACACATCTCCGCGGACCACTGGCAGGTGGGAGGCAGCCAACAGCTGGCCTGAGACTGTCTCTCGTACTCCCTCCGCCCCCGTAATTAGACGGGAGCGGCTCCACCTGTCGGCGGGAGGCACCAGCCCGTGGTCTGCCCCGTCACGCCGGCAGCGCCTCACACAATGACGTCAGTCGAACAAAGCGGCCGCTAATTAACGCATTGTTAATGGATTAGTGGGGTGCGCGTACCGCGCCCCCTCCCCCCTCCCCCGCCCCTTTCCGCGAGGACCTCCGCTTGCCGAAATGCGACCGCTGTGCGCTTTAGGCACAGACGTCTAAACGCCCACACCGACCACTGTATTACACGGCGACGAGCTGCTGTCCAGTTGGGGGGCAAGTGGGACTGTAATTGGCGACACTTGTCAGGCGCTCCGTCCAAGGAAAAGGTACACGTAAAATAAAGCGTCGGCCATCGGCCTAACTACTGTTTAATCCAACTCCTAGCAATACAGGGTGGTCCATTGATCGTGACCGGGCCAAATATCTCACGAAATAAGCGTCAAACGAAAAAACTGCAAACAACGAAACTCGTCTAGCTAGAAGGGGGAAACCAGATGTCGCTATGGTTGGCCCGCCAGATGGCGCTGCCATAGGTCAAACGGAGATCAGTTGCGTTTTTTTAAAATAGGAACCCCCGTTTTTTATTACATATTCGTGTAGTACGTAAATAAATATGAATGTTTTAGTAGGACCACTTTTTTCTCGTTGTGATAGATGGCGCTGTAATATTCACAAACGTATAAGTACGTGGTATCACGTAACATTCTTCGAGTGCGGACGGTATTTGCTTCGTGATACGTTACCTGTGTTAAAATGGGCCATTTATCAATTGCGGAAAAGGTCGATATCGTGTTGATGTATGGCTATTGTGATCAAAATGCCCAACGGGCGTGGGCTATATATGCTTCCTCCTGAAATTATTCTTCACGAATCGACCTATGAAAGGGAGCTTTCGCACGTTACGACATGTTCACATATTAAAACCGTGACCGAGGACGTGTAAATTGAATTTATTTTATTTTCCCCGCGGATCACACAACTTTTAATCTTTAGATTACTGGTTTCAGTCAGCAATGACCATCTTCAGATCTGCAGCAAAACGTGGGAAATGGAATACAACTAGTGAACAGATTACGCCTTAGAACGATAAAATATGCCGTAGTGAAAAGTTATTGCTTTCATGAATATGACAGCATCCGTGTAGAATGTGACGAGGCATGCGTGTTTTATAGCTCGCCCTACAACTATAAAGCTATGTGGCATCGTCACAAAATTGTATTCGCAATATCCACATAGTATGTTCGCACATATTTAAAAGAAGATGTAAACTAGGCCACAGTTCTGGCAGAGTCATATTGTTTCTATCGCTATTGGTCATAACAAACTGGCCAAACATGTGAATGTGCCGCAAGCTCATTAGGTATAGCTACTGTAAGTCCAGCATATTCGTCAATCATAAAAATTGTGCAATAAGTGAAGAGTACAATGGGTAAAATCTATAGAAGATTTTCCAAATATATACGCTATTACAACGTTCAAGTGTAATAATTAATAAAATTTAATTAAATTAAAATTGTTAAAAGCAAATGTTTAAGTGATAATATGTGAATTTAAGACGCTCTAATGGTATATTTTAAATGAAAATTAGTAACATACACAAGAACAAGCTTATGGAGCTGCTTACGAGGGTGAGTCAAATGAAAACCTTAAGTTTGCAATAAAAAATCGAAATTTCGCGCCGTTATCCTGTAAGTTGGTAAGCGTGCTACAAACAGCGTGCAGAATGGCCTGTAGGTGGCAGCATAGTGCAGATGCACACATTCCGTCGCAATATGGCCGCCCCACTTGCGACTTGCACCAGGGAAGAACAGCGTTCTGTTATTCGGTTTTTGCGTAGTGAAGGTGTGAAACCTATTGAAATTCATCGACGAATGAAGGTTCAGTACGGTGATGCATGTTTATCACAGCAGCAAGTCTACGAATGGAGCAGGAAGTTCGCAAATGGTGTGACTTCAGTGGAAGATGCTTCTCGTCCAGGTCAGGCACAACGAGCTGTGACTCCACAGAACATTTCAGCAGTGGAAGCCATAGTGAAGGAAAACCGCCGAGTGACACTGAATGATATTGCAGCATGTTTACAGACTACTCATGGGTCAGCACACCACGTTGTGCATGATGTGCTCCAGTTTCACAAAGCATCTGCAAGATGGGTGCCACGGCAGATGACTCCTGAAATGAGAGAAGGACGTTTTGATGTTTGTGAACAACTTCTTCGGCGCTTTGGAGGAGAAGGTGATGGCTTCCTTGTAAGAATCGTTACTGGGGACGAAACCTGGGTTCACTTCCACCAACCGGAAACAAAGAAACCGGGCAAGGAATGGCGCCATTCTTCATCACCAAAACCAAAGAAGTTTCGAACAGAACCATCAGCAGGGAAGGTTATGCTGACTCTCTTTTGGGACGAAAAAGGCATCATTTTGGGGCATTACATGCCTAGAGGGACCACTGTCACCAGTACATCATACACAGATCTAAAAAATCATCTGTGGCCTGCAGTTAAATCAAAGCGACGGTGATTGCTGTCAGCAGATGTCCTTTTGCAACGTGACAATGCAAGGCCCCACACTGCCTGTACAACGGTTGCAACAATCACATACCTGCATTTTGAGTGTTTTCCTCATTCACCACACTCAACAGACCTTGCCCCAATTGAATTCCATATGTCTGGGCCACTCAAAGACGCAATGGGAGGAAAGAAGTTCCGTTCTGATGAAGAGGTACGCCAAGCAGTGGATGAGTGGTTGTGCGGACTACCAAAAGAACTTTTTTCTAAAGGAAATTATGCACTTTGTAGGCGCTGGAGGACTTGCATTGAGCGTGGGGGAGATTACACTGAAAAGTGATACAGCTTTGTACCACTTCTGCACAATAAATAATATTTAAAAAACTACTTAAAGTTTTCATTTGACTCACCCTCGCCGGCCGGAGTGGCCGTGCGGTTCTAGGCGCTACAGTCTGGAGCCGAGCCATGCAACATTTTTTTTATAATTAGTTTTTTGTAATTCAAATATATATATATATATATATATATATATATATATATATAAACAAACTATTAATGAATTGCTTATGCATGTTGGTGAAGGCGGATCGCTCTCCAATTGTATCGCCTCCATTTTTCCGTTTGTTTAACATGGTGTACCAAAGCTCTCACTTCTGCACTGATTTTCGACGATGTTATAAGTTGCGCTAGGGACCGCATCTACCTTCTTTCGAAGTTGGCAGGATGCAGCGGCTCGTTTCGGCCCATTCAACATCTGCCCTTCAAGTGTAACGAGCGAGGAACGGAGTTTATATTTCATACCTGCCACGGCAAATTTGTGTTCGTGGGGTTTCTATTCTAATTCGAACGTTTGACTTACGCTATACGTATTCGTTTCGGAATATCGTTTCTACGTCTTCCGTTGACTATACGTGGTTAACATTATGAAGACAATTAATAACATTTGTGAAATACAACTTTGTTTGCGGAAAACATAATGATGTTCGAAGTCGCCAGTTTTTCCACGACAAACGACTTTCAACAACTTATTATATACATAATTGTTGCAACTGATTGCCGGGAAATATATATATATATATATATATATATATATATATATATATATGTGTGTGTGTGTGTGTGTGTGTATGTGTGTGTGTGTGTGTGTGTGTGTGTGTGTGTACACACACATTTGAATTACAAAAAACAAATACTAAAAAAAAAAATTGCATGGCGCGAGATTCGATCCGGCGACCTTCGGATTACGAACCCAGTGCTTACCGCTGCGCCACGATGCTGTAGACAATTATTAATCGTTGAGAGTATTTCACCGCAACGGTTTATTTTAACTGTCGATTTTCTCGACAACGGCTGAGAAGTGCATCTTGGTGCTTTGCCACATTACACCTCTGGCCATGAGCTTTTATTATGCGCAGTATGAATTGAATCTGAATTTCACAATTGGCGGCCCCCCCCCCTTGTTAGAGAACCAGACGGAATGAATAACATGCTCCCGCTCTTAGCTATCATAGTACCGTGTGGAAGCCACCGAATGTATTAACTTAACTGTGAGTCGTCTGGTAATCTCTCAGTTCTTTTAATATCAGAGGGTGAGAAAAACGTTACAGTACCGAAACTGTCATCTGCTACACTGATAACTAGTCGATCAAGAGAATCCACGAAGTCAACCAAACGCTACACTTTCTTCTCTTCTTTTATGACGACCCGTTCTGTACCCGCCAGCGTTCGACAGTGACGTGTTCCAAAGCTTTGTGCCTTAGTTCCAGTAGGCCTCGCAGTTTCAGTGTTGTTTCCCGCGACAATATGGCTCCAGATCTGTTCTGCTGGGTGCATGTTGCAGTGGTACGGCGGCAGCCGTATAAATGCAGCATTTGAATGGTGTGCTCTGTGACTGAAAATAATTGTTCTCCGTGACGCTTGTCACTCTGGTTAGTGTCAGGCCACATGCCTGCTATTATGCCATAAAACGCTACACACAGTCCAAATAAAGAGTATTTAATCCCCATTTTAGTTCAAAAATTCATTTTTAATCTTTTCTTAATTGAAACAACCGTCATTAACACTCTGAAATATCGTTAAGAATTTATACACTCCTGGAAATGGAAAAAAGAACACATTGACACCGGTGTGTCAGACCCACCATACTTGCTCCGGACACTGCGAGAGGGCTGTACAAGCAATGATCACACGCACGGCACAGCGGAAACACCAGGAACCGCGGTGTTGGCCGTCGAATGGCGCTAGTTGCACAGCATTTGTGCACCGCCGCCGTCAGTGTCAGCCAGTTTGCCGTGGCATACGGAGCTCCATCGCAGTCTTTAACACTGGTAGCATGCCGCGACAGCGTGGACGTGAACCGTATGTGCAGTTGACGGACTTTGAGCGAGGGCGTATAGTGAGCATGCGGGAGGCCGGGTGGACGTACCGCCGAATTGCTTAACACGTGGGGCGTGAGGTCTCCACAGTACATCGATGTTGTCGCCAGTGGTCGGCGGAAGGTGCACGTGCCCGTCGACCTGGGACCGGACCGCAGCGACGCACGGATGCACGCCAAGACCGTAGGATCCTAAGCAGTGCCGTAGGGGACCGCACCGCCACTTCCCAGCAAATTAGGGACACTGTTGCTCCTGGGGTATCGGCGAGGACCATTCGGAACCGTCTCCATGAAGCTGGGCTACGGTCCCGCACACCGTTAGGCCATCTTCCGCTCACGCCCCAACATCGTGCAGCCCGCCTCCAGTGGTGTCGCGACAGGCGTGAATGGAGGGACGAATGGAGACGTGTCGTCTTCAGCGATGAGAGTCGCTTCTGCCTTGATGCCAATGATGGTCGTATGCGTGTTTGGCGCCGTGCAGGTGAGAGCCACAATCAGGACTGCATACGACCGAGGCACACAGGGCCAACACTCGGCATCATGGTGTGGGGAGCGATCTCCTACACTGGCCGTACACCACTGGTGATCGTCGAGGGGACACTGAATAGTGCACGGTACATCCAAACCGTCATCGAACCCATCGTTCTACCATTCCTAGACCGGCAAGGGAACTTGCTGTTCCAACAGGACAATGCACGTCCGCATGTATCCCGTGCCACCCAACGTGCTCTAGAAGGTGTAAGTTAACTACCCTGGCCAGCAAGATCTCCGGATCTGTCCCCCATTGAGCATGTTTGGGACTGGATGAAGCGTCGTCTCACGCGGTCTGCACGTCCAGCACGAACGCTGGTCCAACTGAGGCGCCAGGTGGTAATGGCATGGCAAGCCGTTCCACAGGACTACATCCAGCATCTCCACGATCGTCTCCATGGGAGAATAGCAGCCTGCATTGCTGCGAAAGGTGGATATACACTGTACTAGTGACGACATTGTGCATGCTCTGTTGCCTGTGTCTATGTGCCTGTGGTTCTGTCAGTGTGATCATGTGATGTATCTGACCCCAGGAATGTGTCAATAAAGTTTCCCCTTCCTGGGACAATGAATTCACGGTGTTCTTATTTCAATTTCCAGGAGCGTATTTCCAATGAAATCTGGAATTTTGCTTACAGTATGTTTTTAGAAACAAGAATACATGCGTTTTGAATTAAAATAATGAATAGATATGTATCGATTAGCACATATTTGAGGAATGAATTTTACATTTAGAAGATGGAGGTATTCCAATTTTAAGGAAAAACAGAACAACCAAAGCGGTATTTGAACTCACAATAAACATATTAATTCTGAATTACTTTCCTATTACGGTACCAGTTCAGCTATGCATCCCGTATTTTAAAATTTCTTAAGTTTCTTAAATACAGTCCCTCAGAAATGTTCAAAGGTGGAAGCCTGAAAACTTGTGGAAAACGCTTTTTGACGGTGTTCCACGCGCGTTTCACCGCGGACTGGCATGTAGCGTTTGTTGGATGTCATATACTAGAATATCTTAAAGTTTCATTTACCGTAACTTAGTAGTGAGATACCTAATACAAAGTAGCACCTACTTCCAAGATCGTAACACCAGCGTTCATGTGCTACGGCTGCTCACCAATCATTACGTTTGGGTTTATTTACATCAGGTTTATTCTTATGATGAACAAAGGACATCAGGATGTTATCTCTGCGTCACGACAATAATATTCCGGTAAAGGTTCCCTCCCTGTCTCTCTCTGCCTGTTCTCGCTATTTATCCACCAACTATGGTCCAACAATAGCAACCTGCGTCTTACATCACATGGTATACAAACCAGAGCACTTTTATGGGAACTCGGACAAGTGTGTTCCCAAACAAGATACAAAGGGTATTCCGTCGTCATCTGCAGTGTTATGCAGATACTCAGCCTGACAAAACAGTGATGCATTGAGAAGACACTGTCGCATGTCATAGTAACTTCATACACGTAAATACCATGAGTTGCAATTTTCTGTGACAAGTAGAACTGCCACGACGCTTCATTTGTGTTCTTTGGTGTTGTTACCGGGCCTCGTGGTACGTACAAGGGGTCAAAACAGTGACAGATGTTGAGTTGATCACTGTGAAGGAAGCGGATATGCTGTCTTCTTGTGTGAGACAACTTTATAGTTTGAAAGGGGGCTTCGTTGTGCATCTCTATTTGGCTGCCCAGCTGAATCGTGCAGTATCCAGATTTGTGAAGGATTCGGATGTAACAGTGGCACGATGTTGGATTTTATGGGAATGTGAGGGTAGGCGAACTAGTCAAGTTTCCGCTTCACAACATCTGGCAGCCAGAATGAAGGATAGTCGTCCCAGCTCAGTTGTGCAGTATCCAGATTTGTGAGGAATTCGCATGTGACAGTGGCACAATTTTTGATTTTATGGGAATGCGAGGGTAAGCGAACTATTGTCAAATTTCCGCTTCGCAACATCTGGCCACCAGAATGGAGCATAGGCGTACTGTGCATCAAGCACATCGAGCCCCGTTCCCATGGCACCTTCCATCCGAGGACAAGTAACGGTCTAACACAAACGTTCTGCGTCATCCCGCATTGTTGGTCGGAGACTAACGGTAGCCGGGCTAGCTATTACCGTCTCACGTGCATCCTTGCATTAAGCCAAAGGTACAAACGGTTGTGTTTTGAGTGGTGTCGTGGCCAGGAAGGATGGAAGTCTGGTGAATGACGTCACATTGTATTTATTGATGACTCGCTCTTCTGCACATGACAGCGTTAGAAAGTGGCTTCATTCTGGATATCTGTGTGGCTGGCTGGTCAAATCGTGCAGTGTCCAGGTTTCTGGGGAGATCTGTATGCCACAGTGTCCCGATACTGGACATTATGGGAACGTGAGGGTAGGCGGAAGACCATCGTCGGCGAGTGAGGTGGCAGTCTGCTCCCATCGTTCCAATGTTTTGGAGAGACGGAGCATTGTTATTCCTGGCGTCATGGCGTGGGGACCCATCAGGTATCACTTCAGGTCACAGCTGGTGATATCTGAGAGAAATCTCGTGGCACAGCGGTACGTTGGACATCATGCGTCCTCACGCATAAGCCCTCGAGCTACTGTGCCGTGGTGCCCTTTTACAGCAGGACAACGCTTGTCTACATTTGGCACATGTCTCTATGAACTGTCTGTGTGATATTGAGGTACTGCCGTGGAACCAGCTCTGACGTCTACTCAAGGACCATTTAGAACAATTGTTGGCCCATTTGCCTCAGGAGAGGGTTCAACGGCCTTTCCAAGTGAATTGAAGCATGTATCCAGGCCAGAGGATGCGCAGCGTGGTACTGGTAAGTCGGCGTGTACTGTAAAGGTCTTACTAAATTTTACTTGATTTATTAATCAATGAAATAACTTCCCATACTTTCTTACCCGGTCAAGTTCTCGTTTCACTTTATCCTCCGCTTCTGGGTGGTTCACTTTTTTGTCAGGCAACAAACCCTATACATGTGTGTGTGAGGAAGCAAAGCTTCCCTGAGTACTCTTCCAGATTTTGTCAGTGAAGTTCGGGTTCACCACTCATATTGTGAACATGTTATATTACGCTGATGTGCATGTAACATTCGAAAAAGAAGAAACTGAATAATTGTAATTGGTACTTCTGTTAGTGACAGATATCTGTTGATCCAAAGGAAATATTATTGGCAATTATTTCCAGAAAACACACTCTAAGACAAAAATTTAAAAAAAAAAAAAAAAAATAAAACAAAAATGTGACGTATCACTAAGGAATAATGCGAATGCGACGGAAATCAGTGAATGTGCTGTGCATATACACACAAACAAATTGTTACAATTTCAGAAAAAAATTATTGTTTATTCAAGAGAAAGAGCTTCACAAATTGAGCAAGTACACATCTGGCCCTAATGCAAGCAGCTGTTCGTCTTGGCATTGGTTGACAGAGTTGTTGGATATCCTCTTGAAGGATATCGTGCCAAATTCTGTCCAATTGACGTGTTAGACCGTCAAAATCCCGAGCTGTTGGAGGGTCCTGTCACGATTCTCCAAACGGTCTCCTGACACGTCTTCGCTGGTCATCGAGGCAGAGTCCAAACCGCAGATCACCGCTGATGACAATTTCACTCGAATCAATGAGATTACGGCCGCTGAATGCCAACCTGACTGTCGTCCACTATATGGCCCGAATCCAGAGTGACGGCCTGGGATGCCATTTCTGTTCACAGCAGGACCGCTCTGTTTGTCATCTGAGGAACCCTCATAGCACATCGGTACGCCGACAACGTTTTACACCCCGTTTTGTTGCCCTGATGGTAAGCAATGCTGGGCTTACATTTCCTCAAGATAATGCCCATCCCCACACGGCGAGAGTTTCAACTGCTAACGTTCGTGTTTGTCAGACCCTGTTTTAGCCAGTAAGGTCGTCGAATGTCTCCTCTGGATTCGGACGATCTGCCGCGACAATTGGAAAGAATTTGGTACGATATTCCTCAGGACGACATCTAACAAGTCTCTCAACTATTGATAAGATGTATAAGAGCTCGCATAAAGACCAGAAGTGGACTAACGCGTTACTGACTTGCTCAATTTGTGAAGCTCTTTCTCATGAATAAATCAGCCAACTTTTCCGACATTGTTCTGATTTGTTTGTCTGTACATGTGTATCATGTGAGGGACGAGGACGACAACGAGAGTCTTCCCATTGGTGTGGAGTGACAGGACAGTATGTCCTCCCTTGTGCCAGACTCCGCGTATCATAGTTGCACTTACACAAAACGTCCTCCTGTATTAGCTCTGTGCACTTTGTGATGAAAAGCATGCGGAACCTATCAGTCGACATTAATGTGGGGTGGGTGTGACAACCCTTAACCTTTATGACAACTGGAACACTACTGGGTGCACTTTCAATGAGGTGTCTGAATGTCTATGGATCAATAGCGGCCGATTCTTCCTCAAGAGACGAAACCAGAGTCGACTTCTACCTCACCCATAGGTGTTTCATTCAGTTCAGGTCTCAGTTCTTGACACCATATTCCTGTGTGGCTGTGTGTGTTGTCATGCTGATCCAAACAGTAATCGACCCCAGGCAGTTCCTCTGCTGTATGCAGTACACAAAGCAGTAAAATACGAGGTCTATTCGTGAAGTAAGGTCTGATCGGTCGCAAAATGGAAACCCCTGCGAGAATCAAAAATGTTTTATTTGCAACAGTTAGCTACACCTTCCCATTACTTCTCTACATAGTCGCCGATCCGATTTAGATATTTGTCGTAGCGTTGTATCAACCTTCCAACACCCTCGTGAAGGAAGCCGCCTGTTTCTCCTGCCAATTCTTTACGCTAGCCTTCAGCTCGTCTCTGCCAGAACGTTGTCTTCATAGCTAGTAGTTCATATGAGCAAAGATGAAACTCAGGGAGAATCAACTATGGACTCTGTTGGGGGTGATCAAACACTTCCCATCGAAAACGCTGCAGGAGCATGTTCATTGCCCCTTCAGGGTGCGGCCGAGAAATGTCATGCAAAAGGAAATGCGTGACAGTTATGTTATGTGGGCTGCATGATATGAGGCGAAATCTCTCGCCAGGCCATCATACCTGGCGGGAGACATTATTGTTCTAAGGATCTATTCGTGGTCACTGTGAGCTCAAAAAGAAAAGAGCGACGTGACGCGATCAACGGGCAATACATGTGTGCAAAGTTTTATCGGATTTTCGCTGTGTTTTCCATCTCGCACCCCACTGGAACCTTACTTTCCGAATAGCCCTCGTACATATCCTTTCGCATGTATCGTCTTCTTAATAATGGGACCACACTCTAACCATGAAAAGACGCCCATATCTTAAAACAGTCTCCTTCATACATTACTGCTGACACTGCACATGTTGTTGACGCGTACCAGACATTCGCCAAACCAAAAGGCTCCAGTCGGACTGGGACAGGATATAGCGTGCTTCGTAACTTCAGATCACTCATTTCAGTCAACTAGCATCCGGTGTGGTAGCTCTTCACACCACCTATGTCTCTGTGCTCGTGTTATCCTGTTTTTAACCTTAAAATTCATTCAGTCAGTCTACAATGACCTCACACATTCTTGTTTTGACTTTTTCGCTAGTCTGATATGTGCTGTACCTCGATTATGTTCACTTGAAATCCATTGCCTTCATTCAGTAGGCTATTCGTCCCATTACACAAGTTTTCTTGCTTCACTGTCTCTTCGGTGCACATCTACATCTACATCCATACTCCGCAAGCCACCTGACGGTGTGTCGCGGAGGGTACCTTGAGTACCTCTGTCGGTTCTCCCTTCTATTCCAGTCTCGTATTGTTCGTGGAAAGAACGATTGTAGGTATTCTCCTGTGTGGGCTCTAATCTCTCTGATTTTATCCTCATGGTCTCTTCTCGAGATATACGTAGGAGGGAGCAATATACTGCTTGATTCTTCGGTGAAGGTATGTTCTCGAAACTTCAACAAAAGCCCATACCGACCTACTGAGCGTCTCTCCTGCAGAGTCTTCCACTGGAGTTTATCTGTCATCTCCGTAAGCTTTCGCGATTACTAAATGATCCTGTAACGAAGCCCGCTGCTCTCCGTTGGATCTTCTCTATCTCTTCTATCAACCCTATCTGGTACGGATCCCACACTGCTGAGCAGTATTCAAGCAGTGGGCGAACAAGCGTACTGTAACCTACTTCCTTTGTTTTCGGATTGCATTTCCTTAGGATTCTTCCAATGAATCTCAGTCTGGCATCGGCTTTACCAACGATTAATATGATCATTCCATTTTAAATCACTCCTAATGCCTACTCCCAGATAATTTATGGAATTAACTGCTTCCAGTTGCTGACCTGCTTTTTTGTAGCTAAATGATAAGGGATCTCTCTTTCTATGTATTCGCAGCACATTACACTTTTCTACATTACGATTCAGTTGCCATTCCCTGCATCATGCGTCAATTCGCTGCAGATCCTCCTGCATTTCAATACAATTTTCCATTGTTACAACCTGTCGATATACCACAGCATCATCCACAAAAAGCCTCAGTGAACTTCCGATGTCATCCACAGGGTCATTTATGTATATTGTGAATAGCAACGGTCCTACGACACTCCCCTGCGGCACACCTGAAATCACTCTTACTTCGGAAGACTTCTCTCCATTGAGAATGACATGCTGCGTTCTGTTATCTAGGAACTCTTCAATCCAATCACATAACTGGTCTGATTGTCCATATGCTCTTACTTTGTTCATTAAACGACTGTGGGGAACTGTATCGAACGCCTTGCGGAAGTCAAGAAACACGGCATCTACCTGTGAACCCGTGTCTATGGCCCTCTGAGTCTCGTGGACGAATAGTGCGAGCAGGGGTTTCACACGACCGTCTTTTTCGAAACCCATGCTGATTCCTACAGAGTAGATTTCTAGTCTCCAGAAAAGTCATTATACTCGAACATAATACGTGTTCCAAAATTCTACAACTGATCGACGTTAGAGATATAGGTCTATAGTACTGCACATCTGTTCGACGAACCTTCTTGAAAACGGGGATGACCTGTGCTCTTTTCCAATCCTTTGGAACGCTACACTCTTCTGGAGACCTACGGTACACGACTGCAAGAAGGGGGGCAAGTTCCTTCGCGTACTCTGTGTAAAATCGAACTGGTATCCCATCAGGTCCAGCGGCCTTTCCTCTTTTGAGCGATTTTAATTGTTTCTCTATACCTCTGTCGTCTATTTCGATATCTATCATTTTGTCATCTGTGCGACAATCTAGAGAAGGAACTACAGTGCAGTCTTCCTCTGTGAAACAGCTTTGGAAAAAGACATTTAGTAATTCGGCCTTTAGTCTGTCATCCTCTGTTTCAGTACCATTTTGGTCACAGAGTGTCTGGACATTTTGTTTTGATCCACCTACCGCTTTGACATAAGACCAAAATTTCTTAGGATTTTCTGCCAAGTCAGTACGTAGAACTTTACTTTCGAATTCATGGAACGCCTCTCGCATAGCCCTCCTCACACTACATTTCGCTTCGCGTAATTTTAGTATGTCTGCAAGACTTTGGATATGTTTATGTTTGCTGTGAAGTTCCCTTTGCTTCTGCAGCAGTTTTCTAACTCGGTTGTTGTATCACGGTGGCTCTTTTCCATCTCTTACGATCTTGCTTGGCACATATTCATCTAACGCATATTGTACGATGGTTTTGAACTTTGTCCAGTGATCCTCAACACTATCTGTACTTGAGACAAAATTTTTGCTTTGAGCCATCAGGTACTCTGTAATCTGCTTTTTGTCACTTTTGCTAAACAGAAAAATTTTCCTACCTTTCTTAATATCTCTATTTACGGATGAAATCATCGATGCAGTAACCGCTTTATGATCGCTGATTCCCTGTTCTGCGTTAACTATTTCAAATAGTTCGGGTCTGTTTGTCACCAGGAGGTCTAATACGTTATCGCTACGAGTCGGTTCTCTGTTTAACTGCTCAAGATAGTTTTCAGATAAAGCACTAAAAAAAATTTCGCTGAATTCTTTGTCCCTGCCACCCGTTATGAAAGTTTGAGTCTCCCAGTCTATATCCGGCAAATTAAAATCTCCACCCAGAACTATAACATGGTGGGGAAATCTACTCGAAATATTTTCCAAATTATCCTTCAGGTGCTCAGCCACAACAGCTGCTGAGCCTGGGGGCCTATAGTGACATCCAATTACCATGTCTGATCCTGCTTTAACCGTGACCTTCACCCAAATTATTTAACATTTCGGATCTCCGTCAATTTCCTTCGATACTATTGCGCTTCTTATCGCTATAAACACGCCTCCCACTTCACAGTCCAGCCTGTCTCTGCGGTACACATTCCAATCTGAGTTTAGGATTTCATTACTGTTTACGTCTGGTTTCAGCCAACTTTCTGCCCCTAGTACTACATGGACATTGTGACTGTTTATTAATGAGAGCATTTCTAGGACCTTTCTATAGACGCTCCTGCAGTTTACTATTAGCACATTAATATTGTTATTCCCTGTTGCATTTTGCCTACTCCTACCTTGCCGCGTCTCAGGAGCCTAGGGAGGGAATTCTCCAGCCTAAAAAACCCACATGTGCACTCCACACGTACTCCGCTACCCTTGTAGCCGCTTCCGGCGTGTAGTGCACGCCTGACCTATTCAAGGGGACCCTACATTTCTCCACCCGATAGCGGAGGTCGAGAAATTTGCACCCCAGTTCTCCGCAGAATCGTCTGAGCCTCTGGTTTAAGCCTTCCACTCGGCTCCAAACCAGAGGACCGCGATCGGTTCTGGGAACGATACTACAAATTGATTCCACCCCGCGAGCGAGGCTTTCCGCCTTCACCAATTCCGCCAACCGCCTGTGCGAACTGAGGATGACCTCTGATCCCAGACGGCAGGAGTCACTGGTGCCGATATGAGCAACAATTTGCAGTCGGGTGCACCCAGTGCTCTCTATCGCCGCCGGCAGGGCCTCCTCCACATCTCGGATGAGACCCCCCGGCAAGCAGACAGAGTGAACACTGACCTTCTTCCCCGACCTTTCCGCTATTTCCCTAAGGGGCTCCATCACCCGCCTAACGTTGGAGCTCCCAATCACTAATAAACCCCTCCCCCCGTGTGTCTGCTCGGACCTTGCTGAAGGAGCAGCCACATGTCCACTCACAAGCAGAGCGGGCGATGCCACACGGCCAACTTCCACATTGACCCTCCACCTCGTGCCTCGTGATGGACAGAAAAGGAGACTACCTTATGGCTAGTGGTCAAAAACATTTCGGGTTTGCAACCGGTCGTCGTAAACTTCATTGCACGATATTTCGGCTGGACAACTGGCAGCCATCTTCAGGTGAGCCGAACAAGGACTGACGAAGACGTTCTCCGCTCCTGATTATACAGTGCGCTGATAGTACTGCCGCGCATGCGTTGGAATTGCGGAGACAGAAGGACCACACCGACCAGCGGCAGCGCCCTCGCTGGTGGAACTGCAGTACTCAGCTGCCGTCGGTATTGTCGCTGGCCGCAGCTATCGAAGTCTTCTGGCGTTTGCGTCTCGAGCAAATTTCGGAGATGACGGGATTCCATGCGTTATTCAATTGGTAACCACTGTCACGGTTCATTACATTTCACGCAATGCGTATTTCAACTGATTCTTTGCAGTGGCCAAAATCGAAGTTTTGTCGTACTCCATTGAATGTCCTTTAGAAATACAATGTTCCGCAACTGCAGACTTACTGGGATGCAGTAGGCGAGTGCAACGTTGATGTTCTGTACAACGCTCTTCCACTGTACGCGTTGTCTGTCCTATATAGGCCATACCACATTGACACGGTATTTTGTAAATTCCCGCCTTCCGCAGTAACAAATCATCCTTCACCGATCCCAACAAATCCGAAAAACCACTTTCGCATTAAAACGATTAAGAATGCTTGCTATCTTGAAGGAGATATTTACGACAAAGGGAAGAAAAGTTGGAGACTTAGCTGGCGCGTCCTCCTCTTTATCCACTTCCCGGTTCCTGGCCCTGTTAATTTGCCTGGTCGAATACACATTGTCTCTGAACACCGTCCTCAAACGTGCCAGTTCCTTAGGCAAATTCTCTGTATCCGACACTATGTGTGCCCTGTGTACAAGGGTTTTAAGTACACTCATGGTCGGAGATGGGTGATTGCAACTTGAAGAATGTAAATACAAATCAGTGTGAGTGGGCTTGCGATAGACAGAATGTCCCACAGTGCCGTCACTCTTCCGTTTAACCAAAACATCCAGGAATGAAAGGCAGCCATCTTTCTGTAGTTCCATATTAAATCTAATATTCTCATGGATGAAGTTAAGATGATGAAAAAACTCCATTAAGTTTTCTTCTCCGTGGGGCCACTCTATGAACGTGTCATCGACGTATCTCCAAAAAACAGTTGGTTTACAGACCGCTGATTCGAGTGCTCTCTCCTCAAACTCCCCCATTAGAGGTTAGCCACCAGAGGAGACAGAGGGCTGCCCATGGCGACACCGTCAGACTGTTCAAAATATTCCTGGTTAAACATAAAATAAGTTGAGGAAAGAGTATGTCGGAACAAAGCAGTAATGTCCGATTCAAACTGTTGACTAATCAGAATCAAGGAACCCGCAAGAGGTACTTTTGTGAAAGTGGAAACTACACCAAAACTCACTAGAAGATCCGAACTACTTAAGTGGAGAGCCCCCAATCTGTTAATAAAATCAGCAGAGTTCCATATATGGTGTGAACATTTGCCAACAAATGGTCTCAACAAAGAAGCTAGATGTTTGGCTAAATCATATGTCGGTGCGTCAATATTACTCACTATAGGCCGTAAAGGCAGACCTTCTTTATGCACTTTAGGAAGACCATACATTCTCGGTGGTACGCTGCCATGTGGTCTTAACCGCTTGATAGTCTCTGGAGCTAGCGAGGAAGAGTTCAAAAGTGCACATGTCTTCCGTTGCACACGTGCTGTTGGATCTTGATCAATTCTCCGATACATAGTATCACATAGTAGACTATACATCTTCTCCAAATACAACCCACGAGGTAACAAAACGGTAGAGTTACCTTTATCAGCCTTAAGCACCACTATTTCCGGATTTTCTCGAAGGTTCCGTAGTGTAGCCCTTTCTTCAGCGGTTATGTTACTGTGTTGAGGAGGAGCTTTCAGAAGGACCCGACCAGTTTCCCTTCCTATTTCTTCAGCAGCGTCCGTAGGAAGGCGACGTACAGCTTGTTCAACACCACTTACGAAACTTATAAGAGGTACTGCCCTTGGTGTAGGTGCAAAGTTAAGACCTTTGCCCAAAATCGACAGCGTCGCTTCGTCCAAAATCTTCTCCGTGAAATTAATCACGGAACGTCGTGCAGTTATTTCCTGTCGTGTCGGCTGTTGTGGCACCAAGCGATCAAATTTCGACATCTGACGGGAAACACTTGAGTCACAAATTAATTCTGGTTTACAATGCACCTTACAGAACCCGACGTATACCACATGATAATTGCGTTGAAGTTGAAACTCTGCGTACTAGGAAGAGTAAAGGATTGCACCACATTTCACATGTAAAACCGTTTATTGAGAGATAATCTATTTTTTTAACTTAGTCTTCACTATAACATTTTTCACTTCACGTTACTAGTACTCTTTGTCACACTTAGAAACTGTTAACATGCAACAATGTTTGAAGTTAAATATCCAGTCAAGAACCAAGAGGACTTATTTAAACAGAAATTACGAATGCATTGTTATAGTGAACAGACGACACAGTGTTGTTATTTGTACATTCTTGCTTATTAGTTGCACGATTACGTGACGACTATCAGGCTTACATACTTAGAACATATACTGCTAATGAGATTTTAATGCAACATTTTCGTTTACTTGAAAAGATATTCTTTATTTGAAGTACATTCTGCGAGATTAAAGATGACTTAGCTTTTGGTTTCTCTGACAGCTACACGATTATATCACGACGCTACTAATGTGTGGCACAATTTACATTGTTGCTTTTGTGCTGTATCTGTTTTATATCTGCACGGTTTTTCTGAATTCTTCCGGAAAGGAAAACATGTTTTAGTAGAAACTTTTGTGGTATAGCTACATTGAAACAGCCTTTTCTGTAGCACAACAATACGTTACAGTACAGTACATACTTCATCACGGCAATAAGCGTAACAACTACGATATTGCCAGCTGGAGTGGCCGTGCGATTATAGGCGCTGCAGTCTGGAGCCGAGCGACCGCTACGGTCGCAGGTTGGAATCCTGCCTCGGGCATGGCTGTGTGTGATGTCCTTAGGTTAGTTAAGTTTAATTAGTTGTAAGTTCTAGGCGACTGATGACCACAGAGGTTAAGTCGCATAGTGCTCAGAGCCATTTTCACCATTTGAACTACGATATCAATACGCATAGCAATTCACTTTGTTACGAGGTAAGTACATTGACTTCTACATAACTTTGCTTATGGACGACGATAATTACGACACTTCACACATTTTTTACCCTTAAGTAATGACAGAGATTGTCTTACAACAAGACTCACAGTTTAGCGCTACAGTACACGTATTTGAGTGATGGATTTTGACTTAAAACTGTCACTGTAGTGGAAACTGCTGCCATAAATATTTCAGTAAAGAAGGTAGATGGCCATGACGTAATGTGCTGTGGAGGGAGGCACATCTGAGCGACAGTCACCTGGAAAAAAAGCCATTAGTGTGTGCCTTTTAGAGGCACAGGTGGAGAAAAAAGGAGGCCACTCTCCTCGCTATTGACATTTCTTTGTAGAAAGCATCACAAATACGACATGCACAAACTTGAAAACATATGATTACACTGTGGAGCTCTTAATTTATGATATTTACTAAAATGCCTAATGAGAAGATGAGAAACATTTTACATCTATTGTCTTTCTAGTTGAGAGATTTTTTTTTTTTTTTTTTTTTTTTTTTTTTGCCTTTGGAGACGCCATTTGCCTAGTGACTGTCGTTTCATATATTGCTTTATATATATATTTGCTCATTTCGTTTAATATCTAGTTTCTAGCTGCACTGCAGCATTGGTTAAAATAAAATATAATAGATGCACTAATATAGATATTTTATGCCTACAGATCCAGTAAATAATAATTTTGTGATCTACTGGCAAAAAACGAGGGAGCACAAAAAAGACATTTCCCTTCACAGGAATTGCATACATAATTTTTGTCGATGACTGGGTGACTTGTTTAGTAGTGTAAATTAGGGTGATGCTTCACTCTAGTGTTAAGATCTGACATAGGTATTAGACATTTCATATCTTTACTGTAATATTTTTTCTGCTTGAGCTTTGTCGTGTTTAGATATAAGTTATAGCATTTGCTGCTGCTGTTTGCCAGACAGTGTTACTGAATTTCACATTGTATTACTCTGTTAAGCCAGTTTTACTACTGGTTTATTTTTCTTGTTTGCTCCACATTGCCTTATATTAGTTGTAATATTGCAATTGCTTTGCTAATTTAGATATACTGCTGCTTGCTTTGCCAATTTGCATTTTTTGTCATTGCTGTTTGTGTTAATTTGTTGTGTGTTGCTGCACTGCCTCGTCCCTTAGTATATATATCTGAGCTTAGTAGATTTAATTTAGCTTAAGAGGGGATAGACTATATAAGAAACTGACTATGAAGAATAGGGAAAGAATACATTGAAAAGTTATATGAAAAATATTTGTGCTAAAATGAGTATAGTACAACGAGAAAAATTTAATTAGAAAAAGGATATGAACAAAACAGTAGGGTTTAGGGACAGCAAGTATAGATAGGACTTTTTGGGAATAATGATGAATGAAGGGAGATCTCCAAGAAGTAAAGAAAGTTTTGTTTGCAAAATACTGCAGTAAAACAAACCCTGGCCTTTCCTTTTGCGTTATTCCGCTGGGTGTTTGTGTACCCTTGTGTATTTGTGTTCTTCCTGTCTTTATGTGTTTAGCTGATACGAGTTATGTTGTAGAATTTTTCTAATAATATGTTATTTTCTTTGTAAAGATGTTTAGACATTATTTTCAAAAGTAATTCTGATCTTTTATGTATGTACTGATGTCATAATTCCTGTAACACTGATGTATATGTTATTTCGATTCTTTTGTAAAACCCATATTACTGCAAATGTTATCTGTATTGTTATGTTCCTTAATGATGTATTTTGTACCTATGTTATTGTATTCTCATGTTATAAAATTGTAATTGACACCAGTTCATCAAATTAAGTAACTTGTAAGAATTCATTTCACTGCACACATTTCTGTTGATCATAGTATATGCACAATATGTGAGAAGTAGGGACTGTTGGTGTTGCACGTGTGTTAATAATTCAGCAAGGGACTGGTTAACAGCATTGCTGGTTATAAGGACCATTCCAGAAACTTAGTGAGTGCACAAGTGGTGGGTTATGGACTTGCTATATTCTCTGCAAGACTCTTCGATGGTGATTGTGCACCTGCACAGTCGCAACAGATGGCTGCTGGCCGTCTCTACAAGGACTATAGTGGGTCTACACCTCTGGTGGCCCACCAATACCGTAACCTCTACTAGGACTACCGTGGGTCTGCTCTGTGATGACCTACTTACCAATATTCTTCAAAACTTCGACTGACTCTGCGGTGGGTTTGCTCTGTTGTGGCCCATACCTGGCTGCATGTCAAGAGTCAGCATTATCTTTCCATTGGAAGGACAAGACTACTTCTTCAAGACTGCATGGAAATCCACTACTTCTGCGTGCATTTTCTTTTACTGCTCAGACTTTGTGCAGAAAATTGTAATTAATACTGTGATGAATGATCAGGACTGTCTTTATGGACAATGAGAAAATTTTAGCTTTTGAGCAACATTGTATCAATAAGTGTGGGCATTTGATTTCTTTGTTATTGAAATTATGTAAAAATTTTCAAATCTGTATTGGCCACCGCCCAAAACATTTTGTCAAATTTTTTGTGGGCACCATGGGTGCTATGTAAGTAGGCTGTTTAGGTTTTTATATTGGCAAAGCCACGTACCGCTCTTTATGAAAATCCATGGCTGTGCTGTGTGCAGTCTGTGGCTTTGTGGCATTGTTGGAACAGTCGCTATTGTAGTGTTGGGCAGTTAGATGTTAACAGTGCGTAGCGTTGCGCAGTTGGAGGTCAGCCGCCAGCATTGGTGAATGTGGGGAGAGAAATGGCGAAGTTTTGAGAGTGGATGATCTGTTCGTGTGTCCATCAGAGACAGTAAATTTGTAAGACTGGATGTCATGAACTGCTATATATATATATAATGACTTTTGAACACTATTAAGGTAAATACATTGTTTGTTCTCTGTCAAAATCTTTCATTTGCTAACTATGCCTATCAGTAGTTAGTGCCTTCAGTAGTTTGAATCTTTTATTTAGCTTGCAGTAGTGGCGCTCGCTGTATTGCAGTAGTTCGAGTAACGAAGATTTTTGTGAGGTAAGTGATTTGTGAAAGGTATAGGTTAATGTTGGTCAGGGCCATTCTTTTGTAGGGATTATTGAAAGTCAGATTGCGTTGCGCTAAAAATATTGTGTGTCAGTTTAAGCACAGTCATTTATAATTTTTCTAAGGGGACGTTTCAGCGTCAACTCGCTGCCTTAGTGAATCTCGGATGCGGCGATGTATCTCTGGAGTATGGTGTATGGTTTTGTAGCTTTTCATAATACGGCCTCGGAGACTCTGAACATCTTCTGCTGTGATTCCATACACAAGAACTTTCAAATGCCCCACAAACAAAAGCCCAGTGGGCTTATTTCGGAGAGTGTGGAGGCCAGGAAATTGGTCCATCTCTGCCTAACCGTCTGTCACAGACTCTGTTAATTAGAAGCTGACAGGCAGTAACAGTAAAATGAGGAGGTGCTCCATCGTGCAGGAAGTACGTGTTTTGTCGCACAGCTAAAGGCACAGCCGCTGACGCATCAGCTGTAACATTCTCTACGAAACTGCGATAAGTTTGTCCGTCGAGCTTGGATGGAAGAAGGTGAAGCCAGGGCTTGGCAAACAGTGGTCAACAATCGTGAACCAAACAGTGACAGAAAGTCATTGTTGATGACTTACTTCAACATATGCGTGAGGACTGGCGTCTGCCCATACGTGCCGATTGTGAAAATTTACAGTCTGATGCTGTTGAAACTAGTTGGAGAAAATGAGTTGTAACGCGGAAACAAAGCGATTCCAGACCTATGTGCATATAACGCAATTTCTTGGGCTACGTGTGAGGAGTGCGTCCTGTAGCTTGTATCGTATATTTTTGTTACAAGACTGTCACACACACACATAAAAGCAACTCACACACACGTGACCGCAGCCTCTGACCTTGTTGGCCGAAAGCTCATTTTCTGAAAGTCACTTTGATGTGCCTATTTGAAACTCAGCATCTCTGATATATGGTGAGTAGCAATTATCAAAATGGTTCAAATGGCTCTGGCGCTGTGGGACTTAACTTCTAAGGTCATCAGTCCCCTAGAACTTAGAACTACTTAAACCTAACTAAACTAAGGACATCACACACATCCATACCCGAGGCAGGATTCGAACCTGCGACTGTAGCTGTCACGAGGTTCCAAACTATAGCGCCTAGAACTGCACGGCCACCCTGGCAGGCTAGCAATTATCCTTTTCATAATATTGTTCGTTCCATACTGGGTTTTCAGTTGTTTTCTATTGCCTTTATCTAAGGCTGTCGGCCGCCGAGTACTTCGGAAGCGCGGGGATTGTGGTAGGGGTGCATCAAGAAATAAACTTGGAACGTTATACAAAGAAGGAAAGTTAGTGTCCAGACGCAATGTTGATAGATGTATATAATGTTTAAGTTTATAGAGTCTGACATCATTTTCTTTTTTAATTTATTATTTTGTAATCTTTAATCTTAATTTGAATAATTAACAGCCTCAGTTGCACCATTTATCCAGGATTTACCTAGGTTTCAGTCAGTATAACCCACCCTTCTTCCTAATAACAGTATGTATCGTTTGTCCATAGTGGACATCGTCAAACTAAAACTACAAATCCAAAAATCATCGTCAGGGTATAAAACTTAACTGGAACTGCCTCGGATCCACTTTGCGACTGCGATGCGGCAGCCACTAGTGCTGGACTGGAACTGACCGTAGCGTCATGAGGCCCTCCCAAGCGGACACAGTACCTTGCGCCTACGCATAAACTGAATGATATTTCTTGGGACAAGACGTGAACTAAACTCCTGACGTTGACTTTACTAGTAAAGTGAAATAAAAGGTGTAGCTGAGGAAAAAGGCGTATATATTAAATTGTGCAGAACGTACTGTAGTGTTGCGGAATAGTAAAGAGTTGGAAACGTAGAATATTGTCAAAGTTTCGTTGCCTATGCCGAGAGCCAGAGGCAGTAAGTTAGGCAAGAGCTAAGAGGATTGCACATGTATGGAATGTGTCGTCACGCAGGGGCAATGGCCTGGTTACACACAACAGGCGGGAGAGAGTTGCTTAGCACGCGGGTTTGTGTTAGACGGAGACTTTCGTAGAGTGCAAGACAGAGGTATAGAGTCAGCTATACTGCATTTCACAACTTAAGTCTGCCGCAAAAACACGTAACTGCGTCGCAAGAACACCTACGGGGCGAGTACAACAGTATAAGTGGAACGAATGCGTTCATTACAAACGAGCATGACGTCAGGGCGTCGCTCGTGCTTCCTTTAAACACGCCAGCTTTGATAGCAAACAAGGCACTCGCAGTTATACTTGCAGTTAGATGTGTACTGGGTCGCTGTGTAGCGCTCAGATCGGTGATCGACACGTTAATCTGTATTAAGGAGACGTTGCAGTAAGGGCGGCCCATCCAGAAGCAGACGTGAGGGGACAGTACCAGCTCTGGTCCTCTCTGCTGCCACTGTCAATCATCGACCCACGATTAGCAGACATCGCGGCAAACTCGCTCGCCGCCAATGCTGACCACATCAGTGAGCCGTCGTCGAGATCGTGCGGGGCCTAGGCCCTGTGCATCCGCCGTCACAACCGGGTGAGCCAACGACGCTGTGGGACTGCAGCCCGTTCCGCCCCTCCACCGCGGACGAGCCTCCAGGAGGAGCAGGGAAGAAGACGGGGTGGGATAGAGTACACCCCGCACTACGAGAACGCCTCTCGTGCCGACAGCGCCGGGGACTCCAACCCAGAGCCTCTGCGCGCAGCAGCCTGCTGTCCCCCGCGAGCCGGCAGGGCAGCCAGGCGCCGCCAGCCACGCGCGGCCCAAGTAAGGGCATTCCTCCGCTACGTCACAGCACGCGGCGCTGCGCTAGCAAGACTGCGCGGCCCGGATCTGGTGTCATCGCTACGAGTCAGCGAGGACTCGGGGAAGGTCGTTGATATCACCAAGCCACATTGTACTCGGCAGGAATAAAAGTATTATGAATTAACAATGTTTCTTTGGCGTTTATGACGCTTCTACAGCCATTTCCTAGCATCCTGACAACTGGAGAGGTCACCGCTCGGCCATCCAGTCCACCGTAGGGGACCGGGACCACCGGGGCGCCTACAGATTTGACCGGGGACCTTCCGCGTGCCAGGCGGATGTGATGACCACTACACTGTGCTGTCCATTCTAACTTAACAGCTTTCTTTAAGAATCTCGTTAATGGATGTGCAAGTTCCGCGAACCCCTTTACATATCATCTGTAGTAATTACATAGACCGACATATTGCTAAACTTGTTTAGTGGTACTGGAAAATCACGCACAGCCGCCGTTGGACGAGGATCCGTTCTTATCCCATCCTGACTGATAATATTCCCAAGATAAGTCACTTGCCTCTGAGCAAACCGACATTTCTCGACATTAAGCGTAAGATTTTCCGCTCTTAGCCTACTAAATAATTCGTTTAGTCTTTCCACATGCTCTTCTATATTACGCGGAAAAGTAACAATATCATCGAGGTATGCCATAGCAATCTTCGGTTTCAGTCCCCGAAGCACACCATCTAACAGAGTTCATCTGCCGCAAAATTATCTACACTGACCGGAATCATCAGTTCCCCATTTATATCCGTTACGCGCGCAACGCTCCTCCTAATAGAACAATGCATTTCATCCAATGCTTCATCGCTCTGCAGTGGCTGCACCACACATTGTCTCTGTGTGGAACATCGGTACCTACTGACAACCAAACTAACTTCCCTGTACCCGAAGGCACTTTGACATGCGTCATCATCTTTAATGCCCTTGTACGCGGTTCAATTGGTCACATCTTAGCAACGGATGCAACTAGCGATGTAGAAACATTCACAGCTGTTGTACCCATTGAAAACAAGTTTCCGCTGAGTTCAACTGTACGCCGTGAAAGATTAATTTTGGCATGGTGTTTATCGAGGAAGTGCAGTCCGAGAATCACAGAATACCCTTGTCCCACAGTTGGCAACACTTCCATTTGCTCTCTGAACTCTACAGTTCCAATCTTAAAACCGAGCTGTGTTGTACCCAATGATTTCAACTCATTATTCCCTACTCCACGTAATCTATAACTAGGAGTACTTAGTCTTCTACTACCCACGAGGTCTAGACTAGCAACAGATACATGTGCCCTTGTATCAATCAAAAACTTACATCTGTTACTCCTTACAACACCCATCAAGCAACAATCCGTCTCTGTACTAGTTTTCACCGTACTTCTGCTTACAGGGAATGTATTCCGACGGACGAAACACTCCCGTTCCCGTTTAACGCTTTTTCCCGTTACCATTCTGCTTACTACGACATTCATTCGCCTTGTGACCGTACCATTTACAAGCGTAGCACTGCGGCTGTCTGCATTGAGCCTTCACGTGACCTTTCCTCCCACAACGGTAACAATTCCTCTCCGATCCAAAGATGCATTTATCATTGCGAACACTTGTTGCAATGTCTATCTTCTGCAGATGCATTGCAATACGCAGTGCTGTAGCTAAATCCCTAGGATTCTCCATCCTAACCCTACGAGAAAATTCTGCAGGAATTCCCCTGAGGAATACATCGAGGGCTCTGTTTTCTGCCTCTTATAGTAATACATGACCGACATCATGATTACCCGACAATTCATAGGTCTGCAAATTAATTTTCCATATCCTATCTGAAAAAGACTCCACTGTCTCATTGACCTTCCTGTGTCAAATTAGCTAACTTCTCCCTACTATTCTGCTTACGATATCTTTGTCGTAACCCATCTGCCAATTCTTCAAACGTGCTCGCCTTACTAAGTGTCTCATGGTACATCACGAACATCTTGGCTTCCCCTACAACCTACAAGTCGCAAATTTGCCATACGTAACGTAGTTACGTCTGACCAATTGCTCATTGCAGCTGTTGCCAAAACATCGTTAATGAACGCTGTGACATCGTCTGTTGTTTTACCCGAGAAAGGCGTGATCAGGTTAGCTACTGAAGGATACATTGCAAGGTTCGACATTGCTACTGACTTGCACTCACTTGAACCCATTTGCGACTCCTGAGCCGAACGCAAGGTCTCCATTTGCGTCATTAATCCTACATGACGTAACTTATGCTGCGCCTTCTTTTCTAACAATTTTGAGACTTGCTCCGTCAGAGCAGCTATACTCACTTCAGTACTAACGGATCTTGTTTCCGGCATGATTTGTGCAAATTACCAACAACTTTCTCTATACTGAATTTAATCCTCAGAACAATTAATACACTAGCTACTCATCTCCTTTGTCACAGATGAGCACTACGCACAAGAAAACAAACAAGACTCACAATGCACAACTAAACAAATTTAATTCTTCCGCCTTGTTATTGCCCAGCGACACTCTCTACAATTGTGCGCTGAGTGACCAAACCATTTACAAATTGAACATTGTACTGGTACAAACTTCGTGCATGGCTCCCCATGCCCCGTTAAATTACACACAGTACATCTGACAGGTACCAAGTACGTTTCCCAAATGTTTCCCTTAAACTCAGATAAGACTGCTCTCTCCGCAGGTCTCACAAAGTGCACTCCCAACAAACACCGTGCATCCAAAGTTACTGACAAAAAATCGCCTCGTGCACTTACCACTACACCAAATCTGTATGTGGTTGGCGCGACCACTTCTGACACCAATTCTGTAGGTTGTGGTCACGATGACATCTGACATCCAATGTGTAGGCAGTGGGAGCGACCACTTCTGACACCAAATCTGTAGGCGCCCCGGTGGTCCCGGTCCCCTACGGTGGACTGGATGGCCGAGCGGTGACCTCTCCAGTTGTCAGGATGCTAGGAAATGGCTGTAGAAGCGTCAGAAACGCCAAAGAAACATTGTTGATTCATAATACTTTTATTCCTGCCGAGTACAATGTGGCTTGGTGATGTCAACGACCTTCCCCGAGTCCTCGCTGATTCGTAGCGATGACACCAGATCCGGGCCGCGCAGTCTTGCTAGCGCAGCGCCGCGTGCTGTGACGTAGCGGAGGAATGCCCTCACTACGGCCGCGCGTGGCTGGCGGCGCCTGGCTGCCCTGCCGGCTCGCGGCGGACAGCAGGCAGCTGCGCGCAGAGGCTCTGGGTTGGAGTCCCCGGCGCTGTCGGCACGAGAGGCGTTCTCGTAGGGCGGGGTGTACTCTGTCCCACCCCGTCTTCTTCCCTGCTCCTCCTGGTGGCTCGTCCGCGGTGGAGGGGCGGAACGGGCTGCAGTCCCCCAGCGTCGTCGGCTCACCCGGTTGTGACGGCGGATGCACAGGGCCTAGGCTGCGCACGATCTCAACGACGGCTCACTGATGTGGTCAGCATTGGCGGCGAACGAGTCTGCCGCGATGTCTGCTAATCCTCGGTTGATGATTGACAGTGGCAGCAGAGAGGACAAGAGCTGGTACTGTCCCCTCACGTCTGCTGCTGGATGGTCCGCCCTTACTGCAACGTCTCCTTAATACAGATTAACATATCGATCACCGAGCTGAGCGCTACACAGCGACCCAGTACACATCTAACTGCAAGTATAACTGCGAGTGCGAGTGCCTTGTTGCCATCCAAGCTGGCGTGTTTAAAGGTAGCACGAGCGACGTCCTGACGCCATGCTCGTTTGTAATGAACGCATTCGTTCCACTTATACTGTTGATTCATCTGTTGTACTCGCCCCGTAGGTGTTTTTGCGACAGAGTTACGTGTTTTTGCGGCAGACTTACGCGAAGTTGTGAAATGCAGTACAGCTGACTCTATACCTCTGTCTTGCACTCTACGAAAGTCTCCGTCTAACACAAACCCGCGTGCTAAGCAACTCTCTCCCGCCTGTTGTGTGTAACCAGGCCATTGCCCCTGCGTGACGACACATTCCATACATGTGCAATCCTCTTAGCTCTTGCCTAACTTACTGCCTGCGGCTCTCGACATAGGCAACGAAACTTTGACAATATTCTACGTTTCCAACTCTTTACTATTCCGCAACACTACAGTACGTTTTGCACAATTTAATATATACGCCTTTTTCCTCACCTACACCTTTTATTTCACTTTACTAGTAAAGTCAACGTCAGGAGTTTAGTTCACGTCTTGTCCCAACAAATATCGTTCAGTTTATGCGTAGGCGCAAGGTACTGTGTCCGCTTAGGAGGGCCTCATGACGCTACTGTCAGTTCCAGTCCAGCACTAATGGCTGCCGCATCGCAGTCGCAAAGTGGAGCCGAGGCAGTTCCAGATAAGTTTTATACTCTGACGATGACTTTTGGATTTGTAGTTTTAGCTTGACGATGTCCACTATGGACAAACGACACTTACTGTTATTATGAAGAAGGGTGGGTTATCCCGACTGAAACCTGGAATAAAGGTACTTTGCAGGGCAGGCGTGTTAATTAGCATCATATTAATTAAAATCGGGGATCAATATAATTTAGTTTGGAAGATTTAAAAAGGGGAAAGTAATACGAAACTTTATGAAGCAATATAATGAAAAGTAATAAAAAGCAAAGTAGCAAAGCGCAAGCGGGACAGAAAGATATATAGGCGCGGTTGTTTTTTAATACATATAATAGAACATCTAACACATTATTGAGCTCTCTACCTTCAGTTATCGCGATCGGGCTAGTCGATGAAAAACTGGTAAGCGACTGCGAAATTCGTTATGGAGATTATTTAAAGACTCTGTAAGCACGTTTAAAATACATTACGTGTGACGAAGTGATCAGAGACGTTTATTGTCGGGTGAAGTGAAAATGATTCCGACAACATAATTCGAACTTTGTGTCTCGGGAAACTATTATGGTTGTGGAATCCACGAAAGTTGTACGCAACGGAAAGCTATAGTTGACGTAATTCTGCATTTTATAAAATAGTGAAACGCGTGTGCGCGGAACATTAAGAGAATCTTATCCTTGGACGGTTGCGGGGGTAACTGATACAAACAACGCGCCAACATAAAAATAGTTCGCTTATTAACTACCAGATATTAATTAACGGGGACCTAAAATACTAAATACAGTGCATACACCGTTAAATTGAACCCTGCGTGTGAAAGACAATAACATCCAATATTTCGAGAGCGAAGAACAGACATTTAAGTGCCGAATTGAGAGCCTTAGGCATGTCGATATTTGGACATCATATGACACGAGTTATTCAGAACACGATATCGACCATTCTAATACTGAAAAGAAGGATAGGATCATCACCTCCTATCCCGATTGATATTTCATATTTAATTAGTGAAAAGAAAAGTGTTAATAAACAAACTACATTTCAATTTTATCCACGATTTTGGCTTCATTACGTAGTCTTGACTGCATGATTAACAATATCTGTGGAAGCTGTATACAACGTATCGTCATAATATTTACCCAACCAGTATTGTGGGACACCAAAAACGTAAATGCATGAAATTGTTCTTACAGCGGATGTATAACGTGTGAGTGCAACGAACTATATTGAGAACCTGAAAATCCATTACGTACTTGCATGTTTATCTGCGAAAATGGTCCTTGTCGGTACATCAGCATAGAGTTTGAATAGAATCGCTGGAACATTGCAAACCATTCAGATTAATCGCACATCTAAATACGCATATTGCTGGTATCACCAGGATGTGCTCTTTCTCCTCACCCCTGTGGCAGTAATTGAATTAAGAGTCAGCCGAGAAAAACATTTAAATCAATTGACGACCATTGAGCTAGCGCCACGAATTTCCAAACGTCCGCTGCCATGTATGAAGGCGAGTGACACAACGGGTGCTAACGTCGATCGAGGGGTGTCGTCGTGATCGTATTGAATGACATTGAGCGGTGACACTGGGTAAATTCTAGATAAACGGTGCAACTGAGGCTGTTAATTATTAAAATTAATATTTACACAGTTGCTGACAGTGCCGCGAAATGTTGAAGATATTTGTAATCTTTCTCTCTTGGACAAAAAGTCCCTACGTTTTACAGAGGGGTCGGAAATTCGTCACTACATGTTGGAAAGAAGAGCCAAAACTCCCTTCGCTTAAGCCGTCGGCACACGGACCGTTCTGTCGAACGGTACGTTGAGCGTGCCAAGTTCAACGTGCTGCTGAACGCTCAGGAACGATACGACTCGTGCATACGGTACGTGGGCCCCAACGTGGTATACGCGATCGCAACGCACTCCAGCGACAGTTGACGGATGTTTCTAGTTCGTAAATCACATTGTTTACTCAACGGGCGCGCGTAAAATTCCCACATTAGCTCTATTAAAACGCACATTTCCTCCATCGTCCACGAAAAGGAAATACCATGTCCAATCAATAAGGACACAGGTTTATGAAAGTTCCATTATAAACAGTGCGGTACAAATTTGGAATACTTTTCCGCATAAGATAAAGATTATTTCATTATTCCCACATTTAATAAAACTCCAAGGTCAGTCTTACTTCATCAGTGTTCCTACCCAGTAGCAGAATCTTTGCAACATGTGAATTACGAAGCGTAAAAGAAAAAGGAGCAAAATATCTTTATACAAGTAGTGCAAGCTGTCCTGTAGATTACGCCAATCGAACAAAGTCATCCCTCAAAAAAGGTGAACTTATATTTACATAACATCAAATATTATAGTATATAATTATATTAAACTAATAATAAAGTATCAGAACCCAATAAAAACCAGAATGTTAGGAAAAAAAATTTGGAAGTGGCAAAAGTAATCTAAGGCGGGCAGTGACGCTAGTCATTGCGCTACAGCAATAACATAATCCAGATGCATAACCATAGTGTCTTAGCACCTGTGGAAAACCTTAATCGTAGATATGTTACTAACTGAAGATTAATTGTAAAAAATTGTAGCAAGAACAATACGTTTTAGGTAGATCTTCAGTGTGCCGCTGGCTTCAAATAGCCTACTCTCATAACACGCAAGTTACAATAATTCTTTTGCCACGAATATGATGTTTCTCATTATTTTATTGGACATTATATTTAGCGGAAACAAATTACAGGTGCAGCCTTTATCGACCTTACAGCAGCTTACGACACCATAAACCACAGTAAGTTAATATCAAAAATATATAACACCACAAAAGACTACCGACTGGTGCAATTCATCCAGTGCCTGTTGCAGAATAGACGATATTTTGTCACGCTGCAGTCGAAGAAGAGCCGATGGCGGACCCAGAAAAACGGCCTACATCAAAGTAGCGTCCTCGCCCCATTGCTGTATAATATTTATACCAATGACCAACAGATCAGCATGGACGCTCGCTCCTTCATCTATGCAGACGATACCGTCGTTGCCACCCAGGGAAAAACCTTTGAAGAGGTAGAAAGTAAATTAACTTTAGCGATTGAAAAGCTGGGCGACTATTATGATAACAACCACCTCAAGCCAAACCCAGCAAAAGCCCAGGTCTGTGCTTTTCACCTACGTAAGAAGGAAGCAAGGAGGAAACTCAACATAAGCTGGAAGGGACAACATCTATCTCACTGCGACACACCAAAATATCTTGGGATTAAACTTGACCGTGCTCTCACCTACAAGCAACACTGTTTGGCCACAAAGATGAAGGTGAGTGCCAGGAACAACATCATCCGCAAGCTAACAAATAGCAGATGGGGAGCGCAACCTACAGTTCTCCGCACGTCAGCTTTAGCTTTATGTTTCTCCAATGCGGAGTACTTGGCACCCGTTTGGCAAAATTCCACCCACGCTGAACAAGTAAATATAGCATTGAATGAGACTGGACGCATCGTGACAGGATGCCTCCGCCCAACTCCCACAAAGCAGCTGTACCACCTCATGGGCATAGCCCCGCCAGGCATCAGAAGAAGGACTGCCGCAGAAATCGAGAAACATAAACAGGAGACAGATCCCAGGCATCCAATGTTCGGATACAATCTTCAACCTCGCCGACTTAAATCAAGGAAGAGTTTCCTACGAACAACTGAAGCAACTCTTTTATCGCCTAGAACACGACGAGAAGAGCCGTGGTACAATGTGGACCCAGGAAGACCAGGGAATAGCCCCAGGGAAGAACCCACAGCTGGCTCTGAACTCCCATGTACGACCTGGAAAGCCCTGAATAGACTACGAACAGGCGTATCAAGATGCAGAGCAAACTTGGAAAAATGGGGCTACATCAGTGCAGACGAGCCCTGCGAGTGTGGAGAACAGCAAGACCCACAACACCTACTGGTCTGCAGGAAACTAAACAACACGTGTTCGACTCAAGACCTATTTGAAGCAAATGACAAGGCTATTCAAGCTGCAGTGTATTGGGCTTCACGTGGGATATGAAAATCGCTCTGTTTCGCATCCTTAGCGCTTATCATTATATGTTACATACTTTTCTATATTATTGTAGTTAATTTACCTTATAACCATGTATTATTGTATTATAACTGCTTCTCTTGCAATATAATTTTTTTTGTAAAATGGTGATGTCTTGGATACGATAAATAAATAAATTATTTTATTGGAACGAATCACACAGTTAACAACGGATTTCCCAGTGATTCTCAATTTGCTGGTGCTCAGAAACGGCATATAAAGATATAGGCTTGAAATGAATGCCAATATGGCGCCTCACAACTCTGTGCTGAAGGGAGACGGCGTGCGAGTGACGTACGTGGCGTTGTGCCATCTCATTGGTCAAGACTCAGACGCACGCTCAGAATATCTGACATGCGAGATAATGCTCTGCACGTTCTGAAAGACTCCCAAACGTGCTATTCCACGCTATGACGTCAGAAACTCGGCAGGCTCAACGCTCAACGTTCGGTTGCACGGTCCGTGTGTCGACGGCTTTAGGGACATGTCCGTAAAGCCGTCACCACACGGGCCGTGCAACCGAACGTTGAGCGTTGAGCCTGCCGAGTTTCTGACGTCATAGCGTGGAATAGCACGTTTGGGAGTCTTTCAGAACGTGCAGAGCATTATCTCGCATGTCAGATATTCTGAGCGTGCGTCTGAGTCTTGACCAATGAGATGGCACAACGCCACGTACGTCACTCGCACGCCGTCTCCCTTCAGTACAGAGTTGTGAGGCGCCATATTGGCATTCATTTCAAGCCTATATCTTTATATGCCGTTTCTGAGCACCAGCAAATTGAGAATCGTTCGAAAACCCGTTGTTAACTGTGTGATTCTTTGCAATAAAATAATAAGAAACATCTTATTCGTGACAAAAATATTGTTGTTACTTGCGTGTTACGATGGTATGCCATTTGAAGGCAACGACACACTAAGGATACACCAAAACGGATTTTTTTTGTACAATTTGTTATAATTAAATTTCAGTTAGTAACACAGCTACGAGCAAAGCTTTTACCACGTGTCACATCATAGGATTGGATAGTCTCTGTTTGGTATCGGTTTAGCACAGTGAGTAGCGTTACCCATTCCAAATTAAATGCGTGATATGGTGGTGGCTCGCGTCTCGCCACGTCTAGGTTTTTTTTCTTCCCTAACATTCGCGTAATAGGTTCTGATGCTTTGATATTACGTTAATATAAGTATATACTATAGTATTTCATGTTATGTAAATACAAGTTCACCTTTTCTTTGAGGAGCGGCTTTGTTCGATTGGCTTAATGTACAGAATAGCTTGCTCTTCTTGTACAACGATATTTTGCTCCTTTTTCTTTTAAGTTTCGTAATTCACATGTTGCAAAGATTTTCCTATTGGGTAGGAAGAGTGAACAGGTATAAATGACCATGGGGTTTTACTAAAATGTGAGAATGCTGACATAATGCTTATTTTATGCGGAGAACTACTGCAAATTTGTATTGCACTGTTTTTTTTCTTTATTGTTATTTTTAAACCTATTTACAGGCAGGCTAGCAGCAGCATACTACGCCGCTCTTTGGCCTCAGAGAAACACAAAAGATACAAAAGAAGACAATGTGAGATAAAAATGGTGGACATATAAACGGAGACAAACACTTTTTAAAATACATGGAGCCGTTCACGGGCGTAGAGTCCAAGATAAAATTTGTTCAGACACTTGGACACATACATAGACGAAAATTGTCACACGTGAACGTAGGTGCACAAAACGAATAACACTGAACCACTTAAGCACAAAACGACGGCACACACAGAAACACGAGGCGCTGATCTCCGACGCGCGAAAGTTCGCTAACTGTGTACGAGTCCCGGGACCTGCCAAGAAAGGAGAACGGGGGTGGGAGAGGGACAGAGGAGAGCAGATGCCATGGGCAGGGGAGATAGGGGAAGGGAGGGAGGGGAAGCCCGGGGGAAGAGGGGTGGAGGAAGGGGACGGGGGAAAAGGAAAGAGAAGGGAGGTGGTGGTGGTGGTTAGTGTTTAACGTCCCGTCGACAACGAGGTCATTAGAGACGGAGCGCAAGCTCGGGTTAGGGAAGGAGTGGGAAGGAAATCGGCCGTGCCGTTTCAAAGGAACCATCTCGGCATTTGCCTGAAACGATTTAGGGAAATCACGGAAAACCTAAATCAGGATGGCCGGAGATGGGATTGAACCGTCGTCCTCCCGAATGCGAGTCCAGTGTGCTAACCACTGCGCCATCTCGCTCGGTGAGAAGGGAGGTAGGGTGCCGAAAGGAAAGGACACAGGAAAGGGGGGGAGGATCAAAGTTGATAGGAGGGGTAGATGGAGGGGAGGAGGACATCATCAGGGAGGGGGAGCTGGGGGAAGCCACCTTGGGTGAGGGTAAGGAGGGTGGAGAGATGGAGACCGGGTGGGACGTCGGAATATAGGCGCGGCAGCGGGCGGGGGCGGGAGAGGATGGGTGAGACAAGCGGGTGACGAGGATCGAGTTTGCGGGAGGTGTACAGGATCCGTATCCTTTCAAGGAAAAGGAGGAGGTGGGGGAACGGAATGAGATCGTACATGATCCGCGTGGGGAAGGGGAGACGGATGCGATAGGCGAGGCAGAGAGCATGGCGTTCAAGGATTTGAAGGGATTTATAAAAGGTAGGGGGGGGGGCGGAGATCCAGGCCGGATGGGCGTAACAAAGGATAGGGCGGATGAGGGATTTATAGGTGTGGAGGATGGTGGAGGCGTCCAGACCCCACGTACTGCCGGAAAGGAGCATGAGGAGACGGATTCGGGAGCGTGCCTTGGCTTGGGTTGTCTGGAGATGGGGGGGTCTCAGGTGAGGCGACGGCCGAGGGTGACGTCAAGGTACTTGATGGTGAGGGTGAGGGTGATAGGACGGCCATAGACGGTGAGATAGAAATCAAGGAGGCAGAAGGAAGGGGTGGTTTTGCCTACAATGATCGCCTGGGTTTTGGAGGGATTGACCTTGAGGAACCACTGGTTGCACCAAGCGGTGAACCGGTCAAGATGGGATTGGAGATGGTGTTGGGAGCGCTGCAGGGTGAGGGCAAGGGCAAGGAAGGCGGTGTCATCGGCAAACTGGAGAAGGTGGACGGGGGGTGACGGCGGCGGCATGTCCGCCGTATACAAAATTGCACTGTCTGTAATAGAACTTTTATAAGCACGTGTCCATACTTATTGGACATGGTACTTTTCGTCTTAAAACATGTACATGGATATTGAAGTTTTTATTTGTGTATATTACATGTAAAAAAACCGTGACTAGTGTATGGACAATGGAGAAAATGTGCGTTTTAATAGAGTTAACGCGGGAATTTTACGCGCACCCATTTAGTAAACAGTGTGTACGTGTTAGACAAGCCAGAAACATCCCGCAGCTGCCGCTGGAGTGTGTTGTGATCGCGTATACCACGTTGGGGCCCACGTACCGTGTGCACAAGTAGCATCATTCCTGAGCGTTCAAGCAGCACCTTGAACTCGGCACGCTCTGCGTTGACGTTCTACAGCACGGACCGTGTGCCGACGGCTTAAGGTTGGTAACTATGCTCCATGCCGACCACAAAGCGCGCGAAGGGGCAGGCGAGGTAGGAAGACGAAGAATGCTCCGCCCCTGGGACTGGTAGCGCCTACCCGCGGCGGGGGGAAACGCAGCAAAAATAAAAGGCGCCCGGAGCGCCGGCCTGCTTTCGCAGTAATGAGATCGAGCGCCAGTCGGAGCTCGCCTCGCAATATAGGCGCCGGCAGCGGTGTGTACCCAGCGAGCGCCTCCTTCTTCCGGCCGCCGGCCGAGGTGAGCTAAGGCGGGCTAAGGCGAGGTAATAGCGATGCGCCGGCCGCCTCTGCATCATTGATGGCCGGCCGCCCGATACGGGCCGCGTAATTGCGGGCTGAGCACACACGCCGGCGCGCCGACAATGGGAGAGCAACCGCAGCGCAGCAGCCGCCCGCGCGCGCTACCTGTGCTGGCTGCCTCGCGCGCCGGCAGCCCTGTTTGATTTCCGACTCGCGGCGCGGCGCGTGAGTTGGCTCAGCGCAGGAGCGCCCGCCCTGCGATCGCCGCCCACCGAGGCACCTGCAGCAAGCACTCGTGGAGACGGGTGTCACAGGCGCGGGTACCCGAAGGGTAGGGCCCAAAGGTGTATATCTGAAGGCGGCGAATAGTCCTTACTTACTCCTCCTCTCAACAAGGAAAGTATAATTTACTGTCACTGCAACTGTTGTGTATCACACCTAATAACAATAATAATTGCACTACTGGCCATTAAAATTGCTACACCACTAAGATGACGTGCTACAAACGCGAAATTTAACGGACTGGAAGAAGATGCTGTGATATGCAAATGATTAGCTTTTCAGGGCATTCACACAAGGTTGGCGCCGGTGGCGACACCTGCAACGTGCTGACATGAGGAAAGTTTCCAACCGATTTCTCATACACAAACAGCAGTTGACCGGCGTTGCCTGGTGAAACGTTGTTGTGATGCCTCGTGTAAGGTGGAGAAATGCGTATCATCACGTTTCTTTGATAAAGGTTGGATTGTAGCCTATCGCGATTGCGGTTTATCGTATAGCGACATTGCTGCTCGCATTGGTCGAGATCCAATGACTGTTGCCAGAATATGGAATCGGTGGGTTCTGGAGAGTAATACGGAACGCCGTGCTGGATCCCAAAGGCCTCGTGTCACGAGCAGTCGAGATGACAGGCATCTTATCCGAATGGCTGTAACGGATCGTGCAGCCACGTCTCGATCCCTGAATCAACAGATGGGACGTTTGCAGGACAACAACCATCTGCACGAACAGTTCGACGACGTTTGCAGCAGCGCGGACTATCAGCTCAGAGACCATGGCTGCAGGTACCCTTGACGCTGCATCACAGACAGGAGCGCCTGAGATGGTGTACTCAACGACGAACCTGGGTGCACGAATGGCAAAACGTCATTTTTTTCCGCTAAATCCAGGTTCTGTTTACAGCATCATGATGGTCGCATCTGTGTTTGGCGACATCGCGGTGAACGCACATTGGAAGCGTGTATTGAACAGTTCGACGACGTTTGCAGCAGCACGGACTATCAGCTCGGAGACCATGGCTGCAGGTACCCTTGACGCTGCATAACAGACAGGAGCGCCTGCGATGGTGTACTCAACGACAAACCTGGGTGCACGAATGGCAAAAGGTCATTTTTTTGGATGAATCCAGGTTCTGTTTACAGCATCATGATGGTCGCATCTGTGTTTGGCGACACCGTGGTGAACGCACATTGGAAGCGTGTATTCGTCGTCGCCATACTGGCGTATCACCTGGCGTGATGGTATGGGGTGCCATTGGTTACACGTCTCGGTCGTCTCTTGTTTGCATTGACGACACTTTGAACAGTGGACGTTACGTTTCGGATGTGTTACGATCCGTGGCTCTACTCTTCATTCGACCTCTGCGAAACCCCTACATTTCTGCAGGATAATGCACGACCGCATGTTGCACGTCCCGAACGGGCCTTGCTGGATAGAGAAAATGTTCGAGTGCTGCCCTGGCCAACACATTCTCCAGATCTCTCACCAACTGAAAATGTCTGGTCAATAGTGGCCGAGCCGGCCGGAGTGTCCGAGCGGTTCTTGGCGCTACGGTCGCAGGTTCGAATCCTGCCTCGGGCATGGATGTGTGATGTTCTTAGGTTAGTTAGGTTTAAGTAGTTCTTGTTGTGACTTGGCGAGACAGCCAAGCCACTACGAGGTAGTCGACAGGCACGCGTTGAAGCTCACGCAGGCTGGCGTGAGGTCTGGAACAGGTAAAGTAATTGAGACTAGCAAATAAAGAACGTAGCTGCTGGAATACTGAACTTTAATCCATAATTGGTGAACATCGGTCTGACGGTACATGCACCACAAGATAAATAGCAAATGATAATGGCGCCTTGCTAGGTTGTAGCAAATGACGTAGCTGAAGGCTATGCTAACTATCGTCTCGGCAAATGAGAGCGTAATTTGTCAGTGAACCATCACTAGCAAAGTCGGCTGTACAACTGGGGCGAGTGCTAGGACGTCTCTCTAGACCTGCCGTGTGGCGGCGCTCGGTCTGCAATCACTGACAGTGGCGACATGCGGGTCCGACGTATACTAACGGACCGCGGCCGATTTAAAGGCTACCACCTAGCAAGTGTGGTGTCTGGCGGTGACATCACAGTTCTAGGGGGCTGATGACCTCAGAACTTGAGTCTCATAGTGCTCAGAGCCATTTGAACCATTTTGAATAGTGGCCGAGGAACTGGCTCGTCACAATACGCCAGTCACTACTCTTGATGAACTGTGGTACCGTGTTGAAGCTGCATGGCCAGCTGTACCTTTACATGCCATCCAAGCTCTGTTTGACGGAATGCCCATGCGTATCAAGGCCGTTATTACGGCCAGAGGTGGTTGTTCTGGGTACAGATTTCTCGGGATCTATGCATCCAAATTGCGTGAAAATGTAATCACAAGTCAGAGCTAGTATAATATATTTGTCCAGTCAATACCCGTTTATCATCTGCATTTCTTCTTGGTGTAGCAATTTAAAGGCCACTAGTCTATAATTATAGTGCGTTTAAAATTAGTTGCGACTTTTGACAGTTTGGTGTTGAGTAGGTGGAGGGAAGTGTAGTTGTCATGGTGTGCTGAGCGCGTCAGCAGGTGACGATGACGCCAAGCCTATTCGGCGCAGAGCCTGTCAGGTTCGCCTGAGTGCGTGAGCAGAAAGACGCGCAAGCCGACCGATCTCTCAATATTTCTCAAACGATTTTAAAGGTAATAAACTCTAATAAACTATGAATCTCCCACAACTTAGAACTGAATTTGTCAGCTTCACGACGAACTGCGTATCACTTAGTTAATGGTCATACTTGTCGTTATTTTTCGATATTAGGTTGACTACTACTCCAAGAAGTTAGTTCTTGTAGTTTGCAGCGAAAATTTGGGTCGCTATCAATTCGCGTTTGTTGCGTATTAGGTTGTATGCTGCTATATACGAAATTTAGATAAAGTATTGAATTATTTTTTTAACTTTCTAAGATATCGCCATCTGTCTGCAATGTCGAAAAGTGGTATGTATGCAAAGCGCACCGTCACAAGCGCACGTGCCACTGAAAAAGCCAGAACGAAATACTCACAAATCCCTTGTATCTCATTAACTGTCTGAGACATCGAAACAAGATTTTGCCAAATGATAGCACACAGAAAGGAGAGCATTTTACCATATGATTAATATGCGAAAGTTTATATCTACCGCTATATTCAAGGTACTACTGGTTTTTTTTTCAGTGAAATAATTTAGTTTTTAAGGACCATCGATAACTGGTGAAACGAGAATTGCTGTGGGTTTTGCAGTAATATAACTGAAAAAGTTATACATTTTCTTTTACACGAGAATGTACATTTTCATAACTATTGACCTCTCTTGCCCTCAGCTGCTAGTTTAATAATACAGCTGTTTCAGGATTCTGTCACAATTTCAACTACATTAAATGTTAGTGAGATCAATATTTGTAAACTGCATGGGAGCAAGAGAAGTTGCATATTGCTCAAAACTCGTCACGGCCTTTCATTAATCCATATTTTCTCAACTGCCTTTTTGACATGGTTGACAACGCGAGACCAGTCCTATGGCGTAACATTTGCAATGGCTTCTGTTGTTAACATTTCAACCTCACTGAGCATATATTTCTTGTTGTTTTTTGCCGTATTACTTTTCACCTAGGCCAATACATTCTCAGTCGGATATAAATGAGCCAGATATGGAAGAAACCTGATTAGATTATGCCCTTTAGCATTAGCCATTTCCTCGATCTGGTAGTGCTGAACTTTTGACCTGTTCAGCACAACGAATTCCACTAATTCCGCCATTTATTTGTACCCAGAGCAACGTACCTGCTTTCCTCCACTGCACTTTGGAACTATGTCCATTATAATGGAATCGTATCGCAAATTCTCCATTACAATTTTCGAATTCTCAGGAATATTTTGCAGCAGAACATTATCTTCACAGCCGGTGAACGTGTTCTTGGACAAACGCTTTTATTGCGAATCTCGTGTTCAGACGTGATGAACTATTGTTATTAAGGCAATGTCAACACGAAACACATGTTCACAATACCTGACGACTGTAGAACATTTCAGCGCCAGAAAAATCAGTTTACAATGAGAACAAATATACTTAGATGGATTTAACGCTCGACAACACGTCGTGTTAATCCACAGTGAAATGTTGATGACGTAATAGGGAAAGCCTGCCCGCCATTGGTGTTATCTGGGCAATGGCGTCACATCCTCTCCACTGAGCCAAACGTCGAAAGAAGCAATTAATTTGAAATTCACTATATAATGACGATGAAATCTGTACTAATATAAAAAAGGGAAACGTTGTTTAAAACTGTTTACAAGAATTTCGACAAATTATTGACCACTTTACTTAAAATTTTGCACAATACTCTAATAAACGTTAGGACACACATATTCAGTATAAGTGGAGATATTTCTGTATGTGATACCTTAATATATACACATGTTAATATGTTGGTTGTTTTTTCTGTGTATGGAACAGTCTTCCCGAAAACACGTCACATAATGTACTACATGATGTTTTCTGTATGGTCAAAACTGTACCACTACATGCACAACGCCTGTCAGTCAGTATAGACTTTCCGTTTTGCACGCTTGGATCCACACTTCTTCCTCCCCCCTTAACAAAAAGATTCCCGTTCTCTCCTGTTCTTCTTATCTTTTATAACTAGTTTGATTGCATAGGCCTCTTCTTTCGAGGATTGTGCATCATGAGGATATGTTCAGGTTTGTTATAAACAAATTACTATTAACAGAAGCTAAATAGTGAAATTGCTTGGAAATTATAACAGTGATATAGTGAACGAACCAATGGTTTACTTAAACATTTTTTGTGGCATGGTTTGTTAAGACTATTATTTGATTTTTTATTAATAATTTGTGTTCATGGTCATTTTGTTGATTATTTACAAAGCAATGTGTTTTTTATAAATCTATTTCTTTCTGATGAACAATAATGTGGAAAACCATTCTTTTCTGATGCCTTATTTACAGTGGTTTATTCATGTAGCTATTGTTTACAATTACATATTACTAATAGTATCAGGTACAATAAAATTAGATCTTAAATACTACATTTCTTTCTTTTTCTTGTCAGTTTCTGTATACACTTCTTAGTCTTTTACGGAATATTTGTACTTTAATCATTTTCTTTCAGATCATTCCATATAGCACATTTATTTTTCTGTTTGAACATTTTGTATCCATTTTGATCATTTTCTTTCTGTATACAATATAAAGGAAGCAGAAAACAGCAGCGGCAGGTCATGAAAAACCACACAGACATAAAACTTTATAAAATGCTTACATGCAAACATAATGTATACATAGTTTCCAAACACACGCAGTATGCACCCAGTCACAAATACTCATACACACTATTATGCACATACATTCACTGTTTACAAATAAATTAAGCAGCCATGCACTCAAGTGTTCAGTGAGTAGTGCGATTACAGGAAGGTCCTAATCCCATCCCTAAAGATGAACCACCTGTCGTCATGATATGACAGCCCTACTTTCAACTGCAGTGCAGTGTATATTTCATGACCCCATGATGTAAAGATTACTAGGTGCATCATATATGCAGTAGTGTCAACACACTCAAGCAGGCATCTCCTGTAATCCTTTACTGAGACAGCCTTTAAGCCGACATGATGCGCTCCTTAGTCCACATCTGTGTCGCACCTGCATCCATGTGGTATGTATACATTTTCAATCTCGGACCAACAAACTACACAACCTGCAAACCATTCACCTCGTCTCCCATCACGTCGATAATTATATTGTGGTGGTATACCATAGATGTACTCCGAGATACAACGCCATTATCACCCCAGATGTAGTGTAAGGTTTTCTCCTCAGCAGCACCCTGCTGTATGGGCAGGTGTGTCAACTCGCAGCAGAACACTGCATTACATTTAATGGTAATATATCTCGGATCACGTAGGGCTTTCAGAAGCTCTGCCTCTAGAAGCAGGAGGTACTCTCCTAGAAACCTGGATGAGTCACAATACCCCACAGCCGAATTCTCTATTCTATTAAATGAGATACGCCCCTCAGTGGCTCTAGCAACCGGCGAGTATTCTAGAGCGGTCATGACGCCCCCGCTCTGATGTTTTTCGTTATCAGGACAGGATGGAGTGCTATCGCTAGCCACAGGTTCATTATCATTAATAATACACTACTGTCCATTAAAATTGCTACACCACGAAGATGACGTGCTACAGACGCGAAATTTAACCGACTGGAAGAAGATGCTGTGATATGCTAATGATTAGCTCTTCAGAGGAATCACAGAAGGTTGGCGCCGGTAGCGACACCTACAATGTGCTGACATGACGAAAGTTTCCAAACGATTTCTCATGCACAAAACAGCAGTTGAACGGCGTTGCCTGGTGAAACGTTGTTGTGATGCCTCGTGTAAGGAGGAGTCGGATTGTAGCCTATCGCGAATGCGGTTTATCGTATCGCGACATTGCTGTTCGTGTTGTTCGAGATCCAGTGACTGTTAGTAGAATATGGAATCGGTGGGTTCAGGAGAGTAATGCGGAACGCCGTGCTGGATCCCAACGGCCTCGCATCACTAGCAGTCGAGGAGACAGGCATCTTATCCGCATGGTTATAACGGATCGTGCAGCCACGTCTCGATCCCTGAGTCAACACATGGGGACGTTTGCAAGACAACACCCACCTGCACGAACACTTCGACGACGTTTTCTGCAGCAAGGACTATCAGCTCGGAGACCATGGCTTCGGTTACCCTTGACGCTGCATCACAGACAGGAGCGCCTGAGATGGTGTACTCAACGACGAACCTGGGTGCACGAATGGTAAAAGGTCATTTTTTTGGATGAATCCAGGTTCTGTTTACAGCATCATGATGGTGGTATCCGTGTTTGGCGACATCGCTGAGAACGCACATTGGAAGCGTGTATTCATCATCGCTATACTGGCGTATCACGTGGCGCGATGGTATGGGGTGCCATTGGTTACACGTCTCCGTCACCTCCTGTTCGCATTGACGGCACATTGTACAGTGGACGTTACATTTCAGATGTGCTACGATCCGTGGCTTTACCCTTCATTCGATCCCTGCGAAACCCTACATTTCAGCAGGATAATGCACGACCGCATGTTGCAGGTCCTGTACGGGTCTTTCTGGATACAGAAAATGTTCGACAGATGCCCTTGCTAGAACATTCTCCAGATCTCTCACCAATTGAAAACGTCTGGTCAATGGTGGCCGAGCAACTGACTCGTCACAAGACGCCTGTCACTTCTCGTGATGAACTGTGGTATCGTGTTGAAGCTGCATGAGCAGCTGTTCCTTTACATGCCACTCAAGCTCTGTTTCGCTCAATGCTCAGGCGTATCAAGGCCGTTATTACGGCCAGAGGTGGTTGTTCTGGGTACTGATTTCTCAGGATCTATACACCCAAACTGCGTGAAAATGTAATCACATGTCAGCTCTAGTATAATATATTTGTCCAATGAATACCCGTTTATCATCTGCATTTGTTCTGGGTGTAGCAGCTTTAATGGCCAGCAGTGTGATAATTCTAGGTGAAGACTGCGTCCAGCCGATGGACGAGGGCGTGGTGGATGAGGCACCTTCAAGGGGGAGGGATATGCGCCTAGGTATACCCTGCGTTGCCGGCGAGGGCGAGAAGTCGGAGCGTGAGTAGTAGCAGATGGTGGCGGTGACCTTCTGTGAGAGCACCCAGGCTGTGTCGAGGGCGCTGTTTGATGCTCCTGCGCAGTTGAGCATTCGCCATCCCCAGCCTGGGAGATGGGGGATCGTTGCTCTGACTGAACCACCCAAGGACGCCATATGGTATGCGGTGATTCGGAGGCAGACACTGCAGCAGTGGTGGCCGCCTCCTGCGCGACAACGATCGGCGCTCGGGTGTGTGTTTGACACCCGCCCCCACAACCACCGCTGTAGGCGCACGTGCTACAGCCATCTCAAGATGTGGCAGTGTTGGTGTCACCTCTGTAACATACGAATAACAGGAAAAATTAAGCACAATGATCAAGATTTTGTTAAAATATGTGCTGTAAACAAACAATGACAGTGAAGTAAATCACCTTTCCTGAATAATAATTATGTGCTTTTGCCCCTACTGTTCAATCTCTACATCGAAGAAACAATGAGTAGTGCGATTAAAATTCAAAGTGAAAGGATATTAGTGACACGAATCGCTATCCTGACCGAAAGTGAAGAACGGATACATTTGCTGTTGAATGGAATGAAGTCTAATGAGTACAGAATATGAACTGAGAGTGAATCGAAGAAAGGCGATGGTAATGAGAAACATCAAAAAAGAGAACAGCGAGCAACTTAACGTCAGTATTGATGATCACAGCATTGTATGGTACTGAAACATGGACTGTGGGCTAACCAGAACAGAAGATTCAAATGGTTCAAATGGCTCTGAGCACTATGGGATTTAACATCTATGGTCATCAGTCCCCTAGAACTTAGAACTACTTAAACCTAACTAACCTAAGGACATCACACACATCCATGCCCGAGGCAGGATTCGAACCTGCGACCGTAGCGGTCTCGCGGTTACAGACTGTTGCGCCTAGAACCGTACGGCCACAACGGCCGGCTTTTGTCCCTACTGTTCCATCTGTACATCGAAGAAACAATGAGGGAAGTAAAAGAAATTCAAAATGAAAGGATATCAGTGACACGAATCGCTATCCTCAGCGAAAGTGAAGAACGGATACATTAACTGACAGGCAGCGAAATGTTATTCACATCTTGTACAGAAAGCAGATGGCTGTTATAAGAGTCGAGGAACACGAAATGGAAGCAGTGGTTGGGAAAGGGAGTGAGACAGGGTTGTAGCATCTCCCCGATGCCATTCAATCTACACTCCTGGAAATTGAAATAAGAACACCATGAATTCATTGTCCCAGGAAGGGGAAACTTTATTGACACATTCCTGGGGTCAGATACATCACATGATCACACTGACAGAACCACAGGCACATAGACACAGGCAACAGAGCATGCACAATGTCGGCACTAGTACAGCGTATATCCACCTTTCGCAGCAATGCAGGCTGCTATTCTCCCATGGAGACGATCGTAGAGATGCTGGATGTAGTCCTGTGGAACGGCTTGCCATGCCATTTCCACCTGGAGCCTCAGTTGGACCAGCGTTCGTGCTGGACGTGCAGACCGCGTGAGACGACGCCTCATCCAGTCCCAAACATGCTCAATGGGGGACAGATCCGGAGATCTTGCTGGCCAGGGTAGTTGACTTACACCTTCTAGAGCACGTTGGGTGGCACGGGATACATGCGGACGTGCATTGTCCTGTTGGAACAGCAAGTTCCTTTGCTGGTCTAGGAATGGTAGAACGATGGGTTCGATGACGGTTTGGATGTACCGTGCACTAATCAGTGTCCCCTCGACGATCACCAGTGGTGTACGGCCAGTGTAGGAGATCGCTCCCCACACCATGATGCCGGGTGTTGGCCCTGTGTGCCTCGGTCGTACGCAGTCCTGATTGTGGCGCTCACCTGCACGGCGCCAAACACGCATACGACCATCATTGGCACCAAGGCAGAAGCGACTCTCATCGCTGAAGACGACACGTCTCCATTCGTCCCTCCATTCACGCCTGTCGCGACACCACTGGAGGCGGGCTGCACGATGTTGGGGCGTGAGCGGAAGACGGCCTAACGGTGTGCGGGACCGTAGCCCAGCTTCATGGAGACGGTTGCGAATGGTCCTCGCCGATACCCCAGGAGCAACAGTGTCCCTAATTTGCTGGGAAGTGGCGGTGCGGTCCCCTACGGCACTGCGTAGGATCCTACGGTCTTGGCGTGCATCCGTGCGTCGCTGCGGTCCGGTCCCAGGTCGACGGGCACGTGCACCTTCCGCCGACCACTGGCGACAACATCGATGTACTGTGGAGACCTCACGCCCCACGTGTTGAGCAATTCGGCGGTACGTCCACCCGGCCTCCCGCATGCCCACTATACGCCCTCGCTCAAAGTCCGTCAACTGCACATACGGTTCACGTCCACGCTGTCGCGGCATGCTACCAGTGTTAAAGAGTGCGATGGAGCTCCGTATGCCACGGCAAACTGGCTGACACTGACGGCGGCGGTGCACAAATGCTGCGCAGCTAGCGCCATTCGACGGCCAACACCGCGGTTCCTGGTGTGTCCGCTGTGCCGTGCGTGTGATCATTGCTTGTACAGCCCTCTCGCAGTGTCCGGAGCAAGTATGGTGGGTCTGACACACCGGTGTCAATGTGTTCTTTTTTCCATTTCCAGGAGTGTATATATATAATGACTTTTGAACATTATTAAGGTAAATACATTGTTAGTTCTCTACCAAAATCTTTCATTTGCTAACTGTGCCTATCAGTAGTTAGTGCCTTCAGTAGTTAGAATCTTTTATTTAGCTGGCAGTATTGGCGCTCGCTGTATTGCAGTAGTTCGAGTAACGAAGATTTTTGTGAGGTAAGTGATTCATGAAAGGTTAGGTTATTGTTAGTCAGGGCCATTCTTTTGTAGGGATAACTGAAAGTCAGATTGCGTTGCGCTAAAAATATTGTGTGTCAGTTTAGTGTTGATCAGAATAAGAAAAGAGAGAAATGTCTGAGTAAGTTCAGTTTTGCTCAGCAGTTTGAAAATCAAATAACGTAGAGGTTTTCCACCACTGTCATCTATAAAGTTTTTTCTAAGGGGACGTTACATAGTTTAGTCATGTGCTGGAAGGTTTCTTGGGGAATGACAGCATATTCTTCACGGAATGCTGCACTGAGGAGGGGTATCGATGTCGGTTGGTGAGGCCTGGCACGAAGTCGGCGTTCCAAAGCATCAGAAAGGTGTTCTGCAGGATTCATATCAGTACTCTGTGCGGGCCAGTCCCTTACAGGGATGTTATTGTAGTGTAACCACTCCGCCACAGGCCATGCATTATGAACAAATGCTCGATCATGTTGAAAGGTGCAGTCGCCATCCTCAAATTGCTCTTCAACAGTGGGAAGCAAGAAGGTGCTTAAAACATCAATGCAGGATGGGGTGCAAGCACGACCACACCATAACACCAACGCCTCCGAATTTTACCGTTGGCACTACACACGCTGGCACACGACGTTCACCAGGCATTTGCCATACCTACACCCTGCCATCGGATTGCCACATTATGTTCCGTGTTTCCTTACTCCTCACAACGTTTTTCCACTGTTCAATCGTCCAATGTTTACTCTCCTTGCACCAAGTGAGGCGTCGTTTGGCGTTTACCGGCGTGATGTGTGGCTTATGAGCAGCCGCTCGACCATAAAATCCAAGTTTTCTCACCTCACGCCTAAATGTCATGGTACTTGCAGTGGCTCCTGATTGCAGTTTAGAATTACTATGTGATGGTCTGGATAGATGTCTGCGTATTACACATAACGACCCCCTCCAACTGTCGGTAGTCTCTGTCAGTCAACAGACAAGGTCGGCGTATATGTTTTTGTGCTGTACATATCCCTTTACGTTTGCACTTCACTATCACATCGGATACAATGGACCTAGGGATGTTTAGGAATGTGGAAATCTCGCTTACAGACGTATGACACAAGTAGCACCCAATCACCTGACCACGTTCGAAGTCTGTAAGTTCCGTGGAGCGCCCCATTCTGCTCTCTCACGATGTCTAATGACTACTGAGGTTGCTGATGTGGAGTACCTGGCAGTAGGTGGTAGAACAATGCACCTAATATGAAAAACATATGTTTTTGGGGTGTCTGGATCACGCAGTGTATGATATGTCCTAAATTACAGGTCCTTTAGGAAGTTGATGGTAGCTTGTGCTGTGCTTCCAGTAGAGATAGTCGATACTGGCCTGGCACCGCAGACAGATGGGCGTGTGGTCTATGTGGATGAGTCTGAGAAGTTCTGCCATTCACCATCAGCTGGCAATGACATCGTTTTCTCGGTGGTAGGGGACTTAAATTCATCATATTTCAGACAATTTTCATGAAATATTCATAAATTGTACACACAACCCTTCCTCGTGAATCAGCACATCTATTACTGAAGACTGTAACAAAGTCACTATAGCATCTTTTGAGATTAGCCAAAACAGACGGAAACTGTGGCCAGGGTCTTTAAATTCAGCATGTATACAAAGACAGTTGTCCTCTCGTATGCAAACTGGGAATGCTTGAGCACTCTCTACTGATTTAGTTTATCTCACTGTTATTTTTATAACCAGACGAAACTAATTTTGTGCAGGCATAATTTTGGATTCTTCGACTACTCTGTGGGAAGGCTCATCAACCCAGAACACATGAAATATTACTTCACTTTATTAAATAACTGAATAAAAGATTTACTTGAGTTTGACACACTTCTTTGCGTCAGGATTGCTTGACAATTTGCAACTGTCATTGACTAGCAAAGCGTCACTTTATTAACAAACTGTTCTCTTTCAATATAAAATGCAACATTTACGAAAGTAAATTTCGTCAGGAATTTTTACAACTGTCACCGTGCTGCATGATAATGTTGATTTCTGTAGCTGAGGTCACAAATTGGGATGAGCTCTTGCATGCTCGACGCTATATTTGACCTTAGTGTGAGGGCGCTGCTATGTGAAGAGGGAGGTGTGGTCTTCGAAACTGCCTCCCATTGATTTTGCCAGACTGCAGCGAATCCTCGCTAAGTCTGTCGTATCGATTATCGTTGCGGACATTGGTGTAGCACCACGATCTCTGGAGGATACCACAGTAACAGGCGTGATGCAGAAGCACAGCAGGTAGTTTTTATGTTGTGACCGTTACTGTGACACGTCACTCTGTGACAAACAAATAATCGTGCCTTCTCCAATATGTGTATACTTTTTCTGTTCCATGTTTCACAGCAACTGTTTGCGTTCTGCCTTTTCTGTCTGTTCTCTTTCAACTCCGGCAATGGCTGATCACTACCTAAAACAGGACAACCTTGTTGTTAAGCTTTGGAATCTAGACAGTTCCAATTAAAACAGGTGAGGTTTATTTACTACCGATAACTGTACCTCAGAGGTGTTTCGCAATCAGACGTCGGGCGCAAATAAACATGCGCTACTGGCCATTCAAATTGCTACACCACGAAGATGGCGTCCTACAGACGCGAAATTTAACCGACAGGAAGAAGATGCTGTGATATGAAAATGATTAGCTTTTCAGAGCATTCACACAAGGTTGGCGCCGGTGGCGACACCTACAACGTACTGACATGAGAAAAGTTTCCAACTGATTTCTAATACACAAACAGCAGTTGACCGGCGTTACCTGGCGAACTGTTGTTCTGATGCATCGTGTAAGGAGCAGAAATGCGTACCATCACGTTTCCGACTTTGATAAAGGTCGGATTTGCAGCCTATCGCGATTGCGGTTTATCGTAACGCAACATTGCTGCTCGCGTTGGTCGAGATCCAATGACTGTTGGCAGAATATGGAGTCGGTGGGTTCAGGAGGGTAATACGGAACGCCGTGCTGGGTCCCAACGACCTCGTATCACTAGCAGTCGAGATGACAGGCATCTTCTCCGCATGGCTGTAACGGATCGTGCAGCCACGTCTCGATCCCTGAGTCAACAGATGGGGACGTTTGCAAGACAGCAACAACCTGCACCAACAGATCGACGACGTTTGCAGCAGCACGGACTACAGCTCGGAGACCATGGCTGCGGTTACCCTTGACGCTGCATCACAAACAGGAGCGCCTGCGATGGTGTACTCAACAACGAACCTGGGTGCACGAATGGTAAAAGGTCATTTTTTCGGATGAATCCAGGTTCTGTTTACAGCATCATGATGGTCGCATCCGTGTTTGGCGACATCGCGGTTAACGCACATTGGAAGCGTGTATTCGTCATCTCCACACTGGCGTATCACCTGGCGTGATGGTATGGGGTGCCATTGGTTATTCGTCTCGGTCACCTCTTGTTCGCATTGACGGCGCTTTGAACAGTGGACGTTACATTTCATATGTGTTACGACCCGTGGCTCTACCCTTAATTCGATCCCTGCGAAACCCTACATTTCAGCAGGATAATGCACGACCGCATGTTGCAGGTCCTTTGCGGGGGGCCTTTCTGGATACAGAAAATGTTCGACTGCTGCCCTGGCCAACACATTCTGCAAATCTCTCACGTCTGTTCAATGGTGGCCGAGCAACTGGCTCGTCACAATACGCCAGTCAGTCTTCTTGATGAACTGTGGAATCGTGTTGAAGCTGCATGGGCAGCTGTACCTGTACACGCCATCCAAGCTCTGTTTGACTCAATGCCCAGGCGTATCAAGGTCGGTATTACGGCCAGAGGTGGTTTTTCTGGGTACTGATTTCTCAGGATCTATGCACCCAAATTGCGTGAAAATGTAATCACATGTCAGTTCTAGTATAATATATGTGTGCAATGGATACCCGTTTATCATCTGCATTTTATCTTGGTGTAGCAATTTTAATGGTCAGTAGTGTAGTTTGATCCACAATGTACCGGTTGTCACTTGGCGTCACCAGTTCCGGTTTAATGACAGGATTGATGGCTCTTTCCGAACAATCGGGCGGTGCTGAAGACAGGTCGTAGACGCGCGTTTGCGCCGGCCCGTCGGTAAACGAGGCAATAAAAACTTTGCAGGCCGTCTGCGGCTGTAAAACAGCGTGTCGCCGCAGCCGCCCCTGCCGGCCTCCGGACCCCATTGTCAACTCGTGGCGGCGAAAACCATTAAAAAGTTAGTTAGCAGGCGACGGCCGTCCCTTCCCCCACCCAGCCGAGTCCGTGCGCCACGAATCCTAAGTGTCCGACGCCCTACCTGCTGCACGCTCTGTCCCCAGCTCTCTCTCACACACACACACACACACGTGCACTGCTCGTGCTAGTTTAATTACTTTCATTACCCCGTAATCACTCGCTCCGTATCCGTGGTACTTCGCGTATTACCATACCACACACATTTCAGACAATACCGGCAACATCACCATTATCATGAATTATCAAGTAGACTAATGAACAAACAACTTTCATTATTTTGTTTCGCAATGTGTTACATGTCCTTCAGGAGCGATCCCTTACGCACGCGGACAAGCTGAAACACGAAGACTGATGCCCACCGCCATCCTGATTGCCGCCTAGTGCTGTCATTGGAGCTTGACGCGGTAAGTTTACAAGCGGACCAGATACGAATGGGGAATAATTCTACAGGCGATACGCGCTGTATGTAGGGAAAAACCACGCACACAGAAACGACAAACGGCTTCGATAATCGGCAGCTTGTTAAGGCCTGATGTGTAGGAACGAGGCGGAAACGTCGAGGACAGACTGCTGTTCGCGTCTTGCTGTCGTGAGCAAGTATGGAAAGTTCTTGATGGCCATCTCTGGCTGTTCTGCGACAGAGTAAAACTCACAGTCTCTGGTGCGAAACTTAACAATTTGACAACTGGAGCGACACTAGCACTCCAAGCGGTGAGAAGGCGAACGGACACATCCGTCGTAAGGGTAATGCTTGTTTTAATTATTTTCTACTTCATTAACGAAACGATTGTTTATTTACGTCAGTAAATTACCAACCGACATGAATTGTCGTAAAATATATTTATAAACAGACGAACCACACTGATTCAATGACATAAGCTACAACTTATTCATGAACAAATACCTTCACATATTTACAGTTTATTGCTCTCGAAGCAAGAGACTATAAATACATATTTCATGCATGAGAAGCACATATTTCTGTTGATGTCTATAGGCACTTTCCTAAAAACTTAAAAGAAATTATGGAGCTTAATATTTCGCCCAATGGTTCGCCCATTCTTAAACATTACTCGACTTTCTAATATACTAATATTTTTGTAAATGTAATTACTTTTGCTTCAAAAGCGAATGTGTTGAAGATTCTTGCTGTTTGTAGTTCAGATTTAGCAACAACCGTGAAACTGATTTTCTGTACATCGGGAAACAGTTTCATTGCTTTTGGCGATTTATTATGACATCTGTATGATCTTCCCTTAAGCTACAGTTTTGGTGACTTATTTGATACGATAGATAATGTAGGTGTTACATTCCATACAGGTTTCCTACTTTCCATATTCACTGATTTGACTGAAAGTGTAGCGAACAAAACGATGCTTCGTTCGGTAGATAGACGACGACTTTCTGCAAAAGGTCAGGGCTTTTGGTGTTTCTGAGAATTTTTTGTTACTAAATGAAAACAAAGTTATTCTGTAAATGTCTGTACGTTACAAGAGAATCGTGAATAAACTGTTCTGTAATGTACCATTTCGTACCTCGCAGGGCTCTTAGGACACTAAGCAGTGAGAAATGTGGTGTCATTTGTTAGCTATTGTCGATTGTTACGGCACTAGTAAAAACTATGTTAGCAAACAGTACAAACGTTAGTATCCGCACTTATCCGATATCGTAATCGGAAGTGTCGCTTACTGGCCGCTTGTGGCGCTGCTGTCGCAGTGAGTAACAAAAACGAGGCAGTGTGGCAACTGTTCTGTTACACTGTGGTACAATGTTGGTGCACACCTGTAAATCTAATTGCACCAGAGTGTAATCTGATATTAGCTAATAGCCTCGCCACTGTCCCCACACTATCGTCAAAGCTAGCGAGGACAAAACTTTAGAACGGGTAAGAATTTTCTTTGAAAGTTGTATTTTTCAAATTACGGAAGTTAAATGATATAGTTTTTGTAGCTCTTATTACGCCACGAAATAATGAGTCAGTTGGTGCCACGTATTTCTATCAGTCTTACATTAGTGGGTGATGCGCCAATTCTTAGCGCATCGCAGGAGTTCTCTACAACTCCATCTCAGAAAAAAAAGCTAACTGTTCACACGGAGAGAAGTTTATTGTTACAAAACCCGCTTCTCCTGCATCAATTCACTCTGTTACGGCATTTGCTATTTATTACATCCTCTACATCTACATGGATACTCTGCAAATTACATTTAATTGCCTGGCAGAGAGTTCATCGAACCTCCTTCACAATTCTCTATTATTCCAATCTCTTATAGCGCCCGGAAAGAACGAACACCACTATCTTTCCGTACGAGCTCTGATTTATCGTGGTGATCGTTTCTCCCTATGTAGGTCAGTGACAACAAAATATTTTCGCATTCGGAGGAGAAAGTTGTTGATTGGAAAATCGTGAGAAGATTTCGTCGCAACGATAAACGCCTTTCTATTGATGTTGTCCAAACCAAATCCTGCATCATTTCTGGGAGACTCTCTCCCCTATTTCGCGATAATACAAAACGTGCTGCCCTTCTTCCAACTTTTTCGATGTACTCCGTCAGTCCTGTCTGGTAAGGATCCCACACCGCGCAGCAGTACTCTAAAAGAGGACGGACAAGCGTAGGGTAGGCAGTCTCCTTAGTAGATGTGTTACATTTTTTAAGTGTCCTGCCAATAAAACGCTGTCTTTGGTTAGCCTCCCCCACAAAATTTTCTATGTGCTCCTTCTCGTAATTGTAATACCTAGGTATTTAGTTGAATTTACGGCTTTTAGGTTAGACTGATTTATCGTGTAACCGAAGTTTAACGAATTCCTTTTAGCACTCATATGGATGACCTCACACTTTTCGTTATTTAGGGTCAACTGCCGAATTTCGCACCATTCAGATATCTTTTATAAATCGTTTTACAATTTGTTTTGATCTCCTGATGACTTTATTAGTCGATAAACGACAGCGTCATCTGTAAACAACGTAAGACGGCTGCTCAGAATGTCTCCCAAATCGTTCATACAGGTAAGGAACAGCAAAGGGCCTATAACCCTACCTTGGGGAACGCCAGAAATCACTTCTGTTTTGTTCGATGACTTTCCGTCAGTTACTATGAATTGTGACCTCTCTGACAGGAAATCACAAATCCAGTCACATAACTGAGACGATATCCCATAAGCACTCAATTTCACTACAAGCCGCTTGTGTGCTACAGAATCAAAAGCCTTTCGGAAATCCAGAAACACGGAATCGACCTGAAATCCTTTCTCAATAGCACTCAACACTTCATGTGAATAAAGAGCTAGTTGCGTTTCACAGGAACGATGTTTTCTAAACCCATGTTGAACGGAATGGGCAGTGTCTTGAAAGGAGGATATAATATGAACATCATCAACAGCAAAACGACGATAATGGAACGTAGTCGATTTAAATAAGATGATGCTGAGGAAATTAGATTAGGAAATGAGACACTTAAAGTAGTAGATGGGTTTTGCTATTTGGGCAGAAAAACAAAAGATGATGGTCAAATTACAGAGGATATAAAACGTAGACTGGCATTGTCAAGAAAAGTATTCCTGAAGAAGAGAAATTTGTTAACATCGAAGCGTCGGGAAGTCCTTTCTGAAAGTATTTGTATGGAGTATAGCCATGTGTGGAAGTGAAACATGGACGATACACATTTCAGACAAAAAGAGATAGAAGCTTTTGGAACGTGGTGCTGCAGAAGATCGGTTGAGTAGTCAGGTAACTAATGAGGAGGTACTAAGTATAATTGGGGGAGACGCGAAATTTGTGGCACAACTTAACTAAAAGAATGGGTCTGTTGATTGGGCACATGGTGTGACATGAAGAGATCACCGACTTAATACTGTAGGGAAGTATGGGGAGGTAAGAACTGCAGAGTGAGGCCAAGACACGAATACGGTAAGCAGATTGAGAAGAATGTAGGTTCCAGTAGTTATACGGAGATGAAGAGTCTTGTACAGGATAGAGTAGTATGGAGAGCTACATCAACCCAGTATTCAGACTGAAGACGACAGCAGCAAAACGAACAACAAGAACTGTCTCCAAATTTGCTAGGTTTGTTCACGCTGATCTCAAAAACTATTCGACGACTTTTAATGAGATTTTCACAGGAAAATTAAGCATAACTTTCAGCACTGTATGAGGTATTATTTGATCGAAAACTGCCATGGCGGCGAAGTCGCAGGTAACACCTAATAATAATTAAGAATACACACTGCACCAGTCAGTAATATTAGCACACAACAATTTGACTGACTGATACAAAATATATTAATTTAATAGTGGTCTGGTTACCTTATTGTTTCAGTGAAGACACACAGAAGGAAGTGTTGCCATGTTCTAACATATCGGATCTGTGATATGACTAAATGAAATCGTGATCTATGAGCGGGTTTACATTGATGAGTCCGCGTCTTAAACGTAATTCAGGAAGTTAATTTGAGAGCTACAACCTGAGACAGTGATTAATTGAAAGTAATCTGCATACGATTTTTAGGCACTTTAGTGTTAACACTGTGTTCTAAAATTGAGGTAGGAACTGAGCAAATCGAATGATTGGCCTGTGGTGTCTGTTGACATGAAGCTCATGGACCGTTCTTGGGACCAGCTGAAAGTGGTAGCGCCGCATCGCAGCGACACTCCTCGCTGTCTGGATGGCCTCAGATGACTCGTGCCGAAGGGTTGAACAGCAACACCTTGACCTCCTTGCCAACAGCATGGCAAGATCCAAAACTTTTTTGTGAATACTTTCGTTTGGATCGCTTAACATACCCCCTTCATTCCGAATGACGTTTCGGATGGTGTCACGCATTCGGGAGGACGACGGTTCAATCCCGCGTCCGGCCATCCTGATTTAGGTTTTCCGTGATTTCCCTAGATCACTTCGGGCAAATGCCGGGATGGTTCCTTCGAAAGGGCACGACCGATTTCCTTCCTCATCCTTCCCTAATCCGAGCTTGTGCTCCGTCTCTAATGACCTCGTTGTCGACGGGACGTTAAACGCCAATCTCCTCCTCCTCGGATGCTGTCACCATCAAATTACAACTTTGAACATGTAAAATAACTTTCAGTGTGAAATTCAGTAAAACCTATACCTAAGCATCAACTCTTCCATTTTAATGAATTTGACAATGGACGTTGTTTTGCGAGTTTTGAGTTGTTGTCTCAGATGGACGTACTATTCGGGATACTGATTTCGCTTATCAACAAGACTCAAGCATGCTAAATTGCACTAGGTGGAGTTGCACGGCGATGAGAGTTACACAGCAACAGATGTGTAAAGATGCACAGTTTCGAACGGACTACTTTTATTTACTTATTTTCCCACACTGAAGCTAACGACACAGATTCATATAGATTATTCTTACTCTCACTGCGACGATTGAATCTAAGATCATAGTCTTTGTCCATTTGCAAGTGGTAAGTTTTTTGAGCACGTTATTCCGGTTAATAAATGAGCTGCTAAAATTGATGATAGTGGTATGACGTAGTCCGTCTCACGACTCCTTACTCCTTGCTGGTTCCCCGGAACATTCGGAGTTTACACCACGTTTCCGGCAGGAGTCATTGTCTTGTTATTTCGTCCAACAATGCCTAAGTGCTACCGTTCACGCCCATAGTTCAAGTGTGTCGTGGAACGGTCGTACGCAGTTGCGTCGTGCTGTAGCGTATGAATACTTTGCGGATACTGGTAAGATACTTGTGTTGAAATTTTCCGTGGGATAGCAGGGCAACAGTGAGTGATTAACGGTTTATTCTGGAAAAGTGCGAATAATTACGTACTAAATCAGAGAAGAAATCGGTATCGTTGTTCTTAGTACCTCGGTAACGAAGTAAATGGCATCGAATATTATGCTTACAAAGCAATCGATTCACTTAAGGGGACCTGGCTGTCATAACCTGTAGTTTTTACTTGTGTTTTGAAATTTAATAACTAAAAAACGTTAGTAGATATTGGGGTGAAACTCAAACAAAGTAATTAGGCGAAAAAAGTTTAAAAACTGTGGAACACATAGTAGAGTGAATATTGACTTTTATCTTACATACAGATTTAGGCCTACACGTAATTTTTATTTTAGGTATATGTACTTCCGCACTATTCACAATAAAGGGCCACAATAACTTAAATCATTTAATTACTAACTTGTTGAAACAGTAAATCCGGAATATTAAACACTTTGTTGTTTTGTGTATTACAAAAAATTTTTTTGGCATTCAGTTTTTCCCCAAATAATTTAAAAAGACATGACATGCTCGAGCTAAAAATATTTAACACATTTTGGAATAATGTGGCCGACTGTGTAGGTAAGCACTATATTATTTTTCCTGCAAAACTTTGTTTTTTAAGTTGTAATATCAAATAACATAATGATACCTAAGTATGCAAAAACATAGATTACATGCTATTTCCTTCTCAATGATAACATATCAAAACATTCCAGTTACATCATTTTGTTTATTCTGAGTGCCCATTACATGTTCTTTAGTTTTCATTCCTTTCCTTGTTGTTCTGGACTCTTTCGGCACACTGTGAGCAGCTTTCTCAGCTTCCGCGACACATTCCTGTCCACTCGTAGCAGCCCACTTTTCATGTTGTTTGCATGTGTTAATGATGGGGTAACAAACAGATTAAAAACTATGAGCAGGCTAGGGATCAAAACGATGCCTAGCCTGCTCATGGTTTTCAGTGTGTTTGTTACTCCATCATTAAAAGATATTGTGGCGTCCATCACACCAATCTGAAAAGCTGACATGCAAACAAAAACAGTTTTTAGCGAGAATTCTCAAGTGTAGTTACTGAAGCATTCATTCGGATTCTGTGTTTTACCACGTAAACAGTTTTCCAGGACTTCAGAATGTGAAAGAGCTCTATCTATTGACTTCTACCTTAACAGTTTCGGGCGTGGGGTGTGTATGGGTACGTTTTTGCCCATTTGCTTCGCACTTATTATAGTTGCACCAAGAAGCGTTTCCTTTCTGGCAAAGGCCATGCTGTGGATGGTCAGAAAGACATTTTCGTTGATGGCTAGACCATCTGAGGTTCTCTATTTCTGATTTGATTAGTCTCTCTTGTCCACCAATCGCTTTGCCATAAGAGAGTTTTTGTCTTGTCCTTGAAGAGTTTCGTAAGTCTTGCCCACATCCCCTTCTGCACATTTCCTATACATACTACTATTTTAATTTCTGTTGTACCTTATGTTTCATCTCCCATAACACTACTGAAGCTATTACAGACAATATCACCAGAGTAGTGAATGTATCTCACACCACCTCCAGCAACTGCTCTACTAAAAATGGAAACTGCCCCTTTGCTTTCCACAACAACACTAAACTCTTCAAGTTTTCGTCACATTTGTGTTTATTTTCCTTACTGCAACAACCGTGGTGGTGCTTTATCAGACATTCATAGTCCAGCACGCCGTCTGTATCTACAGAGGTAACTGCGGCAACTCAACTGAGTAATGGGAATCTCTTCTATCAGGAATCATCGAATGCAGCAGTAATATCGGTAGATTGACAGGTATCTATAATTTCTTTCACCGCCTTTTGCATAGATGCTTCACTGACTTGCGTTAGGGCATTATGCAAACGTTTATAATACCTGTCAGTTTCGACAGGTGATGGTGGGAGATCCACCATAGCATATAATATCTGGGCTACTTTTCACCCCTCCCCAGTACACTACGTGGCTAAGTAAGGCGAATATTCTGTTCACTATATTTTGTGAATGTTAGATGACGTGCCATTTTACCGTTCGGTCCTTGCACGCTCGACATTCCACTATAGTTTTGCTGGACATGCCTCTTCTCTTATTTCCTCGGTAGACGTAAGGAATTTTGCACTGTTACAGGACTTACATTTAGCAACGGACAAAAGCAGTTCCCAAGGCTTTCACTTACTATTGAAATGTAACCGCAACTTTCACTGTTTACAATACCAAAATCTTGTTAATTTTCGGTAGAATGTTTCAACTTGCGTTTTGAAGCAATGCCTGGCGAGTTTTAGGCGTAACGTCACGTCACTGAGGCGTAACAATTTCTTCTTTTTTGTGAATTCCAACAACACGGTTCTGTTGATTACCGTAAAATTTACGACTGCAATTAAGCTTCTTCGTTTTTCATTTTAAGATCCAAAATGGTTAAAATGGTTTAAATACGTTGTCACAACAACTAGTTTACAACACGATCACATGCAAAATCAGAAGTAAACTCAAGTTAACTGTATCGACAGCATGATCGATTACAACAAATCCCAGCCGATAGTACAGCCATGTTTTTCAAGGATATTACGCAAACGAGTTGCTTCAGAAATAGCGATGCCAAAATGAAATAACGAGACATTGTAGGCAAGGTTTTGTGTTTGACGAACACGTATTTGTCATAGGCAACACGATAAGGTTTCCCAAGGAGCGCGTTCTCTCTGTTAACCATCAGTTAAGCCGCCGGCACACGGACCGTGCTTTTGAACGTCAACGTTGAGCGTGCCGAGTTCGAATTCCTGCTGAACGCTAAGGAACGATGCGACTTTGTGCGTACGGTACATCTTTGCAACGTAGCATACGCGATCCCAACGCGCTCCTGCGGAAGTTGTGGACTCTATCCAGCTCGCACATCTCACTCTTTGCTAAATAGACAGGTAAAAAATTCCTACGTAACTCTATTAAAACGTACATCTATCCCCTTGTCCATACGTTAGTCATATAGTTCTGTCTGTGCAATACACATTAATGAAAACTTCAATATCCGTAGACATGTTATAATGCAAAACTGAAGGTACCGTCTCCAGTCGATAAGCACATCGGCTTACAAAGTTCCATTACAAATAGTGTGATACAAATTCTTACTTGACCACTGTTTCTAATCAGCAGCCAGATCCCTTACAACATGTGAAATACAAACTTAAGAATGTGTAAAATATCTTACTGCGAGTAGTGTATGCTGTGTTGTTCATAAAGGCAATTTAACAAACTCGCTTCTTAGAAAGAGCGCTATCTACATAACATCGAATATTATGGAATACACTTTTATTAAACCAATAAAAAAAAGTATCAGAACTTATTAAATGTCGTGAAGGGTAGTAATAATATTTTTGTGTCTGCTAATGCGTGAACCAGGTAACCATGACTTCCTAGGTTACCCTTCGGCGACGCTACTTATTGTGCTATTTTTGTTTTTTTAATTTTCAGAATGTCCTGGTACTATCATGAAACTTCAGTAGACCATAGTCATATCATCACGTAATATAAGCTGCAAATGAGAGAAAAAATTAATTGTGAGAAAAAAATAGTGAATAAAAGGAGAAAGGAATAAAAAAAGCTGAGAACGCAGCCGACAAACCACCACCAAGCTCTCATGATATGTACCAACAAATGTTTCATACAGTTATTTAAGTTTTAATATTGTTTTAAATTTTTTGTATTTTTTATTTTTTTAGTTTTTATGTAGAATCTAAAAGCGGGGCAACGAAATCAGATGATATTATTATATTTTAAATAGGAAACTAAGAAAAATCCCGTCTGATTGCAAGGATTGTATGAGCTCATGTGTATATATACTTCATCTACATACATTTTGCGATAGAACTGGAGCGATACTGAGTCAAAACACAAAACAGGTAAACTAGGAGAGAACAAGCCGAAGCAAATTAGATGGGAGACATACATAACAAAGGAAACACCTATCATCAGAAAAATAAAATTGACCAGCACCTTGCCGACGGAAAACAAAATTCAACATGTTTGCGAAGAGGTCTCGATATCGAGGCATTCGCAAGCATGTCCAATAGGCAGTGATCATGTACCGCATGATGTTCATGTGGTCTTCACCCTCGCCCTCTACATCATAATGAACGAAGTGTCCCAGCAACCACATAACGTGGGAACAAGGAAGAATCTGGGCACAGTATGATGTCCGCAGTGTATACAGTCTCAGAAGATCGAGTAAGGAAGGCCAAATGTGGCCTAATCCAAGATCAATTTGCTATATGACCTCCACAAGTAAAGCGATGTCGTATCGTCTCTGTAGATGTACGACTACTACAGAAATCCGTGTCGCTAAGCCCAATACGGTAACGTCTCTCGTTCGTTGGAATCAACTTATTTACGATCTTATACCACGAGGACGCTACGCGGATCGGTAAAATCGGAAGACCGATATTGCACCAAACTGTCGTCCAAGTTGTTTGCGGCGATTCTCTTTCAACTAGGTTCCGACAAGGGACTGCTTCCCAACGAGTCTTTAGGAATTTCATAATGACGGGTCTCCATAAAATATCAGCCCCTAGATACCTCATCGCAATATAGAAGTCACGAATATGTGTTAATTTATAATTTATAATAGGGAGTTCAAGACTAGCAGGACGGACACAGAGAAATAAACGAGACGTAAATGTGTGAGTTTCTTGAGTCATCGTCAAAACCTTACGACGCACATCTAGCATCTGCATCTTCCTTCGTATATCAGTCAGGCCCAACCCCCCTAAGAACGAGGCTTCGTGCTCAGCACATACCGTAAACGAAATATATGTCTTTTCCTTAAGAAACGACCAGACAATTGTTGTAGTTTCTTCGCCATCATAGACGGAAGCGGATAAACTTGGGCCACGTATTAAGTTTTGCATAAGACATATGTATCCTGTATTCAGACTTTCTGGAGCAGACTAAGACAACGCCATTCATGCTCTAGTATCGTACGCTGAATTTTTTCCGTAGCAGGCTTCCAGTTCAGCGTCGCCATTTTGAGTAGACAACGATCAACGATGGTACCGAGACACGTATGCTGATCCACTGCAGTAGCCCATGGAACAACCGCGTCGTCAAAACCTCGCAAGGTAAGAAGCCTGAATTTACCTTCATTAAGTAGTGCACCTGAACTCCAGCAGAAATCATCGATTACAGCCTTCAGTCGAGGTATCTCCGCAGGATTGCGAGGTAGAACCATCACGTTGTCTGCGTATGCACGAACAGCTATCGCCCCTCCCCTCCCAACCTGTCAGCTGGGATGCTAACATCCGAAGTAGGGACTCCAGAGACAATACGAAGTCATTGACAGTAGGCTTCCTTGAGGCACTCACCTACGGATATATATCGGGGGCGTCCGTTGGCCATCAACAACCACCGAGGCTGAAATACCCGTAAACTGGTGGAAGTAAAGCTGTGAGGACGGGGCGTGAGTCGTGCTTGGGTAGCTCAGTTGGTAGAGCACTTGCACGCGAAAGTTCGAGTCTCGGTCCGGCACACAGTTTTGATCTGCCAGGAAGTTTCATATCAGGGCACACTCCGCTGCAGAGTGAAAATCTCATTCTGGCTACCCGTAAACAGATTTGAGCGCACTCGCCGTGTGTCAACAGGAAAACCAACTGCCTCCAGAATCCGCAGCGAAATGTCGTGGTTAACACGATCAAATGCCTTATCAAAGTCTAGAAAAGAAATGGCACAAGGGACGGTCGTTACAGCAGCAACCGAAAGCACGTCACGACACTCGACTGTGGGGGTAAGAATGGTAAGACCAGGAACGCAACTTTAATGTTTGGCAACAATCATTTCCATCAGAGCGGACATCCTACTATTAACTGCCCCCGCCACAGTGTTATAATCAAAGTTTAAAAATTAATTGGGCGAAAGGGATCAGGGGCAGCCAGTCCAGGGCGTTTCGGGATTAAAACAATTTTTCCCACTTTTCTCGAGGTCGGCACCACTCTACCCTGTAACGCTTCATTCAAAATGGACGTGGACGTAGCACCCAACAAAGGCCAAAAGCGCACGTAAAATTCCTTGGGAAGTCCATCCGCCGCGCGGGATTAGCCGAGCCGTCTCAGGCGCTGCAGTCATGGACTGTGCAGCTGATCCCGGCGGAGGTTCGAGTCCTCCCTTGGGCATGGGTGTGTGTGTTTGTCCTTAGGATAATTTAGGTTAAATAGTGTGTAAGCTTAGGGACTGAAGACCTTAGCAGTTGAGTCCCATAAGAGTTCACACACATTTGAACATTTTTGAAGTCGATCCAGATCCGGGGACTTTTGATAAGGCGATCCCACAATAAGTTTGTAAACTTGCCCAAGCTGAAAGGCAGATAAGAGCGTTTCATTACGTTCAGGTGTAAGTGCCTTATCCAAGATGCTGACTAGTGGGTCGTAGACGGTTGCACTGGATTCATCGATGTCGTATGTGTCTATATAGTACTGGTGTAAGGCGCGCACTGTATCAGCTGGAAGCTGGAAGCTTACAATACGTCCATTATTTGTCGTGAGAGAATGAATACAAGAGCGTATGCGGAGGGTCTGATGCCGAAGCAAATGATATAAGGAAGTCAGTTGTTCCGTCACCAATGAACGCCGCTTAGATCGGATTATCAAACCTTCCATTTGTATTCTCATCAAGGTCAACAATTTTGCCTTTGCACGCCTAACATCCCCAATTCGCAGACGGTTGTGATCCGAAGCAGAACAAAGTTCACGCAAGATAAGTTCTACGAAAGTCTGACGCTTTGGCAGCACAGAAAAGTACCAAAGTTTGCCTGAGCTTCGGTTTTGCCAGCTGTGTCCACCAGTCAAGGGTGGAAGAGTATTTCCCAGTGGACCGTAGAGTCACGGCTTGCATCACGTCATTGAGAGAGAGGTCAGCTAGGTGAGCGACATTTTGACATCCACGGAGGGCGAAACAATTTGATTGGTTGCGTTCAAGATGGAGAGTTGTAATCACAGCATAGTGATCCGAAAAGAAAGCTGGGATGACTTGAACATTAAGCATACAATCGCTCAGGCAGTCTGAACCGTGAATTTACTTTCAGAACTTAAGAATTAACTTTATTTATTAGCGATTCATCAGGAGCATTAACACATTTAATCACACGATGTGAGCGTGGAAGTAGTTGCCAGTGGATAACTGATGAAAACAAATCAAATTTCTTTCAACAAATGGAAATTTTATTCCTAAAAGCCCCTTTTTTTAGAAAAAGATTTAAAATTATAATCAGAAAGCACTCTCTAAATATCAAATTACAATTTATTCATAGGCAGAAAGAAAAAATTTTTGACACTATGAGCTTTCGGGCTGAGAATCTTGCCGCTCCCTTATGACACGGCCGTAGTCACGACCGCTCACAGCCTCTGAAAGAGTACACTGGTGCAAATCTGCAACACACCAGCTTACTTTAAACTAAAAATTTTAACAACTCACACAGGCACATAAACTATGCACCCCGTAGGAGGGATGGAAATGGTACAAAACACTAACATTAAACGATTAACTTGCCACCAAAGGTGCAACTTGATTTTAAAAAAAACGGGTCTTCCGGTGGAAGGGTGGCAACTTTATATACTAAAATGACCATTTAAATAAAAACCCATGAAATGCAGTCTTACATAAAATATACAAGGTTGGCCAAACATGCTCTATATTACACACATACCGCCTCTCAAGACCATAGGCAAGATAAAAACATATTTAAGGGATTCGGCCGTTACACTTCAAGCAATAAATTCGTTAACACCGAATCCGACAAACATGACAGAGGCAGCTATTAACGTACGGCAGACCGACAGACAGACAGACAAACACTAACTGCCTAACAAATGGGGACGGGATACAGACGAGCAAGTTGGGGACGAGAGACTGACCAAGAAAACAAGTAAAAGTTAACAAGTAAATGAAACAACATATCACGAATCACTTAACTTCTAATAAACTGCGATTTCTGGCGCAAGCACCCCCAAATCTCTATCCCGAACCGTCCGCTGCCAGCCGCTTCAACGGACCCAGGAAGGCGCGCCGATCTCCCGTCTCACTGCATCGCAGCTCGCACCGACCAGCCCGATGTCGTGGGTTGACTCCTGTTGGTCTCGTGTCGGGCGCGAAGCCACTACCCCTCGCTAAATGACCATTTCCTGAACAAATTCGAGCAGACTGGCGGCCTAACTCATACTAGCACTCCGGACGACAGACAGACACTGACTGCCCCACACTGACCGGCTGTCCAACTGACCTTTGGCGAGCTTATATCGCCCCTTAAATGCACATGAACAGGCAACCTTTCCCCTTTCCCACCAGAGGGAGAGACCAAAGCTGCTATTACCACAGCGGCGCCACCGCCAGAAACGGAGGGCGACTGCTTCACACAACGCGCTGCGGTGCGCTCTTCAAAACAGCAATTTTTTCCACGGCTCACAGTCTGATAAGTAAAAGATATCTAACGTGCTACTAAAAGTCGCAGTTAAGTGGTTAAATTTAACTAACGACGGGTATTTACATATCCAGATGTCTTTCAAGCGTAAGGAGCGGACCAATTCATGTAATTTACGAGAGAAATTAAAATTTGGAGATTGACCTGCAGGACGCAAAACACAGTTAAAATCACCACCAAACACAACAACCTGAGGGCTCTTACGCAACAGATAAACACTTTGCTCTTTGTAAAAACACGAACGATCTACTGTGCGACCAATGCCAGAAGGGGCATATAAAAGAACCAACGTATGATTAAAAAGTCGACAACCTATGCTTCTGCCAGAATCCAACACTTCCACTTCATCAGTCTTCACGAAAGAATAAGGCGGTCTCCGAAGAATATTAAACATCATACGAAAACCAGGTCAGTAGAAATTCCTAATTAACACTTCCTGTAAGAACACTATGCCCGCACATGAATCATAAATGAACTGACACAGCGAAGCCAGTCGCAATTCTCATTCCACACTATTAACATTTAAGGGAAGGAACGTGAAGGCTTGGGTCATTGATCACAACTATACAGGGATGTACGGAACTTATCGATCAGAATTAGGGAGACAGCTGCGCGTCAAGGTCCATTGCAGAGTCCACAGATGAATGAGACATCGGCGGAGCAGAACGTCCATTATCATAACCTTTTTTCTTACATTTCTTACGTGTCACCGTATGGTCAGATTGTATGCGCTGTTTCTGTCGGTTACGTGGCATGGCGGCCTCTGCAGACGTAAGTGTGAGGGAAGGGGGGGGGGGGGGAGCATAGGCACAGCTTACTGCCCTCCAGAACAAGGGACATGTAATGCAGGTCCAGTCACTAAGGCGGAAGTATCCTGTGGAAGTACGAATGCAATAGGTGATACTAGATGCTGATTTTATTCTCCTCGGGAGTTGCTGGTAGGCGTCAAATTCGAGAAACCGTCGGCGTCTGAAGACGAGGGAGCAGGAGGACATCGCATCGTTTCAGACTGTAACGGAGGACACAAAGACAATGTGGGGTACTCCGCTCCCTCTCCACACACAGGCAGCTCAGAAGGAGCCATTTCGCGAGCACGAGGGATGCTGGAGATAACTTCTTCGCCACGCACCGTACCATGGACGGGAGATACCGTAGCATCGAGAGGAGCAGGGGACACAATCGATGCGGAGTAGGTTGGGGCAGAAGGCACAGCCAAATCATCATCCTGCCACCTTAAGTGCGACGTCGCTTGTTTGTCACTGTTACAGATTCTGTCCTGGGGGCATTAGGATTCTGACCCCGTCGCGGAGGTAAAGGCGGAAATTCATTTACATGATTATCAGAACTGACTTGTTCATTATGATCTAAAGCAGAAGTAAATCCGACATAGGAAGGGCAAGGAACAAGATCATCAACCGTCAATTTGCGACGCTGCATTAATGACACCTTAATACAAAAACTTTCCGCGGGCAATTAGACCTAACGTGTCCACTTTCATTACATACGAAGCAGGTTCCCTCTTCAGCAGTATACATGACACGAACGTGGGAACGATACACTTGTAAATATGATGGAATATTGCGTTTGACGGAATCCACTATAACACCGTAATATGTGTCGAGGAGCCCAATGTTCACGACGGACGTTTTTCACCTTACCACAGGGAGTCAATACGTCCTTTAGAAAGTTGTCATCAACCTCCGGCGGGAGGCTGAACACTCGAACATAGGTACAGTTAATTCCAGCATCTGCGAGTGACACCACATTAACAGTACTATCGCGATGGTTGAACGGGACTTGAGAACCACGTCACGACATTAATCCTTCAACGTGAAGGGGACCCATAATTTTCTCGTTAAACACGTACTAGTCTGCGTCAAAATAAGCGATGTGGACCTGATTAGAGTTCACATGAATTGCATCGACAAGCCAAACGTGGATTTATAGAGACCCGCGCTGTACGTGTCACGTTGTGTTATCGGTAGTAAAGCTCATAGTATCTATCCGCGGAAAACAAGTGGAAACCATGGCAGCCATAGCGGAGCGGCCGACGCCGTTGCAAGTAGACGAACACATACAGACAGAAAGGCGGCGCGGAGACGGTACGACTCACTCGGCAGACAGAACAACACTAACGAGGAAAATTTCACACAAGCGACGCTGCGGCAAGTGCAATAAACAAGAACCTTCCAGCTCGGTTCTCGAAGTGGAACTACTATAAACTTTCTGACAGATTAAAACTGTGTGCCGGACCGAGACTCGAACTCGGGATCTTAGCCTTTAGTGGGCTAGTGCTCTACTAACTGAGCACGACTAAGGAACCCCCCTCACAGCTTCAAACACTTGCCTGCGAAAGGCAAAGGTCCCGAGTTCGAGTTTCGGTCCGGCACACAGTTTTAATCTGCCAGGAAGTTTCACATCAGCGCACACCCCGCTGCAGAGTGAAAATTTCACTCTGGAAACATCTCTCAGGCTATGGCTAAGCCATGTCTCCGCAATATCCTTTCTTCCAGGAGTGCTAGTTCTGCAAGGTTCACAGAAGAGCTTCTGTGGAGTTTGGAAAGTAGGAGACGAGATACTGGCAGAAGTGAAGCTGTGAGGACGGGGCGTGAGTCGTGGTTGGGTAGCTCAGTTGGTAGAGCACTTGCCCGCAAAAGGCAAAGGTTCGGAGTTCGAGTCTCGTTCCGGTACACAGTTTTAATATGTCAGGAAGTTTCATATCAGCGCACACTCCGCTGCAGAGTGAAAATTTCGCTCTGGAAATATCCCCCAGGCTGTGGCTAAGCCATGTCTCCGCAATATCCTTTCTTCCAGGAGTGCTAGTTCTGCAAGGTTCGCTGAAGAGCTTCTGTGAAGTTTGGAAGGTAGGAGACGAGATACTGGCAGAATTGAAGCTCTAAGGCCAGGGCGTGAGTCGTGCTTGGGAAGCTGAGTTGATAGAGCACTTGCCCGCGAAAGGCAAAGGTTCCTAGTTCGAGTCTCGGTCCGGTACACAGTTTTAATCAGTCAGGAGGTTTCACATCAGAGCACACTCAGCTGCAGAGTGAAAGTTTCACACTATAAATACCGTTAATGATGAGCGACAACATTTTGAATCACACTGTCTCCTGGGAGTTTCAGTTGTAGATGTGTTCCTAATTGGCTTTTAATTATAACAAACTTTATTAAGAACGTTGCGTCTCTTATGGATTCTCAGTGCGTCGTTGCACCGAGACGGCATACTTTCGTAATTTGCAAATTACTATTGTAGCTCAATCACCAACATGACGTTTCCCGTCATTTCATTGCAACAAATCATAAAATGGGATCCTCAATTTCTGATGCTTAGAAACGGCAATATAAACATACGGACTTCAAATAAAATCAAACATGGTGCCTCGTGACTCTGTGCTGAGAGAGATAACGTGCACGTGACGAAGGGCATTCTACTATCTCACTGGTTGATGTCCAAACGCACGTTGAGAATGTCTGTCGTGCTTGATATTGCTCTGCACGTTCGGTAATTCCCCAACGTGCTTTTTGCACGCTATAACATGAGAAACTCGGCAGGCTCAACGCTCAACTTTCGAATGCACGGTCCGTGTGCCAACGGCTTTGCCCATGTCCGATCGCCACAAAGAGTACTGTTTCGATCAAGAATTAGCTGAATACAGTGCAAAGAAGCTTATAGGTCGCGACGACGAACCGGTTCGACAGTAAGTACACCTTTTTAGCCCGAAACGTGCATACGTACAGAATTTATAACTTCCACTCCCGCTGACAACCCAGAAAGCGGTACTGTCACGTTGCACTGTACGCGAGAATAAAGAGTGACGAAACGCACAATGAAGAGTACGAATGGCAGCCGCCATTAATTCCCAGTACGCGGGCCGCGTCATACCACACGTCAGGCTAATCCGGCCGCATCGGCGCCGGAGAATGCGCGCTACGCGGTGCGAGCACGTGGGCCGCATTCAGCCGCAGGTAGGGGGAGAAACTACCGTAGTCTACCGTACTGCACCGCGCGCCCAACGACTGCTCCGGCCATTCCGCGCGCGGTAGCCGGAAATGGAGCGCGAGGCTCTCTTTCCGATCGTCATTGCGCACTTCCGGCTTCGCTCCATTCGCCGCTCGCCCCCGTCACGCGGGGGAATACCCGCTCCGGCGCCGGGTCTCCTCTGATTGGCTGACGAGTCCATGTTATCGGCTTCCGCATCGAGCGAGCTCCCCGTCACTGAGCTACTCGCCGGTAAAGTGTTACGGGCGACGAGCGCTATTTTTATCGTCACTGTATCGTTGGATCCGTATGTCCTACTGATTGCGTGGTTTCACACAGAAGACAATAGTGATTACATTCGCGCCGGTTACACTGTTATGAAAAGAATCTGAGACTCGTCTGGCACAATTTCCACTGCATCACAAAAATCTGCCCCTCCAACACTCTGTTAGCTGATACTCGTTGTGTTCGTTCCCGTACGCCGAAATTTCCGGCCGTACATCGTACTTTATCAGCAGAACGGGCATTAAAGGCTTCATTTACGTGGCCGTGTTGTCTCTAGTTACTTTACAGATCCTGAGGATATTTTCGTTCCGTCATTACAACTAAAAGAAAATGTGTGTTTTTGTGACCTGACGCGTTTCGATTTATTGAAGTAAAGCGTCATCAGTGGTCCCTAATGAAAGATATTTACAATTTTATTTCTTTTTAAGATCGGAAAACAGTTAGTTAACAATTTTGTGAGTTTTTACTTTTGGCGATTTCTGCTTGGTTTCTCGCCTACATCATGAAATGCCGTCTGATAGCACGTCTTGGGTGTCTTCCTTCTTTAGACACTGATACTTGTAGTCCAATTTTTCGCTGCTCTGCGGAACTATGCATTTCTTACGTATTAAACAGCAAACTTTTTCGTTGACCACTGTTTACTGTTTATTTTTATACATCGAAGTGTCTGTTGGGTTCTTATACTGCTGACAGCGTGATAGCTGCTCGGGATTAGCCTAGCGGTCTAAGGCCCTGCAGTCATGGACTGTGCGGCTGGTCCTGGCGGAGGTTCGAGTCCTCCTTTAGGCATGGGTGTCCTTTTTTTGAACATTTTTTTTTTTGACAGCATGATATTGTCATCAGTTTGTCTTCGACCTGTGTATTTGTATTCTGTGTAAGAGTAATGAAGGAATAGTGATGGACTGTGTTTTTATTTTTATTTGTTTTTTGGTTACTGGGCATAAACGCATAGTAGTGTGATGGAGAACGAGTTGGGGGAAAAGGTAAGGAGCAAGAAGAGAAATGAAACGGAGTGGGTGGGGAAGAGTGGGGGGGGGGGGGGGGGAGGATGGAGGGGGATGTGTGAAGGATGGAGAAGACTCTATTCGTTTTCATGTGATTATTTCCATTATTTTATATAGTATCTGGTTTCCAATATTCATTTGGTCGTTGAGCAGATGTTTATTTCGTGTTGATGCTTTGTGTATGTGGAAATTTGCTTGGAGAGGGAGGACGTGTCTGTCTTTACTGCTTCTTATGACGATCATATTTTCTTTCAATGTTGCTTGATCTGTGGTATTTCTGTTTTAGGTGATCTGCAAATATTGAACGGTTTGTACTGTATTTCAGTGATCTGATGTGTTCTTTATATCCTCTGTCGAATGCCAGTCGTTCCATTGTACATTCTTTTACAGTCTCTATAACTGAGCTGATAGAGACCAGATTCTTCAATAAAATTCTTCAGGGTATCAGACCGCATCGTCATAATTTTAAAATGCGCCAACGTTTCGGCCAGCGTTGCAGCTAGCCTTCATCAGGGCCTTACGTTAACTGCTAAATGAACACCCTTGGTTCCTTAAATAGCTGCACGAGAAAACCGTGTCGTTACTTGATTGGCTGTAAAAGGAGGAGGAGGAGGGGTGAAAGGTATGCTTTATTGGTGTTTCCTTTATTATCTGTCATTGGCTGAAATAGCTGTTTTCTATTGGTCTTTATATTAATCCACCCCATTGGAGGAGACGGACGAATAGCGAACAGGTGATGGCTGTGACGTCACACTGTTTCCATGCTGTCCAGAAGCCGGCTGCGGCGTGCCATTGCTTTGTGTGCTCGCGACCACTACTGCGGCTCTCCGCGTGTCTGCATGGGCCGCCACGGCTCTGCCGTCGCCCCGTAGCCCTGCTATTGCAGGCAGCCAAGACCTCGGAAGCTTGTACCCGTCCTCTCTATTCATGTTGGCGGGTCTTTTGGCTATTTCTATCGCCTCTCTAATCTTTCTTTTGAAAGTGAGAGGCTGTTTCGCCAGGACGCGGGCTTCTTGAAAAAATATTGGTTTCCCGCACTCGTCTCGGTGTTCCGCCACTGCTGACTTAGTGTGTTGTTTCAGGCGGATATATCTTTCATGTTCCGAGAGCCTTGTGCTAATCGGACGTCCCGTCTCACCTATGTAGACTAATCCACACGCACAACCAATTTCATACACGCCAGCTGTGTGTAGTTTGTCAACTGCATCCTTGGTAGAACCGAGCATGTCTGATATTTTGTCTCTGCTTCGGAAAATTGGTTTGATGTCGGCTTTTCGTAGACCAATAGAAAACAGCTATTTCAGCCAATGACAGATAATAAGGAAACACCAATAAAGCATACCTTTCACCCCTCCTCCTCCTCCTTTTACAGCCAATCAAGTAACGACACGGTTTTCTCGTGCAGCTATTTAAGGAACCAAGTGTGTTCATTTAGCAGTTAACGTAAGTCCCTGATGAAGGCTAGCTGCAACGCTGGCCGAAACGTTGGCGCATTTTAAAATTATGACGATGCGGTCTGATACCCTGAAGAATTTTATTGAAGAAGACAACGGCCGCGGAAGCCTACGCTTACAGAGACCAGATTGTTTGTATGTGTCTGGTACTGATTTCAGTTTTGGGTTATGCTTTTGTGTTGAGTTGTTTTGTAACCAATGTTTATGCTTTTTTAAAATATGTTACCTGTTTTATACGTTAATTTATTATGGTAGGTAATTGTATGCCATTTTTTGTGTTGGTGTGGTTTGGTTACCTTTTTCATTATCTGTGTCTTTATTTTTCAGTTCAGTTTATGTACTAATGTATCTTTGTGCCTTCCCCTTTCCCGCCCCTCCCAGTTTCATTTCACTTCTTCCTCCTCATCGTTTCCTCCAACTCACTCTCCATCACACTACTATGCACTAATGTCCACTAAAAAAAAAGACACTCCGTCACTATTCCTTCATTACTCTTATACAGTATATAAATACACCTCAACATAATTAAGTACAATAACACACATACAATCAACTAAAAAATTATGTCAAAGCACACTAGTGGCAATGTGATGTTGACAACACTACAAAACACAACACACACTTAAATGTATAAAAATGAACAGTAAACAGTAGTCTACCAAAGAAGTGTGCTGTGTAAAACATAATAAACGCATAGTTCTGCAGATCAGCGAAAAACTGGACTACAAGTATCAGTGACTAAACAAGAAAGACACCAAAAACGTGCTAACAGAGGGCGAGAAACCAAGCAGAAATCGGCTTAAGTAAAAACCAACAAACTGTTAACGAACTGTTTTCCGATCTTAGAAAGAAATAAAATTGTAAATATCCTTCTTTAGAGTCCACTGATGATGCTTTACCTCAGTAAAGCGAAACTCGCCGGGTGGGTAAAACAAGCATTCTCTTGCAGCTGTAACGACGGAACGGAAATACCCTCAGGACCAGTTGTGTTGTTGGACACAAAACTTTTATTTCTTGTACCGTCAGTGGGATCAGATGCTCCAGTTGTCGTTTTTCTGTGCTTCAAAATTAAGTACGGTTTTATATCTCGATGAGTGTGACGGCATACGTCTTACTGAGTAATTCAAGACAGTCGATGAGAAAGGGAGAGCATGGTAACTCACATGCTTGACTCACGTGCTTTATTCACATGAGTTGCCCGCTCCACGACAAACTGAGAGATAGCAGCTCAGTGTAAAATTTCAGATTGTCGCTAATGCTAACTTTGAAGGATGAGTGCATGTAAACAGTGCTAAGTACCAAAAACATGGCAGGCAGTAGCAAACACTCATGCCATAAAAATGTTTTTCATTGGCAATTTGTACGAGTTAGACGATGATGTGAATAACTGTGACTGAGACAATGACCCTGAATACAATCCTTGTCGCAAATGCGCCTCCAGTGTCGTCACTAATCAGGTTCTACTCGCCAACTATAAGTTGGCAACTGTCGGACGCTGGCGGGGGAGGGTGGGGGGTGGGGGTTGGGGGGGAAGCCGGCCGGTGTGGCCGAGCGGTTCTAGGTGCTTCAGTCTGGTAATCCTGCCTCGGGCATGGATGTGTGTGATGTCCTTAGGCTAGTTGGATTTAAGTAGTTCTAAGTTCTGGGGGCTGTTGACCTCAGATGTTCAGTCCCATAGTACTCAGAGCCATTTGAAACATTTGGGGGGGGGGGGGGGGGCAGCTGCAGCGGGAAGAGGGCAGAAGGGTTGCTTTGGGGAGAGGTGGTATGCGGAAGGGAACACGCCCCGCCACCATGTACTCCACAATAACCCTGGGTTCGATGTGGGACGGAGGTGGGGTGGGTGGAATGCTGTGGCCTGTTGTGGGGTTCTGAACCACTGAAGGCTACGGCGGAACGAAGCCTCTCCATCATTTCTAGATCCTCGGTTTAATGCATATATACATACATACATGCATGCATACATACATACAAATACTGTCTCATGTTAAGTGCACTCAGTTTACAAGTAAAAAATGTTAAGCACCCATTGTTTTAAGAATAAAATTTACCAACTTAAAAATATGTTCTTCCTGTTGATACATTTAAAAGTAATGATTTCTCTGAACGTTGCACGTTGTTGAAATACATCATTTACAACATTTTGTGGAAACGTAACTGCTCAGTTTCTCAAAACAACCAACTTATCGCTACCACTGTTTATATCCAAGATCATCAGTTCATTATGTGAAAGAGAACTTGCTATACGAGATAACAGAGAAGTTGTTATAAGTGTGAGAAACGGTTCATAATTGCACCCGCAGACAAAGACTAAAAGATGCACTATACGAATAAAATATGAAGTGCTATAAAGTCATAAAATCCGTAAAAGCTGACAGTCTTGTACAGTCCAACCTCTTAGTTGATGTTACTTAAGAAACCAAAAGGAGACGCCCAAAAGATGACTCACATAAAAGTGCCTATTGCAGTACATAATTTTTTAAGATACGAACCTTACTATCTTTTACTGCCTTCATAACTTATGTATTAATCGTGTTTAATACCTTGAAGGCGGTCGCAAATTCCCAGAGTTTAGCAAAGGACTTTAGTTTGCGAGCACATCGTAATTTTGAAGTTTGAAAACTTTTCCTGGAATGGATCCTGTGATTAGTTTCGTTCACGATCTTCAGTCAACATCAAAGACCAAAACCATGCAGATATTTGTCAATAATAATATCATTAACAGTAGTAGGCACTTTACGTTCACTCGTGACTTAAACACAAATACATTTTATCTCCCGCCCTTGTGTATAAACTCAGATCACGTGAGGACAGAATTTCGAATAATAATGGGGCAAAGCTGACTGCAAGGAGACCATCAACGTAATCAGCGGCCCTTTCTCTTTCTCAGTCAGGACTCCCAATTGGCCTCACTACATAGCTACGTGCATGTTACCGTTTCTGCAGTTTTTGAAAACCATCTGTTAGATATGGCTCGTGTTATTAAGAAACCGAGCTAATAAAGGCGCGAGTGTCTATATTTATCGTGATGCGCGAACTGATTCCAGACTAGAAACGTTGCTTTCTTTCGTACTTCGGTGTTTCCGCACTCACGGCGATTTTCGGTATGCGGGACGACTGTGCGATCGAGTGCTCTACGGACTTCATTTGAATCGCTTATTGGCGGTCCCTAATTAATTTGCTGCAGTCCTTCGTTGCTAGATAAGGTTGAATAAGGATCTCCAGCCTCATCCCAGAGAAAGGTTTAAATTTCTCCCGCTCCAATGTCAATAGTCAAATTCCAGTAACAATCCAGCTATCAGTAAATTCCAATGTCCCAGCGACTGGAGTTGAATAGGTACACCGCTTGAACTTCCCACAACCCCTGTAACTGAATCTTTTCCAGCAATAATCACCACAAAGGAAAAGATTACACATAAACACAAATAAGAGATAAACTAATATGAATTATCGGTCTCAAATTTCCGCGAAAGCAAATATTATGTATTGGCTTCTACTAACCTCAGCCAGGTCCATCTGTCTCACTAAAACAGCACCGACCATCTAGTTATAGTCTCCGCCAGCTGATCAGATGTAGGCGTTCCCCCTAAGGGCCCACGCGCGCTCACTTCACACTAGAACGGCGGAAGTCATACATTTTTCCTTCATTGTCATATCCAGTCTATTTACTTCGTTAATGAAATCATATGACTTTTCTTACTTCCTTCTCCTTTTTAGGATGATGTGTTAGGATTTTCAGCCGGCCGGTGAGGCCGAGCGTTTCTGGGCGCTTCAGTCTGGAACCGCGCAACCGCTACGGTCGCAGGTTCGAATCCTGCCTCGGGCATGGATGTGTGTGATGTCCCTAGGTTAGTTAGGTTTAAGTAGTTCGAAGTTCTACGGGACTGATGACCTCCGATGTTAAGTCCCATAGTGCTCAGGGCCATTTGAACCATTTTTTTTAGGATTTTCAAAATATTTATGTTTCCTTCGACATTTCATTCTAGAATGGCGGGAAAGGTCAACTTGTATGCACTGTACTTTCTCTTGTGATTATGAGTAACTTATCCAACAATGAAGCGACAAAATTCAGTTGTCATGCAGTGAAGCTGCTGCTCATTGTTGCTAGTGGCACGTGTGAATTCCAATCTGAACGCCAGGTAGCCAACAAATTCGCTCTTGTATCTGAAATTTGGGGAAAGTTCATTGAAAACAGTATTCGTTCTTACCGCCCTGTAGAAAATATAACCACTGACGAGCAACTATTACGAAGCAAAAGAAGCTGTAGGTGCACTCAATTATGTACAACAAACCAGACAAATATGTTTTCAAATTCTCGTTGGCTGCCGGAGTAACGACAAAATATACATGTAACGCTTTCCCATACCACAACAAGGAGGACACGTGTAGACAGAAGCAATTACTTGGAGAGTACGTCGTTCTGCTCTCATGGGCCCATTTGTAAATCAAGGAAGAAGTGTAACGAAGGACAACTTCTCCACGTCTCTTCAACCTGCTAAGAAACTGAAAGAAAAGAAGACTTCTTTAGCTGGAACAATCAACAAAATCCGTCGTGAAATCCCCGATGACGCAAGGAAGCCCCATGCTGAAATACACTCGATCACCATCCTTCATCATAGTGGCAACACGGACTGCACCATGACTGTGTTCGAATGAAAGAAGAGTCAGTGTTGCCAACTCTAAAAAAGCCCGAGTCGCTAGATTCAATATCAAAAGTCGCTAGAAAGTCGCTAAAACTGATTTTACTGGGGGTGTACTGAAAATTTCGTGCTGCGAATGATGAAATAAGCCAGTGTGGGGGGATTACTGTCTCATACGTAATTGCTATATTGTCTTAATTGAATGACGCATCGCTTGCAACAACATACATATAAAATACGCTAACGTTTAATTGAACATTTATCATAATTGACGCAACACACAAATTGTTGTTTCAATCATAGTAGTCAAATATACTCGAAATATACAACTATATTTGTAACAAAAGAAAGCAAGAACTCAAATTAGGTTACAAAATATATACATACCGGTATGTGAGCTATTCATCGTCGTCACTCAGAACATCGAATAACTCTTCTGTTTCATGCTCTGACAGAACTGTAGTTGATTTAGAGGGCTGAACGTCGCTCAAAAGATGATGTTGCAGTTCGACTGGATTTTATGGCAAAAGAGTAACTTTTGTTCGTTCCAATAAGCTCCAATGCGTCTGACGGTATGTCAAAAGATGCAAAATCTTTATGTTGTTGATGCAAAATCTTTATTTTGTTTCTTCAGCTGGTCTCTCAATATGATCAAAGCATTAATTGTATTTAACGATAATCTGTTACATTGTTTAGTTTTTATAATGTTCATAGAACTGAATATTCTTACCACTTCTGCATTTGAATGCGGTAGGCATAGAACAGTCATTGCTAGCTGTGAAATCAAAGAAAAAGGATTCTCCCCTGCGACATTTTTATACTGCAAAACCTCACTCCAAAATCGAACAGTGTTAGTAGTGTTATTCCACCTAATGAAGTTGATATTATGCCATTCTTGCAGCATACAGTCTATGAAATCGCCAGTAAAACCAAATTCTTTGGCTACATCCGCTACAGCGCTATTTTTATTCACTTTTAGTGTTTCTTCAACATTCAGCATTGACTTTTTTTTCAGGATTGTAACGTTACTTGGCGGTCTTTGTTGATTTTCTTTTATGAGTTTCAGACTAAACTGAATGCATCTCTTCTTCGAATAAACTTTATTTTCTACAGACAAACTTGACTCAGATAATTTCTGTTCAAACATAAAGCCAAGGTTCGGATTTGCGTACATACATTCGCTTGGAATTGGTGTTGTCAACAAATCAACAGTTGGAAAAACTTTGTTTTGTCCCAGTGACTGCATGAGAAAAACAAGTGTATCTAGTAATTTAGTGGGGTCATTGTCTTCTCCTTCAAAAGTTTTTATTGCTATTTGTACGTCTTGTTTAAGCATGTTTAAGTTAAAACATGTAAAGATGATTTGAGTCGTCACAATACATTTGGAACAAAAGATCGGCAGTGTAACAATTGTCTTGAACCACGGCAAGTGAAAAATGTAGCTTTACTTCTGCTCCAGAATTCTTCGTATTGCTGGTTCAATTGAAAGCCAACGTGTTGCACAGACCTTCAAAATTTTTAGTGGCTGTTTTCGACAATTTATTGTCTCATAAACCTTTTTATATTCCTCTTGCTTTTGGGTGAAATGGAGAACCAATTGTAGGTTTCCCATACAAGAAACTCTGTTACTAGGTATGGTATTCACTGAAGCGTGCGAAACTGCAAGCTGAAGAGAGTGATAAATGCAACGAATCAATACCAAATGCTTCAAACCATATTCTCTCTCAAGTGGCTCTAAAAGCCCATTGTTTATTCCAATCATTGCAGAAGCATTATCTGTGCCAATTCCTACCATATTATCGATTGGAAGTTTGAGATCTTTCAAAGAATTCACAAGAGCAGCAGCCAGATTTCTTGCATCTGCAGTTTCTACTACAGCGAGTTTGAGAAATGCTGATCTAATGATTTGGTTGTTTACGCTATAGTACCGTATAACGATACCTAGCATTTTAGATATTGATATATCTGTGGATTCATCTATTAGTGCGCTATATTTTTGGTTACCTATATCTTCAACCAATGATTGTATAAAATATAGAGCCAAAACTTCAGTTATAATGTTAGTGCACTTTGTATGATGTAATTGCATGTTTTTGGCGCCCTCATCACAGGAACACACCTTCTTGCACAGTATTCCTAAATTATCTACAGCTAAAATAGAACAATGTTCAGCAATAAATAAAGGAAGGGCGCCTTCCGCTCTGCTTGCTATTCTGCCTGTAGTTTTCGGAACAATTTTCACAGTTAAGGTGGTTTGTGTTTTTTTAAATCAATTTTTTGTTTATGCTTAATAGTATTCGAATGCATTCTAATATCACACAATTTAGCATAAAACTCTGTTGCACATACTTGAAATCTTGCCTTGGATAAGTCTCCAACGACTGGTTTCAGCCACCCATTGAATTCAGGTTCTGCTTCCCACGCATCCCGATATTTTTGAGCGTACTGCTTCTTCTGCGGTAAATCCATTATGTAAGCCACCACAACATAAGTTTCACCAATTTATAATTACTGAAAATACATTAAAACTCAGGCCAACTAGAGGTCATGAAACAATCTACCCGCTCGGTAACTCGATATCAGTCCTATTGTTCATTGTTTAAAACGTAATAATGTCTGAGATACCCCCACCGAATTGTTCTTGCGTTACCACTGTGCATGTGGTAATAATTTGAATGCGAGTTAAGATTTCGAAAAATTAGAGGTTGCTGGACAGAAATGTATTTTATTATACTTAATATTACGTATTTTTTTGTCAATTCGAAAAATAAAGGGAGTTCAAAAGTTGAAGAATTATGGATCGATACGCTATCGACGACAACAGGCTAGTGGGTAATGAATAATGAATTGTTCTATAGTCAAGGTTTTCTTACTTTGTAGGCAATTCCCACATTCAGGTTTACTAAATGCTGAACAATGCTACATGATCTGCTAACAAGGGAACCTCCCCATCGTACCCCCCTCAGATTTAGTAATAAGTTGGCACAGTGAATAGGCCTTGAAAGCCTGAACACAGATCAATCGAGAAAACAGCAAGAAGTTGTGTGGAACTATGGAAAAAATAAGCAAAATATACAAACTGAATGGTCCATTTGGAAGATAAGCAACATCAAGGACCATGTGAGCTCAGGAGCGCCATGGTCCCGTGGTTAGCGTGAGCAGCTGTGGACCGAGAGGTCCTTGGTTCAAGTCTTCCCTCGAGTGAAAAATTTATTTTCGCAAAGTTATGATCTGTCCGTTCATTCATTGACATCTCTGTTCACTATAATAAGTTTATAGCGTCTGTGTTTTGCGACCGCACCGCAAAACCGTGCGATTAGTAGACGAAAAGACGTGCTTCTCCAATAGGAACCGAAAACATTTGATCGCAAGGTTATAGGTCAACCGATTCCTCCACAGGAAAACACGTCTGATATATTCTATACGACACTGGTGACAGCATGTGCGTCACATGACAGGAATATGTTGTCGACCCACCTAACTTGTACACTTGGCGAATGGGTAAAAAGATTATTCTACCTTGCCCGATTTAGGTTTTCTTGTGGATGTGATAATCCCATTGGAGAGGCACGTCCTTTCGTCTACTAATCGCACAGTTTTTCGGTGCCGTCGCAAAAACACAGACACTAAACTAATTACAGTGAATAGAGGCGTCAATGAACGAACGGACAGATCATAACTCTGCGAAAATGAAGAAAGTAAAATTTTCACTCGAGAGAAGACTTAAACCAAGGGCCTCTCGTTCTGCAGGTGCTCACGTTAACCACGGGACCACGGCGCTTCTGAGGTTGCACTGTCCTCGACGTTGCCTATCTTGCACATGGACTACTCAGTTTGTATATTTTGCTTATTTTTTTCATAGTTCCACACAACTTTTTCCTGTTTTCTCGATTTATCTGTGTTCAGGTTTTCAAGGCCTATCCACTGTGCCAACTTATAACTAAGTCTGAGGGGGGTGCGATGGGGAGGTTCCCTTGAGAGAACTTAATTTAACTTAGTAAATCTAGAACAAAGTCAATGTAGTGCCCATTCTATAGTTAAAATCTTAGTTTTGTTAATGAAAATATTGTCCCAAAATAGTTTTGATTTGTACTTCAAAAGTCGTCAGTACTCCAAAAATCGCCAGATAAGTCGCTAAATAATTTTTGTCGCTAAAAAGTTTTTTTTGTCGCTAAGACGAAAGCAAAAGTCGCCATTTCTAGCGACAAAGTCGCTAAATTGGCAACACTGAGAAGAGTACACTGCATGCTGAAGTAGCAACAAACAAGGAAAATAGAAGAAACCTGAAGCCAAAACATTCTACAGTGGAAGAAAATATGGGGTGGGCCTGATTGAACAAATGACCTGTAGATATACGACAAAGATTACATGTAGGAGATGGACACTGCATGTCTTCTGTGAAAAGTAATGCAAAACCGTGTGTAGAACACATTCGAGAGTAATAGGGACAAGGATACTATATAAATCTAGCAGGTTGTATGAATAGTTATTAAATGAAAATCTACAGTTTAGGAAACTTTACTTTTTAGCATTAGCAACAATAAATTTATAACATATTTTGTTGTTGAAATAACTAAGTAATTATTAATTATCGTGTTAAATAATTATTGTGTTTATTAGAAAAAGTATAGATTAACGAACATTGGAAAAAAAGCACTTACTTAAGTGAAACATTTTTTGTAAGGTCAAAATGAACTATTTCCGCCGTTTTAGGAATGTCAGAAACTCTGCCATTCTAGGGTTAAACGCGACCTCGCCTAGAACAGGGAAAACTGTCCAAGCAGCATTTCACACAAGCTCACGGGAAGGCACGATCAGTGCGAGTAGCCTTTGTATGCGGAAAAAATAACTTGAACAACACACTTCAGAATACTAAGCGCAGTAAACACTGATATGACACGGCACGTTAACAACATACGTCGGGCGGCGCGACGCTTCCCTGGTGCGAACATCGTGTTCCCACTGAATGATAGCTATATGCGACTCGCCATACGAGAAGCGACAGAACAGCACGAATCACATTTCCTGTCTCTGTTTCAGCTGCGATCACGAGCTCTTCCGAGAGGACGTTATTGGCGGTTATCATTATTTAAAGCTCAAGAAACTGAAAAGGAAAAGGAAGCACCGGGTACACAGCCCGGCTGGCCGTGCGGTCTAACGCACGGCTTTCCGGATTGGGAAGGAGCGCCTGGTCCCCTGGCACTAATCCGCCCGGCGAATTTGTGTCGAGGTCCGGTGAACCGGCCAGTCTGTGGATGGTTTTTAGGCGGTTTTCCATCTGCCTCGGCGAATGCGGGCTGGTTCCCCTTATTCCGCCTATGTCGGCGATTGCTGCGCAAACAAGTTCTCCACGTACGCGTGGAACACCATTACTCTACCATGCCAACATAGGGGTTACACTCGTTGGTTTGAAACGTTCCCTGGGGGGGGGGGGGGGGGGTCCACTGGGGGCCGAACCACACAATAACCCTGGGTTCGGTGTGGGGCGGAGGAGGGGTGAAGTGGACTGCGGTAATCGTCGTGAGGTTTCTAGGGCCCCGGTTAACATACAATACAATACAATACTGGGTACACATGTACAACGGAAGAAATATCGAACGTTGTTCTGCTGTGGTTTCTCATGAGCTTTCCGAGCACGAACACAAATTTGACGAACTCTACAGAATGTGTCTATACACTTTTTGAGCAGTTCTCCTGACAAAATAGGACACTAATTTTCTACGTGCTATTTCTCGTGATGGAAACTACTCATTACAGTGAGTTAAGAAGGTGAAATCTTGTGAATGAGGTTAAAAATACTACCATAAAAAATTTATTGTTTTTAATATCAACTAGTACTGCAATTTGGGTTGGTAGATACGTAAATAATGGTTGCAGACTGAAATAGCTAGGATACTATTTCTTCAACCGTTCAGTTCCGCCAGAGTAGTATATGATTTAGTGCGAGGAATGCTGAAACAAAACGTTGATGGATTTCTAGCCAGATCAGCTACCATCCATAGTGTAGCAGTGGGTGATGAATTCATTGTAAAGGTAGACAATGTTTTGGAAGAAATGGAATCAGCCCAGGACCATAAGGAAAATTCTTACATGTCCTCTTTCGCTTCGCCCAGCTGCTCATTCACAAATAACAGGAATTTAGCTTTCCGTTCTCTTTTATGCTTGTCACAAAGTTTCCAAATCAGTGAAAATATACTGAAAACACATCTAGCCTGCATCATCAGCTGATGTCCATGGATGTCCATACCCGTGGCCTTAGAGTAGTAATAAGCCGAAGCAATTAGCAATATCACCGTATGTACTGCATCAGGTGCGTCGGAGTGATGGTTCTCGTACACGTCTGCGACGATGTAAGAACTCCAGCCACAAAATAAAGTCTTTCAAACACTAGGACAGCAGAAGGCGGTCCTCTGACTAGTAAACTCTTATACTGTCTTCCCCTCCTTGTGTTCTACAGACAACAAATGCGAACTTCCAGGCACAAGAGAGGATATCAGATAATGTCTCTACTTGAGTATAGACAGAAGAAGTGCTCTCAGTCACTGAATGCTGAGCACTCAACGACGACTTCCCACCCAAAAGCGAAGTCCAGAAACGTTTTTTTTTTTTTTTTGGTCATCAGTCTACTGACTGGTTTGATGCGGCCCGCCACGAATTCCTTTCCTGTGCTAACCTCTTCATCTCAGAGTAGCACTTGCAACGTACGTCTTCAATTATTTGCGTGACGTATTCCAATCTCTGTCTTCCTCTACAGTTTTTGCCCTCTACAGCTCCCTCTAGTACCATGGAAGTCATTCCCTCACGTCTTAGCAGATGTCCTATCATCCTGTCCCTTCTCCTTATCAGTGTTCTCCACATATTCCTTTCCTCTCCGATTCTGCGTAGAACCTCCTCATTCCTTACCTTATCAGTCCACCTAATTTTCAACATTCGTCTATAGCGCCACATCTCAAATGCTTCAATTCTCTTCTGTTCCGGTTTTCCCACAGTCCATGTTTCACTACCATACAATGCTGTACTCCAGACGTACATCCTCAGAAATTTCTTCCTCAAATTAAGGCCGGTATTTGATATTAGTACACTTATCTTGGCCAGAAATGCCTTTTTTGCCATAGCGAGTCTGCTTTTGATGTCCTCCTTGCTCCGTCCGTCATTGGTTATTTTACTGCCTAGGTAGCAGAATTCCTTAACTTCATTGACTTCGTGACCATGAATCCTGATGTTAAGTTTCTCGCTGTTCTCATTTCTACTACTTCTCATTACCTTCGTCTTTCTCCGATTTACTCTCAAACCATACTGTGTACTCATTAGACTGTTCATTCCGTTCAGCAGATCATTTAATTCTTCTTCACTTTCACTCAGGATAGCAATGTCATCAGCGAATCGTATCAATGATATCCTTTCACCTTGTATTTTAACTCCACTCCTGAACCTTTCTTTTATTTCCATCATTGCTTCCTCGATGTACGGATTGAAGAGTAGGGGCGAAAGGCTACAGCCTTGTCTCACATTCTTCTTAATACGAGCACTTCGTTCTTGATCGTCCACTCTTATTATTCCCTCTTGGTTGTTGTACATATTGTATATGACCCGTCTCTCCCTATAGCTTACCCCTACTTTTTTCAGAATCTCGAACAGCTTGCACCATTTTATATTGTCGAACGCTTTTTCCAGGTCGACAAAACCTATAAAAGTGTCTTGATTTTTCTTTAGCCTTGTTTCCATTATTAGCCGTAACGTCAGAATTGCCTCTCTCGACCCTTTACTTTTCCTAAAGCCAAACAGATCGTCACATAGCGCATTCTCAATTTTCTTTTCCATTCTTCTGTATATTATTCTTGTAAGCAGCTTCGATGCATGAGCTGTTAAGCTGATTGTGCGATAATTCTCGCACTTGTCAGCTCTTGCCGTCTTCGGAATTGTGTGGATGATGCTTTTCCGAAAGTCAGATGGTATATCGCCAGACTCATATATTCTACACACCAACGTGAATAGTCGTTTTGTTACCACTTCCCCCAATGATTTTAGAAATTTTGATGGAATGTTATCTATCCCTTCTGCCTTATTTGACCGTAAGTCTTCCAAAGCTCTTTTAAATTCCGATTCTAATACTGGATCCCCTATCTCTTCTAAATCGACTCCGGTTTCTTCTTCTGTCACATCAAACAAATCTTCACCCTCATAGAGGCTTTCAATGTATTCTTTCCACCTATCTGCTCTCTCCTCTGCATTTAACAGTGGAATTCCCGTTGCACTCTTAATGTTACCACCGTTGTTTTTAATGTCACCAAAGGTTCTTTTGACTTTCCTGTATGCTGAGTCTGTCCTTCCGACAATCATATCTTTTTCGATGACTTCTTCGATGTCTTGCAGAAACGTATAAGTTCGAGACAGTACAGTGCCTAACAGTTATAACTATACTATCACCTGAGAGCAAAGAGAGCAAGTCCGTCTGTACCAAAAAAAAGCTGATATTGAGCGACCGTCAAACACGGGCGCTCTAAACGGAAGATTGCTTTCTCTCCACCGCTGGCTTCCCTTGGCTTCCCAGCGAAGCTCGGCTCCCCTCCCTCGTAACTGCAGAAGGCGAACCACATTCTCGAAACCACGGAATATTCTGCTTCTCTACAGATTCTTCGGAACGCCGACCAACCATATTTTAGTCTTTTGTCGTCCAGAGCTGAAAGTTTGCGAGGAAATACCTATCCCCGTTAATTAGGAGTACATACAATGGTACGGTTCTTAGAGTAAATATCCTTGGAAATAACCCAGCCTGCGTGATTTCCGAAGTAACGCTTCCCTGTTCCTCTCTGCTGCGTCCAAGATTTTCAGTTTCCTTGCGGACTAGCTACGATACCGGTCAGCCGCCACTCTATTGTGCTTCAGCGCTCAGGTGCACCGACCGTCGGGCTAGGCTACTTCCTGTGTCAAGCAGGGGCAACACACCTGTGCGGGCTTTTCCACCCAGGGCTTGAATTACGCCTGCTGTTTCATTTCCATTGGCGTTCCAACCTCTACTAGTATAGGCAATCATTCATTACGCCGTTTTGATAGTAAAGACACTCCGTCACGTTTCATGCAGTAATCGTTAACATCTACATACAAAGTGTACGTGACAATAAATATACGATGTACAACTTATCAAATGATACCTAATTCCGGTTGTAAATCACGGCAGAGTCTGTGGATGAGTGCTTGTAGCCGGCCGGAGTGGCCGAGCGGTTCTAGGCGCTACAGTCTGGAACCGCGGGACCGCTACGGTCGCAGGTTCGAATCTTGCCTCGGGCATGGATGTGTGTGATGTCCTTAGGTTAGTTAGGTTTAAGTAGTTCTAACAAGGGAACCTCCCCATCGCACCCCTCTCAGATTTAGTTATAAATTGACAGAGTGGATAGGCCTTGAAAAACTGAACACAGATCAATCGAGAAAACAGGAAGAAGTTGTGTGGAACTATGAAAAAATAAGCAAAATATAGAAACTGAGTAGTCCATGTGTAAGATATGCAACATCAGGGACGATGTCAGCTCATTAGCGCAGTGGTCCCGTGGTTAGAGTGAGCAACTGCGGAACGAGAGGTCCTTCGTTCGAGTCCTCCCTCAAGAGAAAACTTTACTTTCTTCATTTTCGCAAAGTTACGATCTGTCCGTTCATTCATTGCCGTCTCTCTTCACTGTAATAAGTTTTGTGTCTGTGTTTTGCCACCGCACCGCAAAACCGTGCGATTAGTAGACGAAAGGACGTGCCTCTCCAATAGGAACCGAAAACATTTGATCGCAAGGTCATAGGTCAACCGATTCCTCCACAGGAAAACACGTCTGATATATTCTTTACGACACTGGTGACGGCATGTGCGTCACATGACAGGAATATGTTGTCGACCCACCTAACTTGCACACTTGGCGAATGGGTAAAAAGATTCTTCTACCTTGCCTGATTTAGGTTTTCTTGTGGATGTGATAATCACTCCCAAAAAAGTGACGAAAACATAAGTTTGTCACATAAACTGCAACAAATGAATGCAACAGTTTCACAATCGCACAGTTTTCCCTGTGCTCTGTCAAAACATATGTTTTTTACGTTTTCAAATGTTTCCGTGCGTAGACCGTCAAATCCTGTATATGTCCAAGCAAATCTGAACATGTCCTGAAATTTTGGAGAGCGAAGTTGATTATGTGTGAGTGCCTGAACTTTGATAATTATCTGAAAATAAAAAATTAAAATTCTCACTCGAGAGAAGATTTGAACCACGGACCTCTCATTCCGCAGTTGCTCACGCTAACCACGGGACCACGGTGCTCGTAAGCCGACACCGTCCTTAATGTTGCCTACGTTGCACATGGACCACTCAGTTTGTATATTTTGCTTATTTTTATCATAGTTCCACACAACTTCTTCCTATTTTCTCGATTGAACTGTGTTCAGTTTTTCAAGGCCTATCCCTGTACCAACTTATAACCAAATCTGAGGGGGGTGCGATGGGGAGGTTCTCTTGTAAGTTCTAGGGGACTGATGACCTGAGAAGTTAAGTCCCATAGTGCCCAGAGCCATTTTGAGTGCTTGTAAGGTGCGAAATTATAGCCACCTCACAACTATAAGACGTGGAAAAATCGTTTTTTTCACTGACTAGTTCCCTCACAATAGAATGGGAAAGACTGCATAGTGGAGAACTCGCGACAATCCCGAAACAGTGGTTTTCAATTTTTATGTGGAAATTTTTCTGAGATCTTAACTACCATAAAACAGTTCTTTTTTAGGCGCATTGGATGACTGGAAATCTCCCTCGCCATGTATCGTACTACGTAAGGTACCTAGAGTGGCCAGCACTCTGTACTGCACCGCACAGTACCACAGAGATGGGTGCAGGTGTCGTATCGCTGTCTTCCGAGCGTCTGTCAGTGACGTCGCTAGCATTATGTTTGTATGTGCACCACCGATGCGGGTTGCTTGTGCGTCGTATAGCGAATGGAATCGCATACTGCATCGCTTCAGTGTGAAATGTGCCTGACCTTCCCCCCCCCCCCCCCCTCTCCCCCGTCCCCACTTAGAGGGTACACGACGCGACACGACACCAGCAACACCGCAGACGGCTGCCGTCGGACTCGCTGGTTTCGCACGCTTCCAAAACGCGCCACTAAATTACTTAACCTTCTCTAGGGCGCTTCCCAGAAAATGCATACCCACGGAAATTTTCTGGACAATCGACATCAAACACACCTTCTCGCTAATAGCTTCTATTCTCACCGAAGTGACAGCTGCCTTGTCGAAATATACGCTGACTACTCAATTTGATACACTGCGCCCGTTCCCGTCTCCTTTTTTTTTTTGTTTATTGAGTTTCAATTCCCCCCGAAGGGGGCGGGCTGGTAGCAGCTTACTACGCTGCTCTACAGCCTACAGACTTTTTTTTAAATAAAGGAAGAAGAAAGAAACAAGGAAAAACAGGCGATAAAATGGTGATTTAAAGTGCAAAATGGCGTAAAATTGCGGAAAGTTAAAACAGAAAGCAAAAGGGGTGGGCAATGTAGTTAAAGACACAGGAATCAGACAAGTAACATAGTAGACACACAAGTAAAAAACATGGCGACAGTCTGGTTTCTGTTCGCAAGAGATTAAAGGCACACCCAGCGACAGTATGATGGCCGTTCGTTCCCGTCTCATTTCAACAGTACGTTTATCTCTTTATCAACGTAACTTCGTAACGAGTAGAAAGTTACTTTAGAATGAAAATTGATTAATTTTCTTTGTGGAATGTGTGTATGTTTGTTACGCTGTTTGAATATCAGATATGAAATTAATACAGCGCGTCTAACTGCGTTGTTTTGTGGGAGTGTTGTTATTTCGGATAGTATAGACTTGATCATCGCAGACTACAGTAAGGCACGTAATCTCGTCGATCAGAAATATGTTGATGAAATCCACCAATAGTATATTCTATGCAGAGTACCCCACGAGAAACGCTCAGTACTCAGCTCTATGACAGAAACGCTCCTTTGAAGTAAAAACTTCATATGGACGTATCCCCTATTGCGAATCGTTGCCTGGATAGAGCACATATAATGCATATTTTTTGGGCTATTGGGGCGCTAGCCTATGCATCCTATCCACTAGAGCCGACAACCCAAAAATACACTGCACAACAAAATTAAAGAACTACTTTTTCCAAATCGCCTCGTTGTCTTCTATTGAATTAATGTCTCAAATGTGCCTACAACCTTCCTCTGTAATGCTGCAACAGTGTGTCACTCTGTGACGTCAGCCTCGTGCTCCGCCACACTTCAAACACCAAGGTGTTGAAACATGCGATAAAACAGTCAGATCACGTAGGCTGTAAGGTGGGCTAATGCTGTTACGTCGCTACCAAATTTCACCAAAATTCTGATCAACTCCACCGTGTACGTCATATTCAATCGTACCAACGTTTCACCCCTTCGTTTGACGCCTCTGGAGGTCAGAATCGAGACATCCAGCGTCACTCGGGTTTCGTAAGAGTGGCCGGGAAAAAAGACTTCAGACACACCACCACCCAGAATCTCTCACTTATAGATACCCCCCTGCAGTTAGTGATTAGAGACAGTACCTGACCGACTACAACAGACAGTTGCATCACAGTGAATATCCTACAACTAGCGCATATCCCATGGATTATTCAGTGATTTTGTAGGATATTAAGACTATGTTCTGTTCCCTAAGCTCATTCTACGTAATGTCCGCCCCGATATAGCCGGCATGGTAGCTCGGCGTGTTCGGTCAGAGGGTTTAGCTACCCTCTGTAATAAAAAATAACTGAGTGAACGGATCAACGAACAACCTGAACGAGTCTCATCGCACGTCCGCCACGAACTAAGTCAACGAACAATATAGAACAAAATGAGATAAAAAACAAAAAAAAGATAGCGGAATGGTCAGCGTGACGGATTGCCGTCCTACGGGCCCGGGTGCGATCCCGGTTGGGTCGGGGATTTTCTCCGCTCAGGAACTGGGTGGTGTGCTGTCTTCATAATCATTTCATCCCCATCCGGCGCGCAGGTCGCTCGATGTGGCGTCGAATGTAGTAAGACCTGCTCCAGGGCGGCCGGACCTGCCCCGCAAGGGGCCTCCCTGCCAATGACGCCAAACGCTCATTTCATTTCACTCTACGTAATTAACTATTGCATCTCAATATTACTATAAAAAAACAACACAAAACAATAACAGTCAGTACTCAAGGGAAACCAATGTCTTCTTAGAGAATAAAAGCAATTTTGCAGTATACAAATTTATTTGAAGTGAGAATCCACTTAAATTAATATTAAATAATGATATTATCGTTCAACGGACATATAAAACAAAATAAATGCGCTCAAAACTAGTAGAAGCAATCAACTGCCTAGTTCTGCTGTGTTTTTGGATACGTGATCTGTAAAGTAAAACGCGAAATGACTGACTTCAGCTCAGTACGAACCTGCAGAAGAGGCTACTCCAGAACAATTAGCAATAAATCTCGGTAGAGATAAAAAATACGTTAACAGTGATCACAGCATTTTACCGTTACAGTCCTAAAATGCCGGAGCGAATCGCAATATCACCTTGAATACAACGTGGTAGGGAAACGGAGTGACTATACTCAAAGAAATCTGCGCTGTCGGCAAAGCTACAGCCCTTGAGAACATTCTGAATCCTAAAATACTAGACCTTGGACTGCATACTGCGGCCCACAAACTATTAAATCTGAATGCTGTCTTGTAACTTCTTTGGAAAAAAATGTTCAAATGTGTGTGAAATCTCATGGGACTTAACTGCTAAGGTCATCAGTCCCTAAGCTTACACACTACTTAACCTAAATTATCCTAAGGAGAAACACACACACCCATGCCCAAGAGAGGACTCGAACCTTCTCCGGGACTAGCCGCACAGTCCATGACTGCAGCGCCTGAGACCGCTCGGCTAATCCCGCGCGGCACTTCTTTGGACACAACAGACATTACACGAGAACTCCCAGTCAGAACAGCGAAAGTTATAAACGTCTCAACGTGAGAGTATATCTGAAGATTGCTGTACGCTGCGTAATAGACGAGAACTCGTATCCAGGAAGGTGAAGTTCAGAACCGTCTAAGCTTACAAGTACAGTAGCCTATCCGCTTGCTAAAATACAAGCTCGCCTGCGAGCAAAAGACAAGAAATCCGTCCGTCATCTGATATGGAAGACCTCTCTCAAAAGCGCCGGCTTTCCAGCAAACTTCTGACTTCCTCCTCCCTAAGTGTGGACAGCCAATCGTAATAATGGAACTACTTGTATATTCTCCCACTCTGGTCATCCTTCCGACCGCCGACCACCCACCGACTTCAGTTTGGTTTCTGGTCTCGAAACTTCTAGAATTTATGCTCATTTTGCCGTCCAAACAAAGTTGCACCAATAGGAGAGCACTCAGCTACATATTCGCGGTTGGCAGCCTGGCGAGCGTGACCGCCGAGCTAACGGCTGCTGGCGCCGAGTGGCGCTTAGGACATTCGAAACTTGCTCTGTATTGTTCGATTCTTCCGCTGCATTGTTCGACAAGGTCTGCAGACGCGACTGCAAGGCGCCGACTGACCTCAGGTGCAGGTTGAGTGCGTGCCCTCGCAATCCAGACTGGGAGGTCGCTGACCGTTCTAACGTCAAAGTACCCTGAGCCGCCCACCTCGTATGTGTGGGATCTTCCACAGTAAGTTGGGCTGGGAAAACCGCCTTTGAAAGCCGTGCCGCCGCGTCCCAGCACTACTCTCTGCTTCCGGCCGGCCGATGGCTCCCCGCACACACGCCGTGACCCATGTCCCGTTTCTGTCTGTTATTCCACTGAGCTCACAGTCTTTGATAATAAAACCAATCACCCATCATACAGTGAACATTAAGAATTAAAGTGTACCTGATATCTCCACCAAAAAGACCCTGGTTTTTTTACTCTGTTTTAAAACAATGGAAATGGACTAATTGAGTTTGATCCCATCTAAATGATGGCGATATGAAAATATATTTCAAAAATCAGTATGGGATGCATACAATGAGTAAGACTGTAGTCTCAGTGGAACGTTTATTAATTATGGAAGGGAGTACCCTACGCAGCGTCACGTTACTTAAATAGTCCTGACAGTCGTTTAGTAGCTGTGTTCCAAGCATCTGATTTCAATGCACGTTAGGATTACTGGGAATCTTTTTGTCTGTAGGCAAATTACATTTCGAAATTAGAATGGAGTTTATTTGTACGAATATTACATGGAAGACTCTAATTTTAGTGGAACATTTGTTAATGAAAAAAGTCCTGACAGGCTTCTTGAGATTAAATTACATGCATCTTATTCCATTGCACCTTTGAGTTAATGGTTTTGTTTTCTTCCCAAGCAAATTACATTCGGAAATCAGAATAGGATGTATGTGCATGCGTATTGCGTGGAAGACTAATCTTTTAATAGTCCATTTGTTAATAGTTGGCGGGAGCGCCATACACATCGTCATGTTACTTAAGTAGCTCTGACGAACGTTTGTTAGCTATGTTACAGACATCAGATTCCAATGCTTCACTGGTTATGCCGTATTTTCATCATAAGTAGATTACATTTCGATATCAGCATCGAGTCTATGTGCACGTATATGGCATGGATGGCTCTGTTTTAAGTGGATCACTTGATAATGGTGGGATGCAGTACCACACTCAACATCACTGTAATTAAATAGCACTGACGTTTGAAAACTATGTGACAGTATTTCCCTAACAATTGTTTTTTGTATCTTTTGAATTCCACATTTACTGCGTACAAAATCTGTTGGAGTGGGTACACCATCTTGCAATTGACTTTCGTTGATCTTAGAACGATCACTTAGAGCACATCTCATCTCAATACTCCTACTGTCTTAATCGAAACTGTATGACAGATCTACTCTCACTCCACTGCAGCACATACCACATCCTTCAGACCGAGTGTATTAACAGCTCTTTGTTCCTTTAGAAATACATCCTGTGATGACTCTGAAGCTGTAAATTTTAACGTAGCAACACCGAGCACAATCATAATTGATCTACTAGCACAGCAGCATCAAAGATGGCAATGCCGAGAGAACTGCCGCCAACTGTCACTTGGTATATATGCAAGTTTGCCTCACAGCTTCCCACACTCTTTCTGAACGAGGCCTTACTGAGTGCACTTAAAATGAGATAGTATCTACTGTAAGTAGGCTGTTTAGGTTCTTATATTGGTAACGCCACGTAGCGCTCTGTATGAAAATCACTGGCTGTGCTGTGTGCAGTCTGTCGCTGGTTTGCATTGTTGTTGGCTATTGTAGTGTTGGGCAGTTAGCTGTTAACAGCGCATAGCGTTGCGCAGTTGGAGGTGAGCCGCCAGGAGTGGTGGATGTGGGGAGAGAGTTGGCGGAGTTTTGAGAGCGCACGATCTGGACGTGTGTCCATCAGAAAGAGTACATTTGTAGGAATGGATATCATGGATTGATATATATATATTATGACTTTTGAACACTATTAAGGTAAATACATTGTTTGTTCTCTATCAAAATCTTTCTTTTGCTAACTATGCCTATCAGTAGTTAGTGCCTTCAGTAGTTTGAATCTTTTATTTAGCTGGCAGTAGTTGCGCTCGCTGTATTGTTGTAGTTCGAGTAACGAAGATTTTTGTGAGATAAGTGATTTGTGAAACGTATAGGTTAATTTAGTCAGGGCCATTCTTTTGTAGGGATAACTGAAAGTCAGATTGCGTTGCGCTAAAAATATTATGTGTCAGTCTAAGCACAGTCATTTATAATTTTTCTAAGGGGACGTTTCACTACATCTACATATATACTCCGCTAGCCACCAAGCGGTGTGTGGCGGAGAGCACTATTCGCGCCAAAGTCATATTTCCCCCCTCTGTTACACCCCGTGGTGTTCTCTGCTTCTTCAGGCTGTTCTTGAGGTTTGGAGCGTGCTGGTCGAAATGCATTCCGGATCTGCTTGGTTTTTCTACCGTATGTCGGTGGCGTATCTTTTAAGATGGGCAGAATTTTCAATAAATACCGGATTAAATGCGGTCTCTGGCCTCCAGCACGAGTGCAATCAATGCTGGGCTCTGTTAAAGACAACCTCGGCCTGAGAAGACCAGGAATATATTAAATCCCGTGCCACTGTGGGAAGTCTTATATTGGTCAGACGTGTCATACGGTTAAAGACAGATGCGACGAACACGAGGTTGGGTAAGCCAGAGAAATCTGTAAACACTGCCTTGACACGGGACGCGGCATGAACTATGAAGAAACCAAGATCCTATCGTATGCTTCCACATACTGGGACTCCATCATCAAAGAGGCGGTCGAAATACGTATAAGCAGTGACCTAACAGACACAGGGTTTCACCTGAGCAAAGCCTGGGAGCCATCCTTGGCGGCACTAAGGAATCGTCAGCCGCAGATTAGCAACCGCACCGAGTCAACGCAGATGGGAAACCTTAGCGCAGATGCTTAAATCGCGCGCCAACAACTCGCGCGCGCGAACGGGGTCCGTCGCTCCCGGCCGCATTTTCCCGCGCCGCGGCGCGCTTCCGTAGACCGCGGCCCGTTTCTCCAGCGGAGGGCTCTGGTATTCGACGCCGTTTACGATTGGTCTTCGATGACGTTATGCCCCCGCTGGCACCTGCGCTATTCTAGAAAGCCAACATATAAATTGGCGGGCTTCTCAACGACGGATCGCCTGTTTTTATTATCGCCTGTTTTTATTATTTATTATCTTCATCTATTTAAAACAAATTCTGTCGGCTGAAGAGCAGCATACTAAGGTGCTGCCAGCCCGCCCTCTTCGAGGGGAATCGAAACTAAATAAAGAAAATAAAAAAAAAATAAAAAAAAAAAAAACGACGCGACAGTAGACCTGAAGATGGCGGGCAGTTGTCTCACTGAAACATTGTGCGGTTTCTACAATATTATCCGGCGTAATTCCCGGGAACCTATCAAGCAGTTTTTTTTATTTAATTTTCTTGAATAATTTCAGCCAAAAATAACAATGTTACGCTGTGACGTCCGCTAATGGTTGTGAGTATAGTTCTCCAAATGCGTGCAGTGCAGCATTCCGGTTTTGATCTGAAACCAAAAAGGTTTTGATTTTACGTTAATAACTTATTTCCTAAGAATATGAAGCTCAGTGTAGGTGAAAATAACGAAAATTAAAAATTTTGCACGCGTTGGAACAATTTGCTTCGATCTTCACGATTTTTTCTCTAATTATGCAAAGAAAAATACCCTTAAAATCATGATATAATCTCACAAGTTGGTTCATATAATTCGTAATTTTCACAGAATGACACTATCAGTTTTCATAATGATCGGTTCTAAGCTTTTTGAGTTAGACTGCACCCAAATGTGAAATAAGTCATTTAGAGATAAACGTGTTTCAAAAATAAATTCTCGGAAACTAGAAATTCAAGGAATTAATAATAATGTAAAATCCTTACCAATTAATATGCGATTCCAGTACCTTATAGTAATCCTTCATCTTCCTCACAGGCTTCGCTTTGCGCTTGTAGCAGTGCTTTCCGCGCTTTCCGACCTTTCCGACCTTCCGTCGATTCCAATGAACTACGTCGATTCTGGCGGCTCACGCGCTGATTATCCATTTGTTCGGCATAATTGAAGCTTTACGTGCCTACTACAATTGCTGCCTCGTTTACGACCATCAGAAGGGATGAATTTCTTACACTGAATAAGCCCGGTGCTAAATACGATGCCAATTCAACGACTTTTAGTCCGGAGTGCAAGTGTTCAGAAGCTAATCGCCAAATAGTGGAATTAAAAATTTCATTCGCATTTTGTGTGTGGCCACCTAAACATCTCTTCAGTAATTCATCCCCTGATAAATCATCATACATAGGAAGAATTGCCGGCCGGAGTGGCCGAGCGGTTCTAGGCGCTTCAGTCTGGAACCGCACGACCGCTACGGTCGCTGGTTCGAATCCTGCCTCGGGCATGGATGTGTGTGATGTCCTTAGGTTAGTTAGGTTTAAGTAGTTCTAAGTTCTAGGGGACTGATGACCTCAGAAGTTAAAGCCCATACTCCTCAGAGCCATTTGAACCATAGGAAGAATTTCCGGGTTCATAAACAACTTATTTTTATCTGGTATTACTTTTATGTTGTTGTTGTTGTTGTTGTTGTTGTGGTCTTCAGTCCTGACACTGGTTTGATGTAGCTCTCCTTTCTTCTCTATCCTATGCAAGCTTCTTCGTCTCTCAGTACTTACTGCAACATACATCCTTCTGAATCTGCTTAGTGTATTCATCTCTTGGTCTCCCTCTACGACTTTTACCCTCCACGCTGCCCTCCAATGCTAAATTTGTGATGCCGTGATGGGTAAAGCTGCATGCCCTCGGAAAAAATTACGGCTGTAGTTTCCGCTTGCTTTCAGCCGTTTGCGGTACCAGCACAGCAAGGCCATTTTGATTAGTGTTAGAAGGCCAGATCAGTCAATCATCCAGACTGTTGCCCCTGCAACTACTGAAAAGGCTGCTGCCCCTCTTCAGGAACCACACGTTTGTCTGGCCTCTCAACTCATACGGTACGGCTATCTGTATCGTTGAGGCACGCAAGCCCTCCCACCAACGGCAAGGTCCATGGTTCATGGGGGGCCGGATATGATATGCAAATAAAATAAAACAAATTCCTTGTGAAACAGGACTAGCTCTTTATTCTCACAAAGCAGTAAGTGCTATCGACAGATGATATCAAATTGATTCCACATTTTTAAATTTCCAGATGTCTTTAGCACCTCGTCTCAGTCATGCGACTCGATTTTTGATTTACTGTCACAAAGGTCACATTGAAACAAAGACGTTACTCGTTGTCACAGGAACTTCTTATGAAATTTCAATTACCAGCTTTCTCCTCAGAGTGTGAAAATATTTTGTTGACGCCCGTCTACAGAGGGAGAAATGATCAACACAATAAAATAAGAGAAATCAGATCTCTCTCGGAAAGAGAGACCTTGGTCTTCACGCGCGCTGTTCGAGAATGGAACGGTAGAGAAGCAGCTTCAAGGTGGTTCGACGAACTAACTGCCACGCACTTACTTATTAATAACAGGGTAATCATGTACATAGAGATGATGCAGATGAAGAGCAGACGTCACAGGTTCATTTAGTACGTGCGAAAGCGCCTCGGGGATGCTCAGCCGACTCCAGTTGCAGACGCTGAAAGAGGGGCGTTATGCATCACGTTCGATCTACTGTCAAAGATCCAAGAGCGTGCATTAGTGGAAGAGTCAACCTATATAAAGCTTGTATATCTCGCGAAAAGCCCGTGAAGATAAAATCAGAGTGCCCACACGGAGGCCTGACAGCAATCCAGAATGAGATTTTCACTCTGCAGCGGAGTGTGCGCTGATGCGAAACTTCCTGGCGGATTAAAACAGTGTGCCGGACCGAGACTCGAACTGGGGACCTTTGCCTTTCGCGGGCAAGTGCTCTACCAACTGAGCAACCCAAGCACGACTCACGCGCCGTCCTCACAGCTCTATTTCTGGGTAGCTCAGGTGGTAGAGCACTTGCCCGCGAAAGGCAAAGGTCCCCAGTTCGAGTCTCGGTCCGGCACACAGTTTTAATCTGCCAGGAAGTTTCATATCAGCGCACACTCCGCTTCAGTGAAAATCTAATTCTGGAAACATCCCCCAGGCTGTGGCTAAGCCATGTCTCCGCAATATCCTTTCTTTCAGGAGTGCTAGTTCTGCAAGGTTCGCAGGAGAGCTTCTGTAAAGTTTGGAAGGTAGGAGACGAGGTACTGGCAGAAGAAGAGCTGTGAGGACGGGGCGTGAGTCGTGCTTGGGTAGCTCAGTTGGTAGGGCACACAGTTTTAATCTGACAGCAATCGTTCTACAGGATAACGAAGACGCTATCGGAACAGGATAAGCGGGAAGTGACTCCAGCACACAAAGCATCCCCCGCCACACACCGTAAGGTCGCTTGGGCAGTATAGATATAGATGTGTAGACGCAGGAGGTGTAAAAGAATCGCATTTCATTCGTAACTGAACTCGTTCAACAGACATTTTCTTTTACAGACATGTCCGAAAGAACAGATACCATCGGTGACCATTCAGCGCTCTACAAAAAAATGATAATTAAATCAAGACTTACGCTGTCGACAGGCGTTGATATACATCAACGGGGACAGTTGAAAATGTGTGACCCGTCCAGAACTCGAACCCGCGATCTCCTGCTTACATGGCAGACGCTCTATCCATCTGAGCCACCGAGGGCACAGAGGATAGTGCGACTGAAGAGGTTTATCCCTTGCACGCTCCCCGTGAGACCCACATTCCCAACTTCATGGCCACACACTACATTCGTAGTGCCCCTGCCCACTATACTTGTTACTCGTGGCAGACACTCTGATCGAGTCCCGTAAGAGTTCGGGCAATGCGTGTGTATGTCCGAAAGAACAGCTGCCATCTCCATATATAGTTCAGGCTAACCGGCCATGACCTTCTTCTTCTGCGCGGATGCCATGTAAGCTGGAGATCCCGGGTTCGAGTCCCGATCGGTGCACTGATTTTCAACTGACCCCGTTGATGTATATCAACACCTGTCGACAGCGTAGGGTCTTGATTTAATTATCAACATGAATTTTGGTTGCGCTGATTACTTTTACTGTAGTAGTTTTATTCCTGTCATCCGACTTTAGATTTCCTGTCACATTACCTCTGAAAGCTCTCTGGATGAATGCTGGGCGAAGGAAAGTTTGTAAGGCAACCAAACATGGTAAAATATGCACTCGGTTATTTCGGGAACAGCACGTACACCGAACATCAGTTTCGACTGTCCTTGTTAAGGGGCCGAGCGGTTCTAGGCGCTATAGTCTGGAAACGCGCTACCGCTACGGTCGCAGGTTCGAATCCTGCCTCGGGCATGGATGTGTGTGATGTCCGTAGGTTAGTTAGGTTTAAGTAGTTCTAAGTTCTAGGGGACTCATGACCTCAGAAGTTAAGTCCCATAGTGCTCAGAGCCATTTGAACCATTTTTTTAATTCGAAACGTATAACAAAAACAAAGTTACATTAACGACGTAAAATGAGTCGTATTCCTGGTTCAAATATGGGTTTAAATCCAGGAAAACGCCTGAAAAGCACTGTGACATTCCTGTTTAAAACAAACACTGCGTGCATACGACAGGAATTAAGAACAAGAAGCAATCGTAAACAGTAGTCTTGTCACTGTTTTAGGCAGTGGCTATTGTTGTGTAAGAGTACAAGAGTACGTGAACACCCTAACTTCCGACATCTTGCGGATTTATTGGTTATTTTTCTTTGAATGATGTTGAACGTAACATAGATGCTGCAGTCTCAAAGGTACTGCATGACAATCTACCACGCTATTGCTCCTCTAGATTCGTGAAATTTGGCTCAAAGTCGCGAGCACACCTACTGTTATGCACTTTTTAAGGAGCATTTGCATATGCGCAACTCGCGTGACGTAAATACATACGGATATGGTAAACACTATGCAGGGTTCATGATGTGTACAGCTTGTCCCTACCACTCAACTAGAAGTTTACGTTAGTGCCACCAGGTGGTAGCACACTACGACAGGCTTCTATCTCCATCCGCTCGTCATAAATCCTATTAGATGATAGCGCACTCCTCATATATACTAATTCACTCAGTACATACTGCAGCAAAATTAAATGGTACCTCAGTATATGTTAAAGTTGCACTGACAGTAAACCTATTTCGTAGGTTTATGAATGAGTTATAGTATATTAAGTTACGAATTTTATAATACGGTAATACATTTGAGGCGATGAGAATCGTAATGGCTTAAAGCACAACACCGTCGACTGCGAGATTGCAGCATTAATTCTCGCTTCTGAAATCTGTTGCTATAGGCCCATTTTGTATATATGAAAATTCACTGAAAACTGTATCACTGGTTTCTCTGACATTTACTTAAATGTTGGATAGACGGCGGTGTGCCTTAGGGACGTATGTATTTCAGCGCCTCATTTGTATTCTAGTCAAGTGACTATGTTGGTAAACGTTGCTACTTGAATTAAATCGTTTCCGCAAACAGCTCTTTGTGTTTGGAGTTGATTGTGTAGTGTGCGGGTATCGGCCTTCGTGTGCAGTGTAAACATGAACCATGTTGAATTTATTTAATGCTAACAGAAAAGAAAAGCTGTGAGGACACTCGTGAGTCGTGCTTGGGTAGCTCAGTCGGTAGAGCTCTTGCCCGCGTGCCGCGCGGGATTAGCCGAGCGGTCTCAGGCGCTGCAGACTGTGCGGCTGGTCCCGGCGGAGGTTTGAGTCCTCCCTCAGGCATGGGTGTGTGTCTTTGACCTTAGGATAATTTAGGTTAAGTAGTGTGTAAGCTTAGGGACTGATGACCTTAGCAGTTAAATCCCATAAGATTTCACACACATTTGAATTTTCTCTTGCCCGCGAAAGACGAAGGTCCCGAATTCGAGTCTCGGTCCCGCACACAATTTTAACCTGTCAGGAAGTTTCGTATCAGAGCACACTCGGATGCAGAGTGAAAATCTCGTTCTGGGAACAAAGAAGCAAACCACCAGGAAAAGTTAGCCGCAAAGAAACGATGACCTCAGAGAAGAGATCCTTTAACTGAGAGAGTGACGAAATCAAATAAGCGTGACTACAAGCGAACGTTTAACAAGTACCACTTGTTATGTGGATGCAGCGTAAGAATATCCGATTTTCAAACCGAAAGTAAATTCGTGAACTAATACATCTGTTAGGGACCTTGTACATTTGTCCGGAAAAATGGAAAAGCGCGAAAACTCCCGTTTACACAAAAATGCGAAATGGAGGGTTGCGAAAGCTTATATATTGTTTCCTTTTTTGCCCTAAACTAATTCCACAAAAACAATATTTTTGTCAGATAAGTTATGCATCTTACTATTATTATTATTTCTTTCTTGTCTCAGACGTTATGTCTGGTTAAAAATGGAAGGTGACGTGGACCTTGATCAAGCGTGACTTCCTTTTAACTGTACGGTATATGTTACATTGCATTTAGGAACTTTCGGGTAATTGAACAAGTGTCAATAATTACAGATTTCTGTAGTTGTATATATATGTTTGAATGTAGCTGTATTGCATTGATGTACTGGTGGATATTGTGTGGTATGACTCCTGTAGTTGATAGTATAATTGGTATAATGTCAACTTTATCCTGATGCCACATGTCCTTGACTTCCTCAGCCAGTTGGATGTATTTTTCAATTCTTTCTCCTGTTTTCTTTTGTATATTTGTTGTATTGGGTATGGATATTTCGATTAGTTGTGTTAATTTCTTCTTTTTATTGGTGAGTATGATGTCAGGTTTGTTATGTGGTGTTGTTTTATCTGTTATAATGGTTCTGTTCCAGTATAATTCGTATTCATCGTTCTCCAGCACATTTTGTGGTGCATACTTGTATGTGGGAACATGTTGTTTTATAAGTTTATGTTGCAAGGCAAGTTGTTGATGTATTACTTTTGCTACATTGTCATGTCTTCTGGGGTATTCTGTATTTGCTAGTATTGTACATCCGCTTGTGATGTGATCTACTGTTTCTATTTGTTGTTTGCAAAGTCTGCATTTATCTGTTGTGATATTGGGATCTTTAATAATATGCTTGCTGTAATATCTGGTGTTTATTGTTTGATCCTGTACTACAATCATGAATCCTTCCGTCTCACTGTATATATTATTATTATTATTAATCTGGTGTTTATTGTTTGATCCTGCATTGCAATCATGAATCCTTCCGTCTCACTGTATATATTATTATTATTATTACTGTTATTATTATTGGCAGTGTCTGTAATGGCATGAAGTTGTTGATGAGCATAACTGTTATGCAGCAGTTGCTATTAATTTCACACTTTCAAATTCATCTGAACGTAAAAATTTGTGAACACACAGAATGTATACTCACGAGTCAAAATAACTTACAGCGTCTGTAGCGCCATCTACCATTACTATACCTCCATGGGAGCGCCATATTATCGTTGGCTGCCTAAGCAACACAGACAGTCAACTACCGAATTACGATGATTTCAGGTAAGGATTTTAACAGAAACTATTAACCTTGTTACACACTTTTCTGTCTCAGTAGAGGCAAACATACGGATTATTAAGCATCTAAAGAAGTTGTGGTGCAAAGGTAGGAGTAACTACACGGTCAAAGTTGAGTTCAAATACATTCATTGATCACGACGATGTCATATTCGATGCTTGTCGTATCAGTACATTATATAACAGAATGCCTTCTCGAAGCATATTATACTTCATACATTTGAATAGATCAATCAGCATTGCATCGTATTATTTAATAATTGACCAAAAATTACAGTGAAGATGAAAAATATGTTTTGTTTTTGAGAAACTTTAGGGTTGGTTCTTCGTCATTTGCACAAGAAAGTGCGGCAAAGTGTTTTTCACAACCAACTCTGTCATAGAAATAATCTTATTGACATACTGGACCCGACAGTGACCGCATATGCAATGCAAATTAAGAAAACGTCCTTGTATGTGTGGTTTCTATAATTTTTCCACAACTTCGCTGCCACAAGCACAATCAACGCAGCGGTTTTAATCTCGTATCGAACGCTTCAGTAAAACTAATGGCTCTTTACGTATGGAATCCTGGTGCAATTAACACTGCGTTCTGCATCAAAATTTCATCGCTGGCAGCTTTCGATGATGAGCAAGTGTTCAATCAAAAATTCTGTTTCGTTTTTGGCGAAATTGGTTGAATATTTCAACGAAGTATATTATACATGCTGAAAAAATTAGGCCATCAGCGTAAAAGGCGAGTTAAATATATCTATCACCGCAGTCAGTTTTTCTGTGTGTACGAAGCAGATTGTCCATACTTCTTGAATCATGAGGCATCAGTTTAGGTGAATGACGTTTTTTCCTTCAATGGTTTAGGAAAACAGAACATGTAGTAAATGTAAATACCCCACGTAAGAGGACCTTTGTAGGTCTTCACCGCATTTTGGTTAAAATCTCAAAAGCGGTAGCGGCATAAACGCGTTTATAGGGAGGAGGGAGATAATGTCCTTTAATACAGTACACCAGACGGCACAACTGACTTTATAATCGTTAGGTTAAACTTAATTAGAGTTTTTTTCTCTCTCGACTTAGTCATATTTCAGCATCCGTTCTGTTTTAATATCAGAGGTTTGCCTTAAAACTGGATGAAAGTATTAACGCATCCCGTTTACCGCCCTGAATGGGGAAAAGTAATTTGGTCAATAATGCGGCGGCATTTCGTTTTAAATGCGCCGTTAAAATAACCGACCCCAGTGCCGGCGGGAGCGTGTGGCAGGGCGAGGCGGCATTAAACAGCCGTGTTCTGCGTATACATCTCCGTGTAACAGGCCGGCTCGAAATACGTGGGACTGGAAATGCGAGATGGCGTACACTGTACTGAGGCCCACATGTTGCAGTGAGTACAGGTGGCTTTCTGGTGAACATTATGTGCCGTAACTGCGATGTTTTCGTAGGTTCAAATCTGTGTTACACCATACTCTCGTATTGTTCCCGTGAGACCGGAATCAACGCCAAGGAAAGAGTAAATTTCAAATCCGCAACAGGATTTAGACGCTGTAGTGTGTAATTTGTTGGTAGGCGTCGCTCTGGGAAACTATGTAGTGAGTTTTTAGTATGTTGTCCATATCGAGAACCAATTTTTATCCGGTCTTCTGACTGGTTTAATGGGGCATGCCACAAGCTCTTCATCTCAGAATAGCAGTTGCATCCTTCATCGTCAATTATCTGTTGGGTGTACTCCAACCTATATGTTCCCCTACGGCTTTTACCCTCTACAGCTGCCTGCAGTAAACTGGAGGTAACTCGCTGATGCCTTAACAAATGTCATATCATATGTCAGTTTTTCCGTATGTTCCTTCCTTGACTGATCCTGGGGAGAACCTCCTCATTATTCTGTAGTAGAACATCTTAAATGCTTCGATTTTCCTCCCGATTTCCCGCAGTCCATGTGTCACGTCTATAGAATTATATGCTCCAAAGCTACATCCTCAGAAATTTCATCCTCAAATTAAGGTGTGTATTTGATACCACTAGACTTCTCTTGCCTACGCTATTCTCCCATTTATATCTTCGTTGCTTCGCCCGTCATTGGTTATTTTGCTACCAGGGTAACTTCGTCTACTTCGTTATCACCAATTTGGTTGTTAAGTCTCTAGCTGCTCTCATTTCTGCTGCTTTTCAGCGCTGTTGTCTCCCCGCCTCCATAGCACAGCGGTAGCGTTACTGACTACCACACAAGGGGGCCCCGGTTCGATTCCTGGCGGGGGACTGGGTGTTGTGTGTCTTTCATCATCATTGACTTGCAAGTCGCCGAAATGGCGTCTACTAAAAAGCCCTGAAATACGACGGTCGAACACCGATGGGGATATCCCGGCCAATAAATGCCATACGGTCATTTCATTTCCACCTTTGTCTTTTCCGGTTAACTCTCAATCACTATTCTGTACTCATTAGACTGTTCATTACGTTCAATAGATCCTGTAATTCATCTTCACTTTCGCTGAGGACAGAATGCCATTAGCGAATTTCATGACTGATTTTCTACCAGTGTCCCTCTCCTCAACGGCGATTCGGCGTAGATCCCTCAGAGTGGTTGGTGGGTCACATCGTCCGTAAACAGTCCTTTTCAATCTATCCTAGGCACGTTCGATCGGGTTCATGTCTGGAGAACATGCTGGCCACTCTAGTCGAGCGACGTCGTTATCCTGAAGGGAGTCATTCACAAGATGCGCACGATGGGGGGCGCGAATTGCCGTCCATGAAGACGAATGCCTCTCCAACATGCTGCCGATATGGTTGCTCCGCCGGTCGGAGGATGGTACTCACGTATCGTTCAGCCGTTACAGAGCCTTTCATGACCACCAGCGGCGTACGTCAGCCCTCATAATGCACCCCCAAAACATCAGGGAACCTCCACCTTGCTGCACTCGCTAGACAGTGAGTCTAAGGCATTCAGCCGGACCGGGTTGCCTCCAAACACGTCTCCGACGATTGTCTGGTTCAAGGCATATGCGCCACTCATCAGTGAAGAGAACGTGATGCCAGTCCTGAGCGGTCGATTCAGCACCTGTTGGGCCCATCTGTACCGCGCTGCATGGTGTCGGGGTTGCATAGATGGACCTCGAGACGGACGTGGGAGTGAAGTTGCGCGTCATGCAGCTTACTGCGCACAGTTTGAGTCGTAACACGACGTCCTGGGGCTGCATAAAAAGCATTATTCAACATGGTGGCGTTGCTGTCAGGGTTCCTCCGAGCCATAATCCGTAGGTAGCGGTCATCCGCTGCAGTAGTAGCCCTAGAGCAGCCTGAGCGAGACATGGCATCGACAGTTCCTGTCTCTCTGTATCTCCTCCATGTCCGAACAACATCGCTTTGGTTCATTCCGAGACGCCTGGACATTTCCGTTACTGAGAGCCCTTCCTGGCACAAAGTAACAATGCGGATGCGATTGAACGGCGGTATTGACCGACTAGGCATGGTTGAACTACAGACAACACGAGACGTGTACCTCCTTCCTGGTGGAATGACTGGAACTGATCGGCTGTCGGACCTCTCCGTCTAATAGGCGCTGCTCATGCATGACTGTTTACATCTTTGGCGGGTTTAGTGACATCTCTGAACAGTCAAAGGGGCTGTGTCTGTGATACAGTATCCACAGTGAACATCTATCTTGAGGATTTCGTGGAACCGAGGTGATGCAAAACTTTTTTTGATGTGCGTTTATTACTCGTGTTTCCTTACAGCTTACTCCAATTTTTCTAAGAATTTCGAACTTCTTGGACCAGTTCACGTGGTCGAACTAACTTATCGCTGAACTGTTGGGGTCTTCTGTCTGCAGACTGGTTTGACGCCACTGTCAAGGCTGCTATATCCTTCACAAGCCTCTTCATCTCCCAATAACTACCGCAATCTACTTCTATTTGAAAATGCATATTGAATCCTTGCATTTGTTCAATTTCTGTGAGTTAGAAATGATAATTTGTTATGCATATCACATCTGTGGATTTACCTCAGATTTTTCAGTGTCTTATGCTGATATGAGAAACTGATTTTTTTTATTGAAGAAGCTTCTTATGTCTTTATAGTAAAGTGTAAATTTGTTATGACGTTAGTACTACCCAAAGTTCCCAGTTTTTATTTCTCCATCTATTATTCAACTGTACATATCGTTATTCGGCATTCTGTCTTCCAGAAACATTTACCCGAAAGAGATTTAATGAAAACATCTAAGTCACAAGAACAGGACATCCTATGTTCTGCTTAGATGGAATGCTAATGTAAAGTGATTGTGGAAGTAACTTGTTTCTGGAAATGTTCCAGTGCAGACCATGCCGTGTGTAGTGCGACGGTGTGAAGGGTGACGCAGTAGTCACACCTACTTGTGAATATCTCAGTCTCCTGTGCAATACATTAAGCTCTGCATTTACACGTTCAACGGAACGCTTAACCCGTGGCTTGTCATATCACACAAAGAGTGAGACACAGTTTTCACAATAGTGTGAGGAGTATTTCCAGCTATGTGCCTGATATAGTTCTCAATTGCATAGTTGAGGTGTCGGTCAGAGCTGTTCCCGACACACCTGATAGCCACTCTATGATCTTCTTTACCGAGTTCTTTCGTTAGAGAAGCTAAATCACAGGTGCTATCACTGAGCCCTGCACTTAGCTGAAAGATCAATAGTCACCTGGTACTCACTACTGTTTCAGATAGTCCCCTCCCGTGACCACTCCCTAGGAAAGTATCCGTCTTGGTCTCATTAAGTCTTTTACTGCCACTAAGCTTAGCTTCTACTTTCGTCCTACGTGGCGTCATAGTGTTGCTGTACTTGTTGAGTTGTCTACGCACTTTCGTCTTCAACCGCTAGAATAGTGAAGCTGCCGAAGACACCCAGACTAAAACCAACAGACTTACATGTGTCCCTTGCATCTCTCGTCCACTTGGTAGGTTTGGCCACAGTCCAGTCATCTGCCTCATTACTAACTTTACTGCTGCCAATTACAGCTCTCAGCTGTTCTTACTCTAGCTGCGGGACTACCAGATCATCTTTGAATTTTGAAATCTACATCTACATCTACTTGATTACTCTGCTATTCACAATAAAGTGCCTGGCAGAGGGTGCAATGAACCATCTTCAAGCTGACTCTCTACCGTTACACTCTAAAAAGGAGCACGGGGAAAACGAGCACTTAAATTATTCTGTGCGAGCCATGATTTCTCTTATTTTATCGCCATGATCATTTCTCCCTATGTAAGTGGGTGTCAATAGAGTGTTTTCGCAATCGCAGAGAAAACTGGTGATTGAAATTTCATGAGAAGATCCCGTCGCATCGAAAAACGCCTTTGTTTTAATGATTGCCTCTCCAGTTCACGTATCATGTCTGTAAGACTATCTCCCCTACATTGCGATAGTAGAAAATGAACCGCCCTTCTTTGAACTTTTTCGATATCATCCGTCTGTCCCATCTAATGCGGATCCCACACCGCAAAGGATTATTCCAGAATAGGGCGGACAAGCGTGGTGTAAGCAGTCTCTTTAGTAGACCTGTTGCACCTTCTAAATGTTCTGCCAATGAATCGCAGTCTTTGGTTTGCTCTAACTGCAACATTATCTATGTGATCATTCCAATTTAGGTTATTTGTAATTGTAATCACTAAGCATTTAGTTCATTTTACAGCCTTAAGATTTGTGTGACTTATCACGTAATCGAAATTTACCGGATTTCTTTTGGTACTCATATGAATAACTTCACACTTTCCTTTATTCAGGGTCAATTTCCACTTTTAGCACCATACAGATATCGTATCTAAATTATTTTGCAATTCGTTCTCGTCATCTGATGACTTTACAAGACGGTAAACAATCTAATAGGGCTACTCAGATTGTCTCCTATGTTGCTAAAATAGATCAGGAACAAAAGAGGGCCTATAACACTTCCTTGCAGGACGCCGGATATTACTTCACATTTACTCGATGACTGTCGGTCTATTACTACAAACTGTGACATTTCTGGCAGCGGAGCCTGTACTGCATTCCACGATGTCACTCCAGGTGTCTCAGACTCGTGGTGAAGCTCGTGATACTGAGACGAGAATATTTTAGTGCACGAATGACTGAGTACGTATACCCTCCAGATTATGTTCGTTTAGGGCTTAAGGCGCATGCCTTTCCATGGTGGAAAGTGAGGAAAAGGTTCTGTCCTTCCGCTAGCATATTTCAGCGTTGTTGCTAAACTGCGCCCAGCTGGCACTACTTCGCAATGCCCTTTGGCTGTATTCTGCTTCTCAACGCATAACACACTTGCCTACCTGCGGCTGGTTCTGCTGCATATCACTCTCGCTCGAACGTACTTTCTGAACAACTACTGTCGATACGCTACATTCCCTCCTTTTTATCGAGACCCAGTCCCTTGGGTCGATCCAAACAGATTATCCTTTAGATTAGAGTTCCTCGCCTCTTAAAAATTATTCTTCTATTGGTTTCCTTAACCCATCACTTAATCTTACACATTTCTACAGGACCACTCCTTAACTCAAACACCACGGAACTTATTTCATTACTAGGCTTCTTCCAAAATAACTTCTAACTCTCTATGTTAAACTTAAAAGCTTAAATGAATCAGTTATGCTTAATACTACTTCCTTCTGCATTCGTCTTTCTTCTGCTGCTTTTATGTTCATGGTATCCAATCCACTAGAATCTGAATGATGGCTGGGTATGACCTCAATCTTGTGCTTCATCCTCTACGAGGGCTGTCGAGAAGGTAATGCACCACATTGTTTTTCTTCAACAATTCTTTATTGAACATAATGAGACTTACACACACGAAAGAATGGTGTTTCATCTACACACCCCATTTTTCATCGTAATCTCCATTCCCTTCCAAGGCCCTTCTCCAGCTCAAAACAAGGGCCCTGTTGGTACAAATCCTTGTCCTGACAACGTGGCCAGTGATTTACTGTGAATCACCTCCTCATCGTCGACAAAACGTCTCCCTCGAATGGCATCCTTAAATAACCCAGACAAGTGATGTTCGAGGGGGCAAGGTCAGGGCTGTAGGGTGGATGGGGTAACACCGTCCAACCCTGTTTTTCGATGTGTTCAGTGGTCCTCAGACTTGTGTGGAGTCGAGCATTATCCTGTTTGAGCAGAACATCTTCTGGGTTGCTGTGGTGCCGATGTCGCTGGGAGTGCGTCTTGAATTTTGTTAATGTGCTGACGTATGCTTCTGAATTAATGGCACCGCCTCTTGAAATCACATCAGTGAGAATCACACCTTCACAGTCCCAGAACACGGTGATCATGACCTTACCAGCGGAAGCAGTTGCTTTGAATTTTTTCTTCTGTGGGGAGTGGAATGGCGCCATTTTATCGACTGTTGTTTTGTTTCGCGCTCAAAATGGTCAAACTAGATTTCGTCACCTGTCACAATCTTGGACAAGAAGGCCTCCCCCTCAGCTTCAAAACGTTACAGCAAATCAAGACAAACTTTTTTTCTGTGCGATTTGTGATCCACCATTACACACCGTGGGTCCCATCTTGCACACACTTTTGAATATCCAAGAGTGCAGATAATTTCATCAACACTTTTATTGCTGACTGACAAATGCAGCGCCAGCTGCAGAGTCGTAATGCGTCTGTCCTCGGGAATGACATCATCAGCTGCAACATGTCAAGTGTGACAGCCGTGGATGGTCTCCCCGACCGCTGTAAATTGTGAAGCTCCGTCGAACCGCCTTCTGATGACCTCACCTTCCGTGCCCATAAATAACTGTACTTCTGTCGACAGCAGATGCTCCATAGACTTTTCACAAGCGTTTGTACGTACATCACCTACAGATGCCATTTTGGAACTGTCCTGCACCTGCGCTATCTATCGGAAGTGACGGAAACTTGGCGTGCTCACTGAGGAGACTTCAACTAATACTTACGTAACGTTTCGCATTCGCAGCATTGTTTTCGGCTGACAAAAAAAAAAAGCAGTGCATTACTTTCTGGGCAACCTTCGTATACATCAAAATAAGGACTACACTCAGCAGAGAAAGTGTCGCTGCGGTGGTTGGTTCGGTAATACTCAATGTCATCTCTTTCTAGTACTAATTTTCGGGATATAAATTTACATGCTGCACTAAGGTCTCCAGGGCGATCCGCTCTTCCTGCTGGTTCAGAAGCGTGTTTATAGACTGCATTCGTTGAAGCCCTAGAGTCAGATTAAAGCTGGGTAGATCTGCGGCAGGTAGCTCACCCATGGGCACCTCTGGCCAGTACAAACGAGGCTGCGAAATATTCAGGTGAGTTACCCACAAAGTCGCAGCAGGCAGAGGGAAAGTGGACCCCATTATCTCGTATACTGTCCCATTTAATAAAAAACCACTCCCATTTAATTCTAGCCTCTTTGCTGACGTAAGTCTCCCCTGCTCAAAACAACTTCTGTTACCATCTTGACAAAGGCAGAGTACAACCAATGCGCCTCGATCTGCTAATAAGTAGCATACATTATTTTTTTTAAGAGATATAATAAATAGCGTCCTGTTACGTGGGGCCCGAAGAGATAAAATATTTTTTTTTAGGCTTTGTATGTATGTAATTGTTAACATGTATTGTATGTATTCTAATGTCTATCAAATTCCATTTCATGTATGAACTTGAACGAGGAAAGCGGAGAACTGTATAGACCCTGAGAGGACGAGATAGCAAAAAGAAAAGAAAAGAAAAAAGAAATCAAGGTAAGGACCACAATGCATAAAAGCTTGCTACATAGGCCCGTATCCTCAAAGTATAGTATCATAGATGGTACATGGTCTACAGTGGTGTAGATACTAATATTGTGTGATTTTGGAAACAATAAGCAGTTTGACTTGTGAACTTAGTCCGCATTTGTAGTTTGGAACAATTTTTGTAGTTAGCCCAGTGAGAGTCATTATGGGAAAAGTTGGACGTGTGTTAGATTTCCAACCAGATAATGTGTCCAATGTTACAAATAATGTGCAATTATTGAGCGATTTGTATAGTGACACTAACTTACTAAATATTAACAGTGATTGGGGTGAAGAAAATGTTAACAATGTAGTTTCCGGTGATATGCCAGGAAGTAGCCAGCAGACGAAAACAGTAAAACCGATAGGTACTACTAGTAGGGCTAGTGATAATTTTCCAATGATTCGAACAACTACCACACCGGTATGCTCACCAATACCGGATCCACTTCCTGAATTTTTACGGAAATTAGAGAAAAAGAACGAACAGCTAGTCAATCAGATAAGGGAACAAAACGAAGAAAGAGAGAGATTGAGGGAAGAGAGGAATCAACAGCTAGTCAACCAGACAAGGGAACAAAACGAAGAAAGTTCGTACAGTTTCGGCTTGATCCCTTCGGTATTTCATTCTCTTACCTCTTTTTGTCCCTCTAGCAATTTAACTACGCAGGAATTGTGCCCCTCTCTTATTACCTGCCGGCCGCTGTGGTCGAGCGGTTCTAGGAGCTTCAGTCCATAACCACGCGGCTGCTACGGTCACAGGTTCGAATCCTGCCTCGGGCATGGATGTGTGTGATCTCCTTAGGTTAGTTAAGTTTAAGCAGTTCTAAGCGTAGGGGACTGATGACCTCAGATGTTAAGTCCCATAGTGCATAGAGCCATTTGAACCATTTTTTTTTTATTACCATATTCGAACAGGCTGTAATTTCCCCTAGGTAGCACTTTTGTAACTTTGCTTCTACATATCTTCCCTTGCCTTTTGCAACTGATAAGTCACTGCGTTTCTATTCTTAAAATTTTTTTCACTCTCCTCCACTTGACACAACACGCACGAACAACGAACACTCGTTACGTGCTTATTGCCCTGATACTGATGTAGAAACATAAATGTAAACTTTTGCCTCATCAGTTCTCACCGATACTGAGGCTACCTCTAAATAAAAAGGTAACTTTTCGTGTCCAGGTTCTAAGATCAGTACCAACTCCAGAAATAGTTCCTTCTCTACTTTCCTAAGAGACACTAAATACTGCTCTGGGACAGCAAGTTTACCCCTAGCTGACACCTCTTACAGCCTGCTGCACAGCCTCCTGTAGTTCTGTTACTTTCACTCGTGCTTCCCAAACACTGTCTTCTACAGACTGCAAACATTTTGTCAGTACTACTTCCGTATCTAAGACTGCTACATAGGTTTGTAATTCCCTGACATTGTGATGAACTGTCTCTGCTGTAACTCTGGCTTACTGCATTACTTCTCCTGTCAGATACTGTAACAGTCGTGTGTTATTGAATGCGTCCTCTCTAAACTTGCAATCTACGTTGTAGAGTTGTGGCGATTCGTGAATGAGTCGTTTATTTGAACGACTCTAAATAAAGAATCGTAAGAATCGAATCGTGATACGGACGAATCGTCGTTCAAAAGAATCGTAAGAACGATTGCGTGTTTCCGAGTCGTGACGATTCCAAGTTCCAACGATTCATCGATTCTTAGTACGCTATGCTTCGAAGGCAACTTCCGAATCCTGCCGAGTCGTGCCGAATGATTACGAGCGCCAGATGGCAGTCAAGTGGAGGATGCGTGTGAATAAAGGAAGCAATTTTGCACTACCTTTCGCACAAATCGACTCCTCTTTCCTGGCATACGGAAATAAAACAATAGATGCAATCAAATCAAATCAAGGCATTACACGTATAAATCGAGAATCACACTTGTAACGTTATATGCATGTTTTCTCATAAATGAACTATTTCTGGCGTATCTTATCATGACAGTTCGATTCTAACCCCATTGGCAATTTCAGACATGTCCTGCCACCTGTGAGTAAGATGTAGAACTTTTTGCATTCCGTAACAATCGTGCCATCGCAGACTAGAATGAATCGTGAAAGAATCGTGAACGAATCGTAAGAATCGATTCTCAATGTGAGATTGAATCGTAGGAATCGAATCGGGAAAAAGAATCGTGTTGCCCAACTCTACTACGTTGTGTGCGAATCAATCACAGCTTTGTTCCCTTTCGTCCACTGCGTTCGTTCACCCTTCGAAAGTCTTCCTCATCAGTAGAGACCAGATTACATGCATCATAACAACTTTAAAATATGCATGCAAATATGCATGAAAAATGCTTAAAATGCATGGAAAGTGTCGAAATATGCAAGATCATATAATAAAAAAACATGGTAGTTACTGCGTGCATTATACCTCAAAGTCGAACCTGCGCGTGTCATTTACGAAGAAGAGCGCCGGTCACGCTAAATATCGGTACATTCAGAACGCTGATATCATTTTCTGAATACTTTCTGGTACAGGTTAGACAGGGGGCCTTTCTAGGATTATTTTTTTAAAAATTTGCAAAATGGGGACGCATACCGTGTTTCAAGAATTGTTCCGCTTTTTAATAGTTGCAGGTATATACTAATGACAGCAATGCCTTTTTTAATTCCGGAATCGTTAAAAGCTTCCTTGCACTGACAAACTACCGAAGCCTCTGTACCAGGGGTTCCCAACAAAATTCTCTCGAGGACCTCCTCATCGAGCATGATTGGTACCTTGTCATATCACAGTATCAAGTACCTAAAAAAATCAAATTAAGAGTCTTTTCATACGTTTTCTATTTTTGGTACTTACAAAAAAACATTGACATATTCATTATTGAAAAAATATTGAGCTTAAGACTTTTTCAATTTAGCCATCACTGTTATTGTTAAATTTTTGATTATTGCTCAAAACCTTTGTCTTCAAATCTGGGTGTTAAGTATAACCACTCCTTAAAAAAATAAAAATTGAGTATGAACTGAAAATGACACGAAAAAATTAAAACTGAGTGTGTTGGTCTTTCAAGTGCACTACACTTGAAATTGCATTGAGTAGAAACGTGTCTACGACGATTTAGGTTCAATGGAGACTGATAACTTCGGTTAGAGAGTCACTGACTTACCTGCTTGAACATCAAATGCATTATCTTCCTCTTCATCTGTAGGCCTTTGTCGTTTTAACGAACCACTGTTCTAATACAGAATATTGAATATGTAAACAACACGGTCTGTGAAAACACTGGCAATAAATTAACAATGGCCGATTTTCGTCTGAAATGCGAGTTTCTGTGTAAAGTGACTGCCAGTTGTCAGCTGCAAAGAGGCAGCGCGCGCAGTCTAACGGCATACAGCAGAACTATTTGCCTCTATCTAATTCTAGTTTTGCGCTAGAGTGTGCTAGAGTCAGAAGGCTCTAGGAAGACGCTATATGCAGAAGTCAGCGTTCGCTCTGCTCATGCAGGAAGCGGCCAAAACAAAATATCTGTTATCATACGAAATATATTTAATATAATTTTTTATTCTAATAGCTTCTTGCGGACCCCTCTGGCATAGCTCGCGGACGCCTGGTGGTCCGCGGACCACCTGCTCGGAACCACTGCTCTGCACTATTGAAGTCGTTTACTACCCCTATAATGGCTTCGAAATGTTCATTGTAAAACAACACAGCTCAATCCACGTACTCTAACGAATTACCACTGGTTTGGGAGGTCAAGGCACATTTGGGAGTTTTTCACTCCTGAGACATAAACTCGGATAAAATCGGAAAACAGTTTGTGAGATTGTCATCTGACCAAGTGACTTTCTTCCACTCCTCTATAGCCCGTTATGTCTTCGGCATCAAGTTTTCCTGTTAAGGGCATTTCCATCACTCATGGTGGTTTACGAATTCGTGCTCGCTCCGTGATTCCCTACTTCTGGAGCTTCCGTCATATTGTATTGATTCCGACAGTGTTGGTGAATGCGGTGTTTACTTCTGCAGTGACTTTTGCAGCTAGCCGGCCGGTGTGGCCGAGCGGTTCTAGGTGCTTCAGTCTGGAACCGCGCGACCGCTACAGTCGCAGGTTCGAATCCTGCCTTGTGCATGGATGTGTGTGATGTCCTTAGGTTAGTTAGGTTTAATTAGTTCTAGGGGACTGATGACAGCTGTTAAGTCCCGTAGTGCTCAGAGCCATTTGAACCACTTTTTTTTTTTTTAACTTTTGCAGCTGTCGTCCGCTTATCTTTTCTCAGAATCTTCCCCAGTGACCGCCCTTCACGACCACTCAACACACCCTCTTGTTCGCGTTGTGCCTTAAAGGATGACGTTTTTCCGCTGTCTCTGTACGCGGTATACATCTCTGATACGGTGCCTCCCGAAACACCAAAGGTCACGGACGTATCCACCGTTGGGGGATCAACAATTTGCCCACGTCGGAATTCACTCATCTGCGGCACTCACGACTTCCCGCCACACTGTTGTTGAGGGCGAACAACACTTGCAACGCATGGCACTGGTGCGGTTGGAGGTCGAATACAGCAGCGCAACAGCAAAACTTCGCTAGCATCTGCATTCATGTTCAAGCATGCGTTCCTCGCGGCGTTTCCACATTTCTGTGCAACCCCCGCAGTTTCTTGATGAGTGAATCAGGCAGCCTTGATACGACCGCCAAATTTTTTTTTTTTGTGGAAATTTGTGATAAGTTCCTATAGGACCAAACTGCTGAGGTCTTCGTTCTCTAGTCTTACACAGTACTTAATCCAGCTTAAACTAACTGACTCTAAGGACGACACACGCACACCCATGCCCGAGGGAGGACTCGAACCTCCGACGGGGGGAGTAGTGCGAACTGTGGCAAGGCACCCCAGACCAAGCGGCTACCCCAGGCTGCACGCGACGGGCAGTTTCAGTGTTTGTAGATTAGGTAGGAAAGGCTTGGCACTAGTGTGGTCCTAATGGAGAAAACCGGATACCCTGTTCATGCTTTACACGCTAACGTAGATAGTCTGCGTGAAGGTTTGGTGTTGACATTGGTTCTCGTGGGCAGAAAAAGGTGACCCTTGCGTCGTCTATTATCATCGGAATTCGACCTCTTAATGCTGATGTTATAGTAATAGATTTGCGTGCGCTTGATCATAATTGTATTGTTTGCTTTATATTCATGAAATAGTGTCCATGGGGACATCAGTAATTTTTAATAACTGTTCTTCCAAAAAAAAAAAAAAAAAAAGAGGAGACATATCTAAAAGTGCCAAATGATTTAGATTTTACAGTATCAGGTGACAGGGAAAGCCTTCACTGTGCATAAATGAGAACATAAATTGCTGTAACAGTTTTCATCAAACATATTTTCTTAACAGCGAAATTTCCGCTGTATTGAAGGATAAAAAAACTGTAAGCTTTGACGTTATTTGATACTTAGAAAAATTTAGAGAAACGGAATGCGTAGGGTAAAAAGGCTCTACTTATTGCCTTTCAAATATCGTTTCATGCGTTCCTAGGTGTATAGTTTTTCTAGGAAATAAACACCGTTTTTGAAATGTTTCGACCACACTTTCCCCACGACTTCATTTCTCACAAGAGGACAGTACGAACTTCCCCTCAGCGATTTGCTTCATATTGACAGCGTGTGTAGGGCACGACTAGTACTTCTATATGTGTAAACGGGAAAAATCGTACCTCTCAACCGTTATTGAGAAAATCGAGCTTGAAAATTTTAGACTTGCTTATATAATTTGTATGGTCGCTCGTAGTTACGCATTTCGCAGCTGACCGGCTAAGTGATTACTTTCATAAGTCAGAACTCAATAATATTTCAGAGTGCTACAAAGATTGGCAACTTGTTTTAAATGTTCAGAAATGTAAAATTGTACACTTCACAAAACAAAAAACGTGGTATCTTGTGACTATAATATCAATGAGTCACTGTTGGAATCGACCAACTCATACAATTACCAGGGTGTAACACTTTGTAGGGATATGAAATGGAATGCTCACATAGGCTCAGTTGTGGGTAACGGAGATTGCTTACAAATCTCTCGTGCGATCGGTTCTGGAATATTGCATAAGTGTGTGGGACCGTTACCAAACGGGGCTGACAGGGGACTTGAACGTATTGAGAGGAGGGCAACACGAGTGGCCACAGCTTTGTTTGATCTTTTAGAACTAAACTGGAAGGCTCTTGAAGACAGACGTAAGCTATCCCAAGAAAATCTACTAAAAAAGTTTCCAGAACCGGCTTTAATCGATGACTCTAGAAATATACTACAATCCCCTACGTATTGCTCACACAGGTATCCTGAGTACAAGACAAAAAGAATTACTGCACGCACAGATGCATTCAAACAGTCGTTCTTACCGCGTTCCGTACGTGAACGGAGCGGGAAGAAACTCTAGTAATTTGTGCAGTGACACATACCCACTACCGTGAACTTCACGGTGGTGGTACTTTGTTTCATTCCCATGTAATTGTGACAACAGGTGTGCGTGGTACTTCACTAAATTGTGTAATGACCGAGAAATGTTTGTGAATGTAAACCAAGTTTGTTTTGCAACACACACATTGAGAAATCCATGGACATGCAAAAATTGTATATCTCCTCCTCCTATACGGCATGGCTGTGTGCTTCGTGCAGCTGCCTCGAGTGAAATGAGTGTGCTGCTGCCTGCATGGCGGATGTACGTCAGAGATAAGCTGGGCGCGGCAGGAAGTCGCACGCTGAAAAACCGCAATGGCGAACCGGAAACATCTTTATTCTGTGGATCGCGCTTAGTTAAAACTCTAGCGCGATCCGCCCAGCCCTATCGGCGGCCGAGCGAAACTCGTTCAAGGTCACCCGCCAATATGGCAGCGCACACAGCCAAACAAGACCCACCCACCTCCCTAGGGGTCAGAACCCCTGCAACCCACAATAAAGAAAGATGCTTCAGTAGCTGATTAGTGTTCTTTATTTTTAAAAAAATCTCACGGGATAGATAAGGATGGTAAAGCTGTTGTACTAACAGACAAACCTTGAACGAGTTTCGCTCGGCCGCCGCTAGGGCTGGGCGGATCGCGCTAGTGTTTTAACTAAGCACAATCCGCAGAAAAAAGATGTTTCCGGTTGGCCATTGCGGTTTTTCAGCGCGCGACTTCCTGCCGCGCCCAGCTTATCTCTGACGTACATCCGCCATGCAGGCAGCAGCACGCTCATTTCACTCGAGACAGCCGCACGAAGCACACAGCCATGCCGTATAGGAGGAGGAGATATACAAGAAGATCAAGAATGCTTGTCTACGAGACTGTTGATACTTTTTCTATCACACCTAATAGTGTTGACCAAGAAGAGTTGCTGACTGGACCAATTACATTTGTTGGAGCGAAGATTAATTTTTTGTGTACAACTACCGAGGTTGTTACTGGCAGCCGCACGAAGCACACAGCCATGCCGTATAGGAGGAGGAGATATACAAGAAGATCGAGAATGCCTGTCTACAGGACTGTTGATACTTTTTGTATCACACCTGATAGTGTTGACCAAGAAGAGTTGCTGACTGGACCAATTACATTTGTTGGAGCGAAGATTAATTTTTCGTGCACAACTTCCGAGGTTGTTACTGGCAGCCGCACGAAGCACACAGCCATGCCGTATAGGAGGAGGAGATATACAAGAAGATCAAGAATGCTTGTCTACGAGACTGTTGATACTTTTTCTATCACACCTAATAGTGTTGACCAAGAAGAGTTGCTGACTGGACCAATTACATTTGTTGGAGCGAAGATTAATTTTTCGTGCACAACTACCGAGGTTGTTACTGGCAGCCGCACGAAGCACACAGCCATGCCGTGTAGGAGGAGGAGATATACAAGAAGATCAAGAATGCCTGTCTACAAGACTGTTGATACTTTTTCTATCACACCTAATAGTGTTGACCAAGAAGAGTTGCTGACTGGACCAATTACATTTGTTGGAGCGAAGATTAATTTTTTGTGTACAACTACCGAGGTTGTTACTGGCAGCCGCACGAAGCACACAGCCATGCCGTATAGGAGGAGGAGATATACAAGAAGATCGAGAATGCCTGTCTACAGGACTGTTGATACTTTTTGTATCACACCTGATAGTGTTGACCAAGAAGAGTTGCTGACTGGACCAATTACATTTGTTGGAGCGAAGATTAATTTTTCGTGCACAACTTCCGAGGTTGTTACTGGCAGCCGCACGAAGCACACAGCCATGCCGTATAGGAGGAGGAGATATACAAGAAGATCAAGAATGCTTGTCTACGAGACTGTTGATACTTTTTCTATCACACCTAATAGTGTTGACCAAGAAGAGTTGCTGACTGGACCAATTACATTTGTTGGAGCGAAGATTGATTTTTAGTGTACAACTACCGAGGTTGTTACTGGCAGCCGCACGAAGCACACAGCCATGCCGTATAGGAGGAGGAGATATACAAGAAGATCAAAAATGCCTGTCTACAAGACTGTTGATACTTTTTCTATCACACCTAATAATGTTGACCAAGAAGAGTTGCTGACTGGACCAATTACATTTGTTGGAGCGAAGATTAATTTCTCGTGTACAACTACCGAGGTTGTTACTGGTAGCAGTTGGTTGACAATTGCTATTGTGAGAGGTAGTGATAAGCCTCTTGAAGGTTTGGAGGCCTATTATGACAGAGATATTGTTGCTTATCGTATCTTTTCTATTGGAGTTAAGGGCGATAGGAATTATGGTACAGCTGTTGTACTAACAGACAAACCATTTTTATTGTATACAAGAAACAGGAGACATGTTAATGCAAACGATAGAATTAATATTTGGGTTAAGATTGATGGTGTACTAACATTTAGCAATAATTACTGTTTTCAATAATTCTACAATCAATATCATCTTGATTCGCGCAGCGATCGATAAGTTAAACATTGCACTTGTCGCGAATTTAGATACAATAATATAAATAAAATTGCTATACTGGTCTCACTGAAAATTTTGGTGTATCCTTTTTTTCAGTCTGTTTACTGAAATTGTTTTCTCCTTTTTTGCAGGATGAAGATGATGAAATAATAAATGAATTACGAAATACTGATACTTTGCACATTCGTATTAATCTGTTGCTAGAATTGTGTGGCAATGAGGAAAAAGTATCGACAATACAATTCGATCCACAAACGTCGCGCTCAGGAAACTAAGTGCTCAGTCGCTCGGGTTTGGACTCCTCGAATACTCTCGATCTCACGGAGTATTCAACGTGGTCAGAGACAGACTCAAAACCTTGTAAGCGTATTGCAGGGGAGGCTGTGTTGGGAAATAATTGTGAAGAAAGAAATTCGGTACGCTGCACCGTCTGCGAGTTATTTAGCATTGAAGTTAGCCAATCAGGTCGTTCTCGCGCAAATTCAAGCTGTCTTCCAGAGTCGGTGTCGCCATACGTATTCTTCGTTTGGTTTCCTCAAACTGAACAAATGTGGCTTTTCCTCTCACAGTTTAAATTTAACGCTTCGGGAAAAGGCACATTTTAGCTGGTAATGAGCGTTTCAGCAATTGGTAATTCACAGACACACAGATGTCCGTGCATTGCCGCATTTTACCGCTGTGTTTATGTTGTGCCTGCTGTGAGCATTTCACCATTTGATGGAGACGTCAGCTGACGTTCCGTTAACATCGAATGTGTATCGGCCTTAAATATTCTGTGCCCGAAAAAATGACTGCAGCGGCGCGTATTTATCTTATTCTCTATACGTTTAGCCGAATTCTGGTGTTCCTATCATATTAGCGACGGACCAGGTGGGTTAAAGATTATAACGTACAAAAACCTAAAAATTACGCGTTTGTGGGTTTGCGTGCAAATTAAATATCCTGATCATGTCGTCTATTTGTCGACGTCCCTTATCTTCATCTTGTATGTTTTCTGAACTCTTGTGTACTTTTTTAAAATATTGAAACGTTCTGGACTTCTACACATAGCACAAATTTGCACGAGACCGTGCTGCTAACTACATTCGTCTGTTCCACTAAATACAGAAGTGGTATCTCATTTACTATAATTGTTTTTTAGTAACTGCATTCTATTTCTATGATCAGCAATACTTTTTCAGAAGTTTTGGAAGTTTGCTCGTGCCTTGTTCAGCAAACTTCGTGTTAATTCAACGGCCTTACCTTAGTGTAATGTACAAAAATTGTGGTGGCAGTATCTTGGTTTGCAAATTGTTGCATCTTGACTTCCGTAAATACGAGGGTGGTCCACAAAGTAAATTCCTTTTCTGTTTCTATCCGAGGCAGCGCTACGATCGGAGTTCCGAGCATGCGCAGCAGTTACTCTGACTCAAGGAGAAGACATGTACGCCATTTTCAGATCACTGCTGCCGACTTGTGCTTTGTAGGGCTTCTTTATAATGTCAGCCGTAATTGAAAATGCCGCCGCGTGTGGAATCAGATCTGTGACTCGTTTTCTAAATGCAAAGAAAGTTAAACTAAAGGAAATTCATCGTCAAATCTGCATGGTTTACACATGGTTACTGCGAGACCATTAAGAAATTGCGTCGCGCAATACAGAACAAGCGCCGAGGACTACTGCCAAAAGGTGTTTTCTTCCACTGTAATGCCCGACGTCACACGGCGAATGTGACCAAACAACTCTTACGGGAATTTCACTGGGACGCCTTTGATCATCCTCCGTACAGTCCGGACCTCGCTCCTACCGACTTTCATCTCTTCTTACACCTAAACTCTGCCCTTGGTGGTCAAAACTTCAACGATAATGACGAACTGAAAGAACATGTTACCACATGGTTGAATTCAGAGGCGGAAACCTTATATGAATCTATGAAGAAGGCAAACAAAAACTTGCGCCGCGCTATGACAAGTGCCTACACAATTTCGGAAGCTATGTGGAAAAGTAGTTTAACAGTTGTAGATTTTTGTACAATAAATATATTTTCTGTATCTGTACACATTTGTTTTATATAACCAAAAGGAACTTATTTTGTGGACGTACCTCGTAATTACGTGACTATTGCTGTATTTGCACCTTTCATTGCTCTATTTGCACCTTTCATGTCTATTTGTCAATTGTTCTATCTCCCATTCGGTATTAGACCTGCTGAACTAGAATGAGGCGACCTTTTCACAAAAGATGTAATCCAATAACTGTCTCTAAAGTCAACGAGTCATTTTGAACTGCGCAACAGAGACTGTTCGTGACTGGAGCTTACGATTCTGTGTGTTCTACTTCCATGATAACCTCAGTTACCAAACTGAAGCAGCTGGGCATGTTATTACTTTCTCCGACATATTATGTTACACGAGCCATTACAGCTTATTTCTTTCCAGGTAAACTGAGGCGACAAATTCATAGGATACATGCCGGTATCGTATCGGACCTCATTTTGTCCGGCACAATTCAGCAACATGGACTCAACAAGCTATTGGAAGTCCCTGAAGAAATGCTGAGCAATGCTGCATCTACAGCGGTCTGTAATTGCGAAACTTTTGCCGCTGCAAAATTTGTGTGCTAACTGACCTCTAGATTATGTCCCAAAATGTTCGATGGGTGGCCAAATTATTCACTCGAAGTATCCAGAATGTTCTTTAAACCAATCGCGAACAATTGTGGCCTGGTGACATGGCACATTATCATCCATAAAAATTCCATCGTTGTTTGAGAACATGAACTCCACGAATGGCTACAAATGCTCTCCAGGTAACCGAACGTAGCCATTTCCAGTCAATGATCGGTTCAGTTGGAACACAGAACCCATCCTGCTCCATGTAAATACAGCCGTAACCATTATGGAGCCAGCACCAACTTGCAAAGTGCGTTGTAGACAATCTAGGTCCATGGCTTCGTGGGGTCTGCGCTTATCTCGAATCCTGCCAGAAGCTCTTGCCAACTGAAATCGGAAATCATGTGACCAGGCCACGGTTTTCCAGTCGTTTGGGATCCAACTGACAATGTTACGTGCTCAAGAGAGGCGATGCAGGCGATTTCGTGCTGTTAGCAAAGCCGCTCACTACAGCCGTTCGCTGTCGTAGCCCATTAACACCGCATTTCGTCGTTCTGTCCTAACGGACGCGTTCGTCGTAGGTCGCACATTGATTTCTGCGGTTGTTTCAAGCTGCGTTGCTTGTCTGTTAGCACTGACAACTCTACGCAGACGCCACTTCTCTCGGTCGTTAGGTGAAGGCCGTCGACCACTGTGTTGTCTGCGATGAAAGGTAATCCCTGAAACTTGGCATTCTCGGCACACTATTGACACTTTTGATCTCGGAATATTGGTTTCTGTAAAAATTTCGATATGGAACGTTCAATGCGTCTGGCTCCAACTACCATTCCGAGTTAAAAGTCTATTAATTCCCGTCGTGGGGAAATATTCACGTAGGAAACCTTTTGACATGAATCACCTCAACACAAGTAACAGCTCCACCAATACACTGTCCTTTTATACCTTGCGTACGCGACACTACCGCCCTCTGTATATAAGCGTATCGCTGTTGCATGACCTTCGTCATCTAAGTGTATTTCACATTGGGTGTGGAGTCATAAAGTCCATCTTCTTAATGTGTTAGGTTTGCTGCTACTGAAAAAATTATACTGTTTTGTGAATAACACGAACTCATCAAAATACATATTTTATTCTCTTCATATCATTTTCTGACATTGCCCTTACAGAGGTCTGTATGGTGATACAAGATCCTTCCACAAAGCACCAACAGTTGTCCCATGAACACTCCACATCTATTGCGAAAAGCACTGTTTATAATTGATGAAATAATTGTTTCAGCCACTCGTGTAAGATAAAGAGCCCATTAAGTATTTCCAAATACTGCAATTGCCTTTAAGTTATCAGAGAGAGGCGTTAGAAATGTGTTGCGTACGGCACATAATCATGTAACACACTGTACCCAGATTTGGGCTGGGAGCTAGGCTTCAAGTGTGGATAACAATACAACTGTGTAAATTACAATTTTAATTTTTGTTAAAATCTTTTTTGTTTTATTTTTGTTCCTAGGAGATTGAATATAAGCAGCCAATCGTAATATGGGTGCTTTCGTGCTTCCTAATTAAACAGTAAGGACGATATTTTGACGTTTCCTTTTAAGATTAATGAGTGTGTTGGGAATGATATATTATTTCCTAGCACCTCCACAAACCATAGACCTTGCCGAGGGAGGAGTGGCTTTCGTCCCTCAACCAGAAGAATAGTCTTCCCATAGATGCCACCATATCTGAGTGATGTCTGCGGAGAGGCCAGAGAAACATGTGGTTCAGAGAGAGTAAAGGCCACTGCAGTAGTTACATGGACATCGATCTGGATGATCGACTATATCACCTGGCCTGTAACATCTGTAAGTAGGCTGTTTAGGTTTTTATATTGGTAACGCCACGTAGCGCTCTGTATGAAAATCACTGGCTGTGCTGTGTGCAGTCTGTGGCTGGGTGGCAATGTTGTAATATTCGCTATTGTAGTGTTGGGCTGTTGGCTGTTAACAGCGCGTAGCGTTGTGCAGTTGGAGGTGAGCCGCCAGCAGTGGTAGATGTAGGGAAGTGAGATGGCAGATTTTTGAGAGCAGATGATCTGGACGTGTGTCCATCAGAAACAGTACATTTGTAAGAATGGATGTCATGATCTGCTATATATATTATGACTTATGAACACTATTAAGATAAATATATTGTTTGTTCTCTATCAAAATCTTTCATTTGCTAACTATACCTATCAGTAGTTAGTGCCTTCAGTAGTTTGAATCTTTTATTTAGCTGGCAGTAGTGGCGCTCGCTGTATTGCAGTAGTTCGAGTAACGAAGATTTTTGTGAGGTAAGTGATTTGTGAAAGGTATAGGTTAATGTTAGTCAGGGCCATTCTTTTGTAGGGATTTTTGAAAGTCAGATTGCGTTGTGCTATAAATATTGTTTGTCAGTTTAGTGTTGATCAAAACAGGTAAAGAGCGAAATGTCTGAGTACGTTCAGTTTTGCTCAGCTGTTTGAAAATCAAATAATGTAAGAGATTTATCAGCACAGCAATTCAATAATTTTTCTAAGGGGACGTTTCCATACTTGACTGAACTGAAGACTTCCGGCAAACAGAATTCAGCATGTCGTTTTTAACGGAGAGAAATCCTTAGATGAGAAATTTGTTTCGAACGTTCCCCTAAGGAATATCAAGAGTTACACAAATTGTGCTCTGAAAAACATCGTAACCTTCGAAAGGCTGTTTACGTTTGCTGATGGTGATCGCTACCCTAGAGAACGGTTGTGAAGTGCAGGAGGGGCCACAGTGGATTAATGCTTGATGCAGTGACTGTGTCACTGTTTTCAGCATCATACCAAGAACTGATCTCAGGTCGGTGGCTAGGAATCACGTCGCAGAAAATAAAGCAGTAGCTCAGACTATTCTACTAAGGTCTCTGAGTGATTTTGTTGACCTGCAGTACCGTATTCTCCTACTAACAGTTCATGCATGTTGGGTGCTGTTGTGTTGAAGGAATCCCAGAATAGACATCAGAGAGTACTGAGTTTGTATTTGTTTATTTCAATCTCTACTAAATAAAGTACGATTACTTATCTTTTACAATATGAGTGATTTCGGCGCGCACATTTTTAATTAAACTCAGCACTGTATTACGATCGTATCCCCTGCAACCAGACATTTTGATAGCAATACTCCGAACAGGAGTACTAAAATACCTTTGGAGAGCAACAAAAGAATGTAGCTTTTAGCAAACGCCAAGACAATCTATGACAGTCATTGGCGGTAGAGGTCTTGCCTAATCTGACGCAGTCGCTAACAAATTAGTGCTTGCAAGAAAGGGTTTCCTTTAGGGTGCCACTTTAAATCATACAGTGACCACTTCTGAATAAAAATGATTCGCATCGTGCTAATAGAAAGGGCGAAACCCCTTCCATAAAAGTCAGTGTGGCAGTGCACTGTTTGTTTCAAGGTGATAACCAACACCCAAAAAAACTGACCTAGCAATTCACTTAACGTAAAGGGCACATTAATGTTCTCTTTCTAATCAGAGTGTACGTGATAAGATGTTAATTTATACATATTAATTCATTGAGCCATCGTGTTAACGGTAACTACAATAAATTATGTGTGATCCAAAAGTAACAGAGGGAGAAAAAATTATCATGTAATCGTCTTGCGGTTGAAGCTCTTTCCTTGTTTGCCTACTCTTCCTGATGTATAAAAAGGAAATATGGTTCTGTTATGACAAACTGTTTCTTCTTTTAGTACCCAAACTTGTTTCGGAGTGGATTCCACATCTTCAGGGGGTACATTTATTCTCTGTATATAATACAAAAAAATTATGCATTTTAGTTCATAATCCAAATATCAGACGGCCACGTCAACAGCCGTGGGTATACTAAGAGATATGTATTTTTCCTACTAACACTTCTGCGGGTATTTTTATTACTGTAAGTATAGAACGATTATAATTAAAAATTAAACTTTGAAAACGCAGTAGAAATAACAACACTGGTCAGACTGGCGTCAAATTGCAACGGAATATTATCGGAGAAGGGGGAAAACGTAAGCCAGAACAAAAAATTGATCAACGGATGGCGCTGTATGTGGCAGAACACATAAATGAAAACACCTGTTATGAGCACGACCCATTGAAGTTGCTATAAACACGCCGGGTACACGGCTTTTCCACCTTTTGCGCCTGCGACGTTCGCCATGACCTTCTCAATGCAGGATCGCGCTCTGCTTGTAAAGCTGTTTTACAAGGATGATGACTGTGCACACGTCGCTCTGCAGAAGTTTGAGAAGAGGCTTTGGTCCGATGACTGCCGTGGGTCTCGAAAAAATGATTCGGATATTCAAAAAACTGCGTTGTTTTGGTGTGCAACCTGGTAGAGGTTCAAATGGTTCAAATGGCTCTGAGCACTATGGGACTTAACATCGGAGGTCATCAGTCCCCTAGAACTTAGAGCTACTTAAACCTAACTAACCTAAGGGCAAAACACATATCCATGCCCGAGGAAAGATTCGAACCTGCGACCGTAGCGGTCGCGCGATTCCAGACTGAAGCGCCTAGAACCGCTCGACCACTCCGACCGGCCCTGGTAAAGGAAGGAAACGAATTGATTCGACACCAGTAGAAGCAGTGGCCATGGCAATGCGGGACGAGACGAGTGGTGGTGTGCAAACGTGTAGTGCACGGAGAACTGCCCGAACATTGGACATACCCGTGAGTACCGTTCATAAAATCCCATAAAACATCCTTCTTTGCCATCCATTCAAAATTACCCATGTGCACGAGTTGCTTCCTGTTGACCCGCCAGCAAGAGAGACTTTTGCTTTAGAATTTCTTTCTCTCATGGAAGTGGACAATGATTGTCCGTGGAAGATTTTGCGGACAGACGAAGCCCACTTCCATCTGACAGGATATGTCAATACACAGAATTGTCGAACATGGGGAACGGAAAATCCACGCGCAAGTCAACCAATACCACTTCGTCCTGAAAAGGTCACGGTGTGGTGCGGGTTTACGGCATCATTTATCATAGGGCCATATTTTTACGAAGAGACAGGTGCTTCCGGTCCTGTTACCTGTATCGTCACTGGTAAGCACTATGAGTGTCTCTTGCGGAACCACGTCATTCCAGCTCCCCATCAGCGTGGATGTGTGGATGGGATCATTTTTATGCAAGATGCACCTCCGCACATTGCAAATCCAGTTAAGCAGCTGCTGAAGCGCCATTTCGGAAAAGCTACAATTGTCAGGCTCCATTTCCCTACAGCCTGGCGTTCCCGATCACCTGACCTTAATCCGTGTGACTTCTGGCTGTCGGGCTGAAAGATGTTGTGGTCAGTGTTCCGATTGCAAACTTAGCTGCATTGGAGGCACGCATTGCGCAACACGTTCCGAACGTGATTCCGGAAACACTCCGATCAGTTGTGGAACACGCTGTTCCTCGATTTCAACTTGTTACAGAAAACGGTGAACAGCATACTGAACATGTTTTGCGCCCGTCACACGGAAATTAATAATCCGATTTGATTTTGATTGATGCTTTTTATGCGGTTTTTGGCCTCAGCACAGTTAAAAACCGATGTGATTCATGCTTTTTTGGCCTCAGGACAAAACCGACGTGAGTGATGCTTTTTATGCTGTTTTTTTCCCTTAGGACAATGAAAAACTGTTTTTTCCCATCCGATGTGATATGGGCCATGGTGGATGGGCTTACGTAACAGTATCACACCTGTACACACATGCACACTGAGTGGTACAGTTTGTTTAACGGCAAACGTACACCTTAGGCATGGTTGTATGATTTATTTGTCATTTGTAGTCACCCATTATTAACTTATGATGCTTACAGAGCCATATATTGCTACATTCTGTAATTATTTATTTTTCTTCTGCCATACGTTCCTCCCTCTCCGATTATCTTCATTGTAATTTGACGTCATTCTGACTAGAGGTGGTATTTATAAGTTATTTAACAAAAAAATGAATGAACCAACTGAAGATGGAGAAACTTCTCTTGGGTAGTAAGGCAAGACACAGTCGAACCACTTGACAATGGTCAAGAAGTGCTTGGCGGAAAGCTCGTGTAGTTTTAAGCAATTGACGCGGTTGGAAACCTAAGAACATTTTATTCAATGTTATCGCCGCGAGACTCTGCTTTCATACAAGACAAATTATGTTTACTCAAGGCCGATCCACATTTCCCAACAGCAAATTATGATGTACTTCAATTACACTCCCACATTCAATATTTTCTTTAACAGTGTTTCTGAAAGTGCATTCAAGTGTATAGATTATAATTGATAAAAGTAATTAATATGAAGTACACTGAAGTGCCAAAGAAACTGGTTCAGGCATACTTATTCATATCCTGAGACATGTAAACATGCAGAGTACGGTGCTGAGGTCGGTAACACCTATATAACACAACAAGTGTCTGACGCAAATGTTAAATCGGTTACTGCTGCTACAATGATAGGTTATCAAGGTTTAGGTGAGTTTGAACGTGGCGTTATAGTCGGCGCACGAGCGATGGGGGACAACATCTTCGAGGTAGCATTGAAGTGGGAATTTTCCCGTACGGCCATTTCACGAGTGTACCGTGAATATCAGGAATCCGGTAAGACATCAAATCTCCAATATCGCTGATGCTGCAAAAAGATCCTGCAAGAACAGGCCAACGACGACTGAAGAGAATCGTTTAAAATTGACAGAAGTGCAACCCTTCCGCAAATTGCTGCAGATTTCGACGCCGGACCATCAACAAGTTTCAGCGTGCTAACCATTCAGTGAAACTTCATCGTTATGGGCTTTCGTGCCGAAGGCCCACTCGTGTATCCTTGATGGCTGCACGACACAAAGTTTTACGCCCCACCTGGGCCCGTCAACACCGAAATGGTACTGTTGATGACTGGAAAAATGCTGCTTGGTCGGACGAGTCTCGTTTCAAATTGTATCGATGTGGTGTCACCGCCAGACACCACACTTGCTAGGTGGTAGCCTTTAAATCGGCCGCGGTCCGTTAGTATACGTCGGACCCGCGTGTCGCCACTATCAGTGATTGCAGACCGAGCGCCGCCACACGGCAGGTCTAGAGACACTTCCTAGCACTCGCCCCAGTTGTACAGCCGACTTTGCAAGCGATGGTTCACTGACAAATTACGCTCTCAATTGCCGAGACGATAGTTAGCATAGCCTTCAGCTACGTCATTTGCTACGACCTAGCAAGGCGCCATTATCATTTGCTATTTATCTTGTGATGCATGTACCTTCAGACCGATGTTCACCAATTGTGGATTAAAGTTAAGTATTCCAGCAGCTACGTACGTTATTGGCTATATTAATTACCTTGTCCTGTTCCAGACCTCTCGCCAGTCTGCGTGAGCTTAAACGCGTGCCTTTCGGCTTCCTCTCCTAGTGGCTTGGCTGTCTTGCCAAGTCACAACAATCGAGTCGTTGGAGACAACCTCATGAATCCATGAACCCTGAATGTCAGAGATCGACTGTTCAAGTTCTGTAATGGCGTCGGGAGTGTGCAGTTGGAGAGATATGGGACCCCTGATACGTCTAGATACGTCCCTGACGGGGTATACGTACGTAAGCATCCTGTTTGATCACCTTCATCCATTCATGTCCATTGTGCATTCCTACAGACCTGGGCAATTCCAGAAGGACGGTTGGACACCCTACACGTCCAGAATTGCTACACAGTGTCTCCAGGAACACTCTTCTGAGTTTAAACACTTCCGCTGGCCACCAAACTCCCCAGACATGATCGTTATTGAGCATATCTGGGACGCCTTGCAACTTGCTGTTCAGAAGAGACCTCCACCCAGTCGTACTGTTACTGATTTATGGACATCCCTGTAGGATTCATGATGTCTGTTTCCTCCAGCACTACTTCAGACATTAGTCGAGTCCATGCCAGGTCCTGCTGTGTCACTTTTGCGTGCTCGTGGGGGCTTTACACGATATTCACCAGGTGCACCAGTTTCTTTGGTTCTTCAGTGTATCTTCACTGATTGGACGACGCAATATACTTATCACTATACAAATTAGCTTCCCGAAGTGCTCATCTAATCGTTCACTTGTTCGAAGGCCGGAATAAAACCATTTGAGCAGTTATGTAGGGTAACAGTGAAGCTGCTCAGAAAATATTGCCAGTAATTCATAGCACCGTATCTGATCTACAAACTAATTTGCGAAAATTTAACACTAACTTTTTTCAGTCATTAGTCATCCGACGGATTTGATGCGACCCGATACGAATTCCTCTCCTGCACCAACCTTTTCATCCCACAGTAGCACTCGCACGGTACGTCCTCAACTATTTGTTGGGTGTATTTCCAGCCTCTGAATTTCCCTACAGTTTTTACGCTCTAAGCTCCCTTTAATACCTGATGTCATGACATATATCCTGTCGTCCTGTTCCTTCTTCTTCTCAGTTTTCCATATGTCCCTTTCTTCGCCGTTCCTATGGAGATCCTATTCATTCTTTATTGTACCAGTCCATCAAATTTTTTAATGTTCTTCCGTAGCGCCCCATCTCAAAAACTTCGGTTCTTTTCTGTTCCGGTTTTCCCACCGTCCGTGATTGGCAACCATACTATGCTGTGATCAAAACGCACATTCTCAGAAATTTCCTCCTCAATTAAGGCTTATATTCGATTCTACAATCCTTGTCTTAGCCAGGGATGCCCGCTTTGCCTGTGCTACTCTGCTTTTCATGTCCCCCTTGCTCCGTCAGTCTTGGGTTATTTTGCTTCCAGGACAGCGGAATCAATTATATTCGTCTACTTCCTGATCTCCAAGTTAATGTTAAGTTTCTAACAATTCTCATTTCTGCTACATCTCATTACCTTTGTCTTTTTCCGGTTTACTCTCAATCCATATTCCGTAGTCATTAGACTGTTCATTCCATCCAACACAGCTCGTAATTATTCTCCATTTTCACTGAGGACAACAGTGTCATCGGCGACTATTGCCATAGATCCATTAATTCCTTCACCTTGAATTTCAAACCATCTCTTGAATCTATCTCTTATTTCCGTCATTGCTTCTTCGACGTACGGATTGAACAATAGAGGCGAAGTACTGCATCTCTCTCTTACACCCCTTCGAGTCTGAATATTTCGTTCTTGGTATTCCTGTCTTATTGTTTCCTCTTGGTTGTTGTAAATATTGTCTATTACCCGTCTTTCACTATAGCTTACTCCTATTTTTCTCTGAATTTCGAACATCTTGATCCATTTGACATTATCGAACAATTTTTCTAGGATGCCATATTCTTGCCTTTTCTTTAGATTTCTACATCTACATCAACGTGATTACTCTGCTATTCACAATAAAGTGCCTGGGAGAGGGTTCAATGAACCACCTTCAAGCTGTCTCTCTACCGTTCCACTCTCGAACGGCACGCGGGAAAAACGAGCACTTAAATTTTTCTGTGCGAGCCCTGATTTCTCTTATTTTATCGTGATGATCATTTCTCCCTATGACGGTGGGTGCCAACTGAATGTTTTCGCTTTCGGAGAAGAATTGATGATTGCCACTCGAATTCACGTATCATGTCTGTGACACTATCTCACCTATTTCGCAATAGTACAAAACGAGCTGCCCTTCTTTGTACTTTTTGGACGTCATCCGTCAGTCTCACCTGATACGTGCTGTAAGCAGTCTCTTTAGTAGACCTAAGTGTTCTGCCAATGAATCGCAGTCTTTGCTTTGCTCTACCCACAATATTATCTATGTGATCGTTCCAACTTAGGTTATTTGTAATTGTAATCCCTAAGTATTTAGTCCGCCCCATGAACCATGGACCTTGCCGTTGGTGGGGAGGCTTGCGTGCCTCAACGATACAGATAGCCGTACCGTAGGTGCAAGCACAACGGAGGGGTATCTGTTGAGAGGCCAGACAAACGTGTGGTTCCTGAAGAGGGCAGCAGCCTTTTCAGTAGTTGCAGGGGCAACAGTCTGTATGAATGACAGATCTGGCCCTGTAACACTAACCAAAACGGCCTTGCTGTTTTGGTACTGCGAACGGCTGAAAGCAAGGGGAAACTACGGGCGTCATTTTTCCCGAGGGCATACAGCTTTACTGTATGATTAAATGATGATGGCGTCCTCTTGGGTAAAATATTCCAGAGGTAAAATAGTCCCCCATTCGGATCTCCGGGCGGGGACTACACAAGAAGACATCGTTATCAGGAGAAAGAAAACTGGCGTTCTACGGATCGGAGCGTGGAATGTCTGATCCCTTGATCGGGCAGGTAGGTTAGAAAATTTAAAAAGGGAAATGGATAGGTTAAAGTTAGATATAGTAGGAATTAGTGAAGTTCGGTGGCAGGAGGAACAAGACTTTTGGTCAGGTGAATACAGGGTTATAAATACAAAATCAAATAGGGGTAATGCAGGAGTAGGTTTAATAATGAATAAAAAAGTAGGCGTGCGGGTTAGCTACTACAAACAGCATAGTGAACGCATTATTGTGGCCAAGAAAGACACGAAGCCCATGCCTACTACAGTAGTACAAGTTTATATGCCAACTAGCTCTGCAGGGGATGAAGAAATTGATGAAATGTGTGATGAGATAAAATACATTATTCAGGTAGTGAAGGGAGATGAAAATTTAATAGTCATGGATGACTGGAATTCGACAGAAGGAAGAGAAGGAAACGTAGTAGGTGAATATGGATTGGGGCTAAGAAATGAAAGAGGAAGCCGCCTGGTAGAATTTTGCACAGAGCATAACTTAATCATAGCTAACACTTGGTTCAAGAATCATGAAAGAAGGTTGTATACATGGAAGAACCAGGAGATACTAAAAGGTTTCAGATAGATTATATAATGGTAAGACAGAGATTTAGGAAGCGAATTTTAAATTGTAAGACATTTCCAGGGGCAGATGTGGACTCTGACCACAATCTATCGGTTGTGAACTGTAGATTAAAACTGAAGAAACTAAAAAGGTGGGAATTTAAGGAGATGGGATCTGGATAAACTAAAAGAACCAGAGGTTGTACAGAGTTTCAGGGAGAGCATAAGCAAACAATTGACAGAAATGGGGGAAAGAAATACAGAAGAAGAAGAATGGGTAGCTTTGAGGAATGAAATAGTGAAGGCAGCAGAGGATCAAGTAGGTAAAAAGACGAGGGCTAGTAGAAATGATTGGGTAACAGAAGAGATACTGAATTTAATTGATGAAAGGAGAAAATACAAAAATGTAGCAAGTGAAGCAGGCAAAAAGGAATGCAAACGTCTCAAAAATGAGATCGACAGGAAGTGCAAAATGGCTAATAAGGGATGGCTAGAGGACAAATGTAAGGATGTAGAGGCTTATCTCATGAGGGGTAAGATAGATACTGCCTACAGGAAAATTAAAGAGACCTTTGGAGAAAAGAGAACCACTTGTATGAACATCAAGAGCTCAGATGGAAACCCAGTTCTAAGCAAAGAAGGGAAAGCAGAAAGGTGGAAGGAGTATATAGAGGGCCTATACAGGAGCGATGTTCTTGACGACAATATTATTAAAATGGAAGAGGAGGTACATGAAGATGAAATGGGAGATATGATACTGCGTGAAGAGTTTGACAGAACACTGAAAGACCTAAGTCGAAACAAGGTCCCGGGAAAAGACAACATTCCATTAGAACTACTGACAGCCTTGGGAGAGCCAATCCTGACAAAACTCTACCATCTGGTGAGCAAGATGTATGAGACAGGCAAAATTCCCTCAGACTTCAAGAAGAATATAATAATTCCAATCCCAAAGAAAGCAGGTGTTGACAAAAGTGAAAATTACCGAACTATCAGTTTAATAAGACACAGCTGCAAAATACTAACGCAAATTCTTCACAGACGAATGGAAAAACTGATAGAAGCCGACCTAGGTGAAGATCAGTTTGCGTTCCGTAGAAATGTTGGAACACGTGAGGTAATACTGACCCTACGACTTATCTTGGAAGCTAGATAAAGGAAAGGCAAACGTACATTTGTAGCATTTGCAGACTTAGATAAAGCTTTTGACAATGTTGACTCGAATACACTCTTTCAAATTCTGAAGGTGGCAGGGGTACAACACAGGGAGCGAAAGGCTATTTACAATTTGTACAGAAACCAGATGGCAGTTATAAGAGTCGAGGGACATGAAAGGGAAGCAGTGGTTGGGAAGGGACTGAGACAGGGTTGTAGCCTCTCCCCGATGCTATTCAATCTGCATACTGAGCAAGCAGTAAAGGAAACGAAAGAAAAGTTCGGAGTACGTATTAAAATCCATGCAGAAGATAAAAAACATTGAGGTTCGCCGATGACATTGTAATTCTGTCAGAGCAGCAAAGGACTTAGAAGAGCAGTTGAACGGAATGGACAGTGTCTTGAAAAGAGGGTATAAGATGAACATCAACAAAAGCAAAACGAGGATAATGGAATGTAGTCGAATTAAGTCGGGTGATGCTGCGGGAATTAGATTAGGAAATGAGACACAAAGTAGTAAAGGAGTTTTGTTATTTAAGGAGCAAAATAACAGTTGATGGTCGAAGTAGAGAGGATATAAAATGTAGACTGGCAATGGCAAGGGAAGCGTTTCTGAAGAACAGAAATTTGTTAATATCGAGTATTGATTTAAGTGTCAGGAAGTCGTTTCTGAAAGTGTTTGTATGGAGTGTATCCATGTATGGAAGTGAAACATGGTAGATAAATAGTTTAGACAAGAATATAATAGAAGCTTTCGAAATGTGGTGCTACAGAAGAATGCTGAAGATTAGATGGGTAGCTCACATAAGTAATGAGGAGGTATTGAATAGAATTGGGGAGAAGAGGAGTTTGCGGCACAACTTGACTAGAAGGAGGGATCGGTTGGTAGGACATGTTCTGAGGCATCAAAGGATCATCAATTTAGTACTGGAGGACAGCATGGAGGGTAAAAATCGTAGAGGGGGACCAAGAGATGAATATACTGAGCAGATTCAGGAGGATGTAGGCTGCTGCAGGTACTGGGAGATGAAGAGGCTTGCACAGGATAAGGCAGCATGGAGAGCTGCATCAAACCAGTCTCAGGACTGAAGACCACACAACAACAAAGTATTTAGTTGAATTTACAGCCTTCAGATTTGTGTGACTTATCGCGTAATCGAAATTTAGCTGATTTCTTTTAGTACTTATGTGAATAGCTTCACACTTTTCCTTATTCAATTGCCACTTTTCGCACCATACAGATATCTTATCTAAATCATTTTGCAATTCATTTTGATCATCTGATGATTTTACAAGACGGTAAATGACGGCATCATCTGCGAACAGTATAAGACGGCTACTCAGATTGTCTCCTATGTCGTTAATATAGATCAGGAACAGTAGAAGGCCTATAACATTTCCTTGGGGAGCGTCTAATATTACTTTTGTTTTACTCGATGAATTTCCGTCTCTTACTGCGAACTGTGACCTTTCTGACAGGAAATTACGAATCCAGTCGCACAACTGTGGCGATATTCCATAGGCATGCAGTTGGGTTAGAAGACACGTGTGAGGAACGGTGTCGAAAGCCTTCTGGAAATCTAAAAATATGGAATCAATTTGAGATCCTCTGTCGATAGCGCTCATTACTTCATGAGTGTAAAGAGCTAGTTATCTTTCAAAAGAACGATATTTTCTGAATCCGTGCTGACTACGTGTTAATAAATCGTTTTCTCCGATGTAATTCATAATGTTGGAACATTTGTTCCAAAACCCTACTGCAAATCGCCGTTATGACGGCCGGTGTGGCCGAGCGGCTCTAGGCGCTACAGTCTGGAACCGCGTGACCGCTATGGTCGCAGGTTCGAATCCTGTCTCGGGCTTGGATGTGTGTGATGTCCTTAGGTTAATTAGGTTAAGTAGTTCTAAGTTCTAGGGGACTGATGACCTCAGATGTGAAGTCCCATAGTGCTCAGAGCCATTTGAACCATTTTGAAATCGACGTTGGTGATATAGCCTTGCTTCCATTATCAAGCAAACTGTAGGAACTGTCCCTCTCATGCATTTACCTTTCCTAAAACCATACTGATCCTCGCTTTTCCTGTTCATTCTTCTGTATATTATTTTTCTAAGCTGGTTGTGCGACAGTTTTCGCAGGTACCTGCCCTTGCTATCTTCGGAATTGTTTGGGCGGTATTTTTCCGAAAGTCTGATGGAACGTCATCAGTCTCATAGATGCTGCACCCGAAGTTGGATATTCATTTAATTTGCATTTTCTTCAATGTTTTTAGAAACTCCGATTTAATGTTAACTATCTCCTCCGTCTAACCTCTATAAGTGACGACAGCACCTCATGCAAGATAGCAGATGTCGTTACGAGTTATATACAGTAATCCAATCAGTGCTTTTACCATAGACAAGGAGACTAAAAGTCATTAACAGAGAGGTATCATGTACTCGACGAAAACATTTCTGAAAAGTAGCCGTTTGTGAGAGCATTACGTTCTCCTTGCTGCGTTTACATTTCCCTTTCCAAGCGAACCGACGTGAACGAACTGCCACGTTTTACTCGCCGCTCTACACAGCTGTTAATATTCTGCGCAAATTAATACCGTGCGTTCCGAACTGCAGCCCCCTTCACATACTTCTCGCCGAAGTAACTTATGGCGAAACTTCCAACACATCCCTGCCAGAGTTTGTTAAGTACAAAGTAAAGCTGTGCCCAGTTGTGGAACTTTGCGATTTAATTAATAAATGTGCCGAGAAAGTTGAAAATGTATAATCAGGCTGCATTCGGATTAATTCGTAGCGAGAAACAGAGTAGCGTGTTCTCCCAGCCTGGGATGCAAAAGGGCCGTGCGAGGTATTGCCTTAGCAGGCAGTCGCCATAGTCACTTATTTTATGTTTTATTTATTTATTTAACTGGTTTTATTGGCCTTTTCCTTAAGCCATACAGTCAATTCATACTTACATAAATTGTAAAGGTATTGATAGAATATTAGTGTTAGAATATCTGTTCTACGTACAAGCGCGCTCGCACACACACACACACACACACACACACACACACACACTCACACACGTTGAAAACAAAATGTATGTGCTAAAAAACGTCCAACAGCCTAGATTGCATGAGACAACCGGTATCGACAGACTGTTTGCTGTCATCTTCAGGTCTTAAAAGTCCTTTTGTTGTAAAACGTGTTCATTTTACGTTGAACCTCACACCAAGATGCCATGCGGATAAAAATTACCACATTATAAAAGGTTTGTCGTAACTAAAATATTTAAAAACTTAAAACGCGTTGAGCAAACGCCCATATAATTAGATATATATCGCTCATACATGTTCGTTACATCACAAAAACATCTATTTACCTATGCTAGACATGTTCTAAACAGTCCTACATAGGAACAATTTAAAATATGTCCAGGAAATGTAAACAGATACGCTACTTTGTACTATGTTGTGATGTGACAAGCATTTGTGAGCGATATATATACGGACACTGCCTTTCGCACAAGGCGCTTTGTGTTTTTAAATATTTTACTTACTACGAACCTTTTATAATGTGGTGCTTGACATCCTGGAGTGACGTTCAACTTAAAAAGAACACGTTTTACAATAAAAAGATTTTTAAGACCTGAAGAAGACAGCAAAGTCCGTCGAAACCGGTTGTCTTAAATAAAGAAACATTTTATGCAGTGTAGGCTGCTGAATGTTTTTAGCAAGTAAAACAGATCGCGCCTGCAGTACTTTCAAAATGAGAAAATTCAAGCTATTTGCTAAAAGAGTGATCGATCCTGAGGGATACGTCTTGTTTACGGTGTTGAATGTATGAAGTATGTTAAGGTACTTGTACTCTCTAAGGCCACGACATGTAATTCATTTCGGAGGCTGTTGGAGAGTTGTATGGCGCATTGCATCGAAAGTGATTACCTTGAACCTAGTGAGCACATTATCGACAATTTTACCGACATATTTAACTAGAAATATGAAAATCGAGAAGACCCGATTTACTGATGTGGCGCATGTGGATGCATGCTAGGTGATGGATACTATGTAACTGGAACGATGGTTGTTGACAAACTGAAGGAAACTGGGTGGTGTAATGAATAGGGTAATGAATAGTAAACCCAACATTAGGTGGTCGCTGTTGCTTATCCACGTCTTTTGGTGACGCAAAAAATGAAATTACATCGGATCTTCTTTCTTTTTCTTTCTGAGAGGAACTTGTGAACGATTGTGGGGCTAAGGGAGCATGTGCAATATGGAACTACCACAAGCACATCCACACCTTTCAGGCGACTAGTGGCACAACCCGTTATGTATGGGCAATAGGCCTCATTGACAGCAATGCCCTGACACAGTTTTGAGCCCCACTATGCAGCCGGGCAAGCGCACCCGCGCAATATCATTGCTAGTTGCCGTCAATTATAATACAATCAAATGGTTCAAATGGCTCTGAGCACTATGGGACTTAACATCTGAGGTCATCAGTCCCCTGGAACTTAGAACTACTTAAACCTAACCAACCTAAGGAGATCACACACATCCATGCCCGAAGCAGGATTCGAACCTGCGACCGCAGTAGTCGCGCGGTTCCGGAATGAAGCGCCTAGAACCTCTCGGCCACCGTGGCCGGCTATAATACAATCCCTTGTGAGTAAATCATAAGTGACGCCACTAGCTGGAGTTTGCAAATAGCCACCTCAGTGAAAGACCCAGTTGGGCCTTGTATGTCACACCCCACCCATTAAATTGTCAAGAAGCATCCCTTCTGCAAGTTCATCCAGTTACACACTATGTGCCATATAGCACTTTACAACACGCACCACTTCAACGTATCAGTTCTTCTGGATTTCCACATACATTAATTCACCCTTACAATACGCATACCATGCGACAGTCTCTATCGTAAAAATACTGCGCACTATTCACAGAATGCCAACTTCACCTTCATGGGATCAGTCAGATAGTAGCTTTACACAATTAAGTGCCCTATCAGCCGCTCACTAGTGGCACCTCTAGTTCTAGCCTCCACAATACGATGTAATGTTCCTCAACGACTGGAGGAAATAGTGACGCGGCTGGTTGCAGTTGAGTGATATGCGACATGACACAGTGCCCTCAAGGTTAGCATAGTAACCAATGGCATCGTTAATATCAGTGCGATGCTATCCTTCGCAAAACTTTTTGTTTTGGTCTGTCTTCTTACTGGTTTGATGCGGCCCACCACGAATTACTCTCCTATGCCAACATCTTCATCTCCGAGTAGCACTTGCAACCTAGGTCCTAAATTGTTTGCTGCATCTGTTCCAATCTCTGTCTTCCTCTACAGTTTTTACCCTATGCAGTTCCCTCTAGTACCATGAGGGAGGTCATTCCCTGATGTCTTACCACATATCCTATCACCCTGTCGCTTCTTCTTGTCAGTATTTTCCACATATTCTTTTCCTCTCCGATTCTGCACCGAACCTTCTCATTCCTTACCTTATTAGTCTACTTACTTTTCGACATTCGTCTGTAGCATCAATCTCAGCTGCTTCGATTCTCTTCTGTTCCGGTTTTCCCACAGTCCATGTTTCACTACCGTATAATGCTGAGCGGCAAACGTACTTTCCCAGAAATTTCGTCCTCAAATTAAGCCCTGTGTTTGATACTGGTACATTTGTCTTAATGTCTTTTTCACCAGTGCTAGTTTGCTTTTGATGTCCTGATTGCTTCGTCTGCCATCGCTTATTTTGTTGTCTAGAAGGTAGAATCCTTAACTCCATCTACTTTGTTATCACTAATCCTGATGTTAAGTTCCTCACTGGTCTCATTTCTGCTACTTCTCATTACTTCCGATTTTCTTCGATTTACTCTCAATCCATATACTGCACTCATCTGTTCATTCCATTGAGCAAATGATGTAATTCTTCTTCACTGTCACTGAAGATAGCAATGTCATGAGCCTATCGTATCATTGACTCTTTTAGCCTTGAATATACAGAACAATCGAAAATAAAATTGAGCATGTATTACCGAGCGAGGTGGCGCAGTGGTTAGCACACTGGACTCGCATTCGGGAGGACGACGGTTCAATCCCGTCTCCGGCCATCCTGATTTAGGTTTTCCGTGATTTCCCTAAATCGCTTCAGGCAAATGCCGGGATGGTTCCTTTGAAAGGGCACGGCCGATTTCCTTCCCCATCCTTCCCTCACCCGAGCTTGCGCTCCGTCTCTAATGACCTCGTTGTCGACGGGGTGTTAAACACTAATGTCCTCCTCCTCCTCCTCCTGAGCATGTATTAGCTGACGGTGAGTTTCACATCAGGATATGTAAAGGCACCAGAGTGCAGTTCTCACGTTACGGTTGATAGTGGAAGCAAGACTAAAAGAAAATCAAGACACGTTCAAAGGCTTTGTCGAAATGGAAAAAGGATTCGACAAGTCAAATGGTGCAGGATTTTCGAAATTCTCAGGAAAATAGGGTGAGGGGTAAGCTACAGGGGGTGGTGAGTAATATACAACATGTACAAGAGCAAAGAGAGGATAATATGAACACCAAAAACAAAATACTCGTATTAAAAAGGGTGTAAGACAGAGATTAGTATTTCACCCCTACCATTCACTCTATACGTAGAAGAAGCAATGATGGAAATGATGAAAGCATATAACGACAAAAGGTTTATAATGCCCCAAAAGTCGCAGGAGCAGCTAGTGGTGCCGCTAACTGCGAGTCATCAGCGCTGCCAGGGCGCAGATAGCTGCAGCCAGGTAATAGCCTCCACACTGTGCAGTAACCACAGCCACAAGTGGAGGTCTTAGATGCAGTCGGCTAATAGCCTCTGCAATATGGCACCGTGAGTTGCCAGTGCCGCTAATGGACCCACTAATTGAAGTTTGCTGTTTGCCCCCATAATCTGTCACAGTGCTCCAGGTGTTGTCAGAGCCACAAGTGGTGACGATAGTACAGCACAGTACAAATCAGCCACAGTTGCTGGGGGAACTAGTGGTGCTGTTAGCTGCGGTTGGCTAACAGAATCCACAATAAAATACAAAGCCACAGGAGCAGCAGTATTGGAGCCTCTAGTTATAGTCGCCACAGTAAGATGCAGTGCACTATGACTTGCTGGAGTCACTAGTGGCGCGATTAGTAGCTGTGTGCCAATTTGCTCCACAGTACAATACAATGCACTGCAGCACAATGGACCCACTATGCTGCTGTTAGAGCAGGCTTACAGCTCTGACAATACGATACAAAACTCCACGAGCTTTTGGAACCACTAGTGGTGTCACTACCTGCAGTTGACAAATAGCCTTCCCAATATAATACTAAGTCCCGAGAGTCCTCAGAAGCAGTAGTGGGGCAGATAGTAGCAGTCGGCTAATAAAGACCATCTCCTCGTCTAGGTTATGAAGACCCAAGGGATGTCTAATGGCCGCTGTGTCATTTTCTGCCTTTCAGCAACATAACTGTGCGATATTAGAGGGGCATGTTGTCAACACACTGCTCTTCTGGCAGTATTTCCAGAATTTACAGATCGTGGAGCAGCTACTACTCGGTCAGGTAGCTCCTCAGTTGGAATCACAGAGCTGGGTGCGCACTTAACTAGTTCTCCGACCAAGCAAAACTTGTTGGCAGTAGCGGGAATCGAGCCCCGGACTTCCGAATCACAACAGGTTGCTAAAAGCCAAACCAAGACGGTATACATTGCCCCCTGAGTCACTGGAACCATTTGTGGCACTGATAGTTGAAGTCGGCTAATATGCCCCCAAATAGAGTTCAGTAACCCATGAGTCTCCACAGATATTTGTGGAGCCACCAGGTGCGGTCAGCTAATATCCTCCACTTCACGACAGAAACTCCTATAATCTGCCGGACGCACTAGTGGTGCCAATAACTGAAGTCAGCTAATAGCCTCCGTGGTACAGCACAATGACCAGTGTACTGCTGAGGCCACTACTTGCGCCACTAACAGACTGCTTACACCACGCTTGTCCGCCCTATTCTGGAGTGGTGTGGGATCCGCATCAGCTGGGACTGACGGATGACATCGAAAAAGTACAAAGAAGGGAAGCACGTTTCGTATTATCACGAACTAGGGTAGATAGTGCCACAGACATGGTACGTGAATTGGAGTGGCAATCATTAAAACAAAGGCGTTTTTCGTTGCGATGGGATCTTCTCATGAAATTTCAATCACCAGTTTTCTCCTCCGATTGCGAAAACATTCTGTTGACACCCACCTACGTAGGGAAAAATGATCATCACGATAAGCTGAGAAAAATCAGGGCTCGCAAAGAAAAATTTAAGCCCTTGTTTTTCCCGCGCGGCTGTTCGGGAGTAGAATGGTAGAGAGAGAGAGTTTGAAGGTGGTTCTTGGACCTTCTGCCAGGCAATTTATTGTTAATAGTAGGGTAATCACGTTGGTGTAGATGTAGATGTTAATGCTTCAAGTGTGTCATCAGAGTGGGGCAAGTCTTGCACACCAGGTGAGAGGAATATGATGAAAGTCTATGTTAGTGGGGCGTTGTATTAATGGATGTCATTATAAGGTTTTATACACACTATACATCATAGTTATCACCTTACCAAAAGCAACTTATATTTTTGGCCTGCGTCTATTTTCAGCTCTTGGCTTTAGAACAGCGGACACCTTTAATCTTTTCTCATTCCTGCCATCCATTTAAAGGTTCCAACGATTGGTATTAGAAGTGTGACACGTTATTCACATCAAACTACAGTGCGCGTTTCAGCTATAAACTCCCATTATACTACGAACTCTAAATTGTGCTGTGCCTGATTCACACCCATTCACGTTTGGAGTCAGACACCTTAAAAAATTAAATGTGTTACACTAAATGGGGGGGGGGGGGGAGGGGGAGGGTAACAGAATCAATGACAGAGCAAGGTGCATGCTTTGAGGCATCACATGATACAACAAATTCGCTATTAAAAAAAATTCATTAACTTAATTCTTATACCTTATCGTGAGTCATCTCGATTTATGGCATTGCATAGCCATATGCCAATAACGATTGAGACATGGCTGGCTTATGTTATGCGTTGGATTAAACTTTCATTGCTATTCTGTGTTTAGTCTCCCGCGGTTAACACGATTATGCTGTTATCCTCTCTCTCCGCGAGTGGCAGCAGCGGTGTGAATCGATATTCGCAACTTGTACTATCTTTGGCCTGGCGCTTATAGTTACCGGCTGTGCTGTGTGCGAGCAGTTGGTCGATTGGCGTGGAGCAGTGAGGAAATCTCCGCGGCGCGTAGTTTGGCCGAGGCCGCTGGTGGCTTCCACTCGCGGTCAGGGTGTGTGGTGGTGTTCCGATTGATACGAGGTCCGTGGCTCACCGGTCCTGGACACGTAAGTTGAGTTTTGACTTAATCTACAGCAAGTCCCGACTGTTCTCATTGTCTCGTTTGGATTTCGTTGTCGGCTGTTGGGACATTCCCGCGAGCAACAACGTGTGTTTTCAAGTTGGCAAATTTTAGCCACCCTCCGGTGGAGTTCAACTGTACTTAGTTATTTTGAATTGAAGTGCACCAGAGGAATCTTCTGCGTTGTGGCCGTTAACGTTCCGGCTACCTGCCCTCCCCGTTGACGTACATTCAGGCAGTGTATTTTCCTCATCGTGTTGTCGCTGTCCAGCTCGGTGTGTAGTTTAACAGCTCAATTAATAATTGGTTGTGGGCGCCAATACCTTCTACATTCTTCCATTGAACTTCCTGTTGTGTGCTGGTCCTGGTCCTTGTCCTGGTCCTTGTCGTCGGATCATGAATGATTGGGCCGACTGCCTGTCTCACCTAAGCGAGCATTTGTGTTTGAATTCGGACCGACCCTCGGAAACATCTGAGCACCGCTGGGTGTACTGCCTTTTCTTATTTGTTCTTGTTGTTTTTATTTGTATGGCTTCTAGCTGATTTTTAAATTAAGGTTGTTTCGCCCTTAAGGTGTAAGATTCTTTGGGCCCTCAGCCTAATTTAAAGAACCGCTTTAAGGTGGGGCCTTGGCATTTTAAGAATTTATTTTGGCTTGAGTCTTAAGTGATGGGCCTTCAGCCGATTTTTAAATTAAGGTTATTTTACTCTTAAGGTGTCAGATTGTTTGGGCCTTCAGCCTAATTGTAAAACTGTATTAAGATATGGCCTTTTGGCCTTTTAAAAATTTATTTTTGTTTCAGTCTTAAGTGATGGTCCTTCAGCCGATTTTTAAATTAAAGTTGTTTTGCTCTTAAGGTGTGAGATTGTTTCGGCTTTCAGCCTAATTGAATGAACTTATTTAAGAAAAGGCCTTCTGCCTTTAAATATCTGATTTTGGTTTGACTCTTAAGTTATTGGCTGTCCGCCGATTTTTAATTAAACTGGTATTTCATGAGATTGTATGGCGCATTCGGCCAGTAAATTAATCCTGTGTTTTCTTAACATTTTTCTTGAATCTTGTAATGTTTGGTCAAAACAAAAGTTGTATGTTCGAGTGTAACTGACAGCCGCTTATTTTGGCCCCTTTCCACAATTTAAACTACTTGTTCTGTCCTGCAGGTTTAGCAGGGTGTCTCAACAATTACATACATAACATTTTACTAAAACTGATTCCATACATGGAGCTGAGAGACCCGCAAGGTCACACTGCGTACATCTAACAGTCATTAACAAGTCGTAACTTCCATTGCCTCTAAAACTAGACAAATCGACTCGTTCTCTGCTTGCAATAAAATCTGCTTTACAAAATGCACGACTGTCAGTCACCCTTCTATAGGCTGTAGGTTCAGACGTTGGTCTACTAAGGGCAAATTAATTACGTGACATCAGGATTGTCACCCAGTGAGAGTGAAATGAGATGCCAGAATGACAGAAGATTTGTTTAATTAACTTCTTTATTCCAGTCCTTGGCAACAGCACATCAAGAAGAGCATGACAGGGCGTCCAGTTGCCTCTCACGCAAAACAATATACGTCCAGCACTGCTGACAGCGCAAAGAGTGGGTGTGAGCACGTCGTTACTTGAATGCCACTGTCAGCGACGTCTCCGGCTGTGACCATTATGAGGGTTTGGCAGCACAGCTTACGATACTGCGGAGGTGGGCGTGACCTCCCACTCTGCTCTGGCAGCGGCTGCTCTCGCGACTCTGGGCAGGCTGCCCTGTGTCGTGGTCGAACAGTGAACCCCGTGCTGCACTCCAGGATGTCGCTCCAGGTATCACAGGCTCATGGTGTAGGCTGTGATACTGTGATGAGAACCATTTAGTACACGAATTTCTGAGTATTTACAGGCTCCAGAGTATGTTCGTTTAGGGCTTAAGGCACACACTCGAAGCACTTTCTTGGTGGCAAGTGAGGAAAGGATTACGCCCTTCCGGAGTGTATTGCAGGATCAGCAGTTGCTATACCACGTCCAGCCGGTTCTGCTTTACAGAATCAGCTGGCCGCGTTATGCTTTGGAATGCAACACTCTCGACAGCCTGCGGTTGTCTCTGTTACAACTCATTTCCATTCTGGTGTATTTTTTGACTGAATAAAGTTGATATGCTGCAGTCAGGTGGTCATGATGACCTGGATGATCAATATATCTGTACAAAATCAAACGGCTTTGCTCCAGATAATAGTAGAAATTTATTCACGAGTTTCAAACAGAAACGAAACTCTTTAATCACAATAAATTATTTTCATAGAAAAACGTATGCATCATTAATTACAGTAAATGGTTCGCCACCAGTATGTTGCTAGAAAATATGATTCACATGTGCTGTTTGAGGCTTTCCCGGCGCTGCATCTGCTTGATAGGTTCTCGGGACTTACGCCGGATAATATTGTAGAAGCCGCACAATATTTCAGCGAGACAACTGCCCGCCATCTTCAGGTGCTACTGTCGCGTCGCTGAGAAACGCGCTAATTTATATGCTGGCTTTCTAGAACAGCGCAGGCGCCAGCGGGGCATAACGTCATCGAACACCAATCGTAGGCAGCGTCGAATACCAGAGTCCTCTGCTGGAGAAACGGGTCGCGGTCTGCGGAAGCGCGCCGCGGCGCGGGAAATGCGGCCGGGAGCGACGGACCCCGTTCGCGCGCGCGAGGTGTTGGCGCCCGATTTAAGCATCTGCGCTAAGGCTTCCCATCTGCGTTGACGGGTGCGCTAAGGCTTCCCATCTGCGTTGACTCGGTGCGGTTGCTAATCTGTGGCTGACGGTTCCTTAGTGCCGACAAGGCTGGTTCCCAGGCTTTGCTCAGGTGAAACCCCGTGTCTCTGTTTATTAGCTCACTGCTTATACGTATTTCGACCGCCTCTTTGATGATGGAGTCCCAGTATGTGGAAGCATGCGAGAGGATCTTGGTTTCTTCGTAATTCATGCCGTGTCCCGTGTCAAGGCAATGTTCAGCAACCGCAGATTTCTCTGGCTGACCCAACCTCGTATGACGTTTATGTTCGTCGCATCTGTCTTTGACCGTACGACACGTCTGGCCAATATAAGATTTCCCACACTGGCACGGGATTTTGTATATTCCTGGTCTCCTCAGGCCGAGGTTGTCTTTAACAGAGCCCAGCATCGATTTCACTTTTGCTGGAGGCCGGAAAACACATTTAATCCGGTGTTTCTTGAAAATTCTGCCCACCTTAAAAGACACGCCACCGACATACGGTAGAAAAACCAACCCTGTGGTGTTATCTGCTTCTTCAGGTTGTTCTTGAGGTTTGGAGCGTGCTGGTCGAAAGGCGTTCCGGATCTGCTTCTCGGAGTACCCGTTCTGGGCAAATACAGAGCGGAGATGGTTGAGCTCTGCCGATAAGCTGTCCTGATCTGAGATGGCTCTAGCCCTATGCACTAGCGTCCGTAATACACCGCTGCGCTGTGAGGGGTGATGACAGCTCGTAGCTTGTAAATACAAGTCTGTGTGCGTAGGCTTCCGGAACACACTGTGACCCAAGGAGCCGTCACCTTTTCTACGCACCAAAACATCCAGAAACGGGAGCTCACCATCTTTTTCTACCTCCATGGTAAAACAGATACTTGGATGGATAGAGTTCAAATGTTCCAGGAAAGAAGGAAGCGTTGCTGTCCCATGCGGCCATACCACAAACGTATCATCTACATATCTCCAAAAACATTTGGGTTTCAGAACCGCCGTCTGAAGTGCTTTGTCCTCGAAATCTTCCATAAAAAGATTTGCTACTATGGGAGACAAAGGGCTACCCATAGCAACACCGTCAGTCTGCTCGAAATACTGGTTGTTAAATAAAAAATAAGTCGAGGTAAGCACATGTTTGAAAAGGTGTAAGACGTCCCCTTCCAGCTTGGCTCCTATAAGTTGTAATGAGTCCATCAGAGGCACCCGTGTGAACAAGGAAACCACATCGAAACTCACTAGTAAGTCTGTAGATTCAAGACGCAAGTTCTTCATTCGCCGTATAAAATCTTCTGAGTTTCGAATATGGTGTTCACATTTGCCCACCATGGGACTCAGAAGAGAAGCCAGATGTTTAGCCAGATGGTATGTTGGGGCACCTATATTACTAACGATAGGGCGAAGCGGAACATTCTCCTTATGTATCTTAGGCATGCCATAAAGTCGTGGCGGAACTGGCGCTCGTTCTCTTAAACTCTTCTTCAGATGGTCAGGAAGTTGGCTGGATTTTAAGAGAGCGGATGTCCTCCGTTGTACGGCATCCGTCGGATCTTTCTGGAGTCGACGATACGCTGTATCCTGTAGTAGGTCCATCATCTTGCCAGAATAAGATGTAGCAGGCATAAGAACAGTGGCGTTACCCTTGTCAGCTGGTAAAATTACTATATCATTGTCTTCTTTTAAAGAACGGAGCGCTCTTCTTTCTTCAGTGGTGACATTCTGCTTGGGTGCAGGCATCCTGGTTATTGATCTACAAGCCTCTCGCCTTATTTCTTCAGCAGCGTCATTCGGAAGTTTTAAAACACCTTGTTCAACGGCACTGATGAACTCCTTGATGGGCAAGGTCTTGGGAGTAGGCGCAAAATTAAGTCCCTTTTCTAACACTGACATTGCAGCGTCACTCAGTGGTTTATCTGTGAGATTAAACACAGTCCGTCTGCTAAATTTCTCTTCTTGCAATGACCGGTGTGTAAGGCGTTGGAACTTAGAAGTTTGACGCGCTGTGATTTGCTGCCGCACCCAGTCCGAAAACGCCCAAGTAGAGCTGTCCACCCACTCCCAGGAATCGGCTGACAGACCCGACGAGATCTTCAGGTGAAGTGAGAGCAGGCTTCTGGAGACTTGGTCTAATACTCGTCTAGTATAACGGATTCTTTCTCTCACCAGTGCCCTGCTTGCTCGTTGTTTAATTCTCCTGGCCTCCGCAGAGTCCACGTAATGGGTAAACTTGGCGAAAGTTGGTGTAGTTTGCTGGTCGCGACATCTCAGTAAGAACGCGAGAGAGCACAACAGTCTCTCCCTTTTGTTGCGGAGTTTATCGAACTCACGTACTGCGTTAACCATCTCCTCCCCGTAGAGGTACCAGATGTGCTGTTTGAGGCTTTCCCGGCGCTGCATCTGCTTGATAGGTTCTCGGGACTTACGCCGGATAATATTGTAGAAGCCGCACAATATTTCAGCGAGACAACTGCCCGCCATCTTCAGGTGCTACTGTCGCGTCGCTGAGAAACGCGCTAATTTATATGCTGGCTTTCTAGAACAGCGCAGGCGCCAGCGGGGCATAACGTCATCGAACACCAATCGTAGGCAGCGTCGAATACCAGAGTCCTCTGCTGGAGAAACGGGTCGCGGTCTGCGGAAGCGCGCCGCGGCGCGGGAAATGCGGCCGGGAGCGACGGACCCCGTTCGCGCGCGCGAGGTGTTGGCGCCCGATTTAAGCATCTGCGCTAAGGCTTCCCATCTGCGTTGACGGGTGCGCTAAGGCTTCCCATCTGCGTTGACTCGGTGCGGTTGCTAATCTGTGGCTGACGGTTCCTTAGTGCCGACAAGGCTGGTTCCCAGGCTTTGCTCAGGTGAAACCCCGTGTCTCTGTTTATTAGCTCACTGCTTATACGTATTTCGACCGCCTCTTTGATGATGGAGTCCCAGTATGTGGAAGCATGCGAGAGGATCTTGGTTTCTTCGTAATTCATGCCGTGTCCCGTGTCAAGGCAATGTTCAGCAACCGCAGATTTCTCTGGCTGACCCAACCTCGTATGACGTTTATGTTCGTCGCATCTGTCTTTGACCGTACGACACGTCTGGCCAATATAAGATTTCCCACACTGGCACGGGATTTTGTATATTCCTGGTCTCCTCAGCGACGCGACAGTAGCACCTGAAGATGGCGGGCAGTTGTCTCGCTGAAATATTGTGCGGCTTCTACAATATTATCCGGCGTAAGTCCCGAGAACCTATCAAGCGTATGATTCACATATTTTACCGTAAATGATTTCTGGGCACATAATGGAAATGAAATGGCTCTGAGCACTATGGGACTTAACATCTAAGGTCATTAGTCCCCTAGAACTTAGAACTACTTAAACCTAACTAACCTAATGACATCACACACATCCATGCCCGAGGCAGGATTCGAGCCTGCGACCGTAGCAGTCGCGTGGTTCCAGACTGAAGCCCCTAGAACCGCTCGGGCTCATCGACCGGCACTGGGCACATAATTCTGGATCTCAACACTGGTCAAATATTGTAAAGAGACTGCATCAATACCAACGCAGCGCACCGACAGGAAAAGACATGAAACAGAAAACTTACATGGAGATAACTGACTTTCCGTAAATTTACAACTAATAACATTAAGCGACAACTAAGAAGTGATTGGTGACGGTGCAGGCGGGAACAGTACGAACATGTTGTAACTGATTCAGCAAGAAGGAGTCGTGCAACATCATGACTGTCAGAATAGTATAACGAAACACTGCATGAAGTTTATATATAAAGGTGGTATCTGTTCTTTCGAACATGCCCGAAAGAACAGATACCATCTTCAATATAACATTGTTAAGGCTGTAAGTAGGCTGTTTAGGTTTTTATATTGGTAACGCCACGTAGCGCTCTGTATGAAGATCACTGGCTGCCCTGAGTAAAGTCTGTGGGTGGTTGGCATTGTTGTAATATTCGTTATTGTAGTGTTGGGCAGTTGGATGTGAGCGGTCGATATGGACGTGCGTCCATCAGAAAGAGTAAATTTGTAATACTGGATATAATGAACTGATATATATATATATATATATATATATATATATATATATATATATATATATATATATATATAATTATGACATTTTAACATCATTAAGGTAAATACATTGTTTGTTCTCTATCAAAATCTTTCATTCGCTAACTATGCCTATCAGTAGTTAGTGCCTTCCTTAGTTTGAATCTTTTATTTAGCTGGCAGTAGTGGCGCTTGCTGTATTGCAGTAGTTCGAGTAACGAAGATTTTTGTGAGGTTAGTGATTCATGAAAGGTATACGTTATTGCTAGTCAGGGCCATTCTTTTGTAGGGATTATTGAAAGTCAGATTGCGTTGCGCTTAAAATATTGTGAGTCAGTTTAGTGTTGATCAGAATAAGTAAAGAGAGAAGTGTCTGAGTACGTTCAGTTTTGCTCAACTGTTTGAAAATCAAATAACGTAGAGGTTTTCCAGCACTGTCATTTATAAATTTTTCTAAGGGGATGTTTCACTGGTTTTTATTTTGTTCTGCTTTACTTGATCTGCTTCCAGATTGTTCTTATTTGCGAGTAACTGTAGAAAGTATTAGCTTCACTCCGGTTTTATAATGCACGGAGTTAACAAGCCAGAAAAAAAGGATATATATATGAAAATACGGTTAAGATTGCGTGTATTTCTCGTTAGACAACTCGGTCAAAGTGCTAACCCAAAGGCAAATTTTAATGCGTGCGAAAAACTAAATTTTTAAAAAGGGGAATGCAGTAAAACGAAGCAGCAAACGGATAGAACTTCGACAGGCGCGCGGCTGTTACACGTGTCTCCCCGTCTGGGAACACGTGCACTCGTTTCAGAGGCTTGTGTGACTGCACCGGCGCATGCGCCTTCTTGCCTCTTCGTGCAACGATTGCATGCGCCTAATGCGCACCTAAAGTCGCACAGGTTGCAAACACTCCTTCACAAGGCACAGAAAATTTTATACACTGTCTAGTCACATTAATATGACCACCTGTCAAAAGCCTGAAAAACCGCCTATCGCAGTGTGGACCGCTGGGAAACGTTCTGGAAGAGAGTCAGTTGACCTGCTGCAAGGTAGTACGGGGATGTGGAGGCATGCCTACTCAGTGCCGGGGCCAACTGTGCTAGGATTCTCGGTTGAAGTTTAGAGTCGCGAACACCCCAACAGAGGTGCTCCCACAGATTCTCGACTGGTTGTAAATCCAGGGAGATTGGTGGCCAGGGGAGCACTGAAAACTCATCCTGGAGCTCTTCGGACCATGCACCTACACTACGAGCTGTTTGAAACGTTGCATCGTTCTGCTGATAGATGCTATGGTAGCGAGGAGAAACAAACTGCATATACGGATGGACATGGGCCCCAAGCATAAATGCACATTTGTGTTGATCTATAGTGCCTTCCAGAACGACGAAATCGCACAGGGAATGCCACGAAGCCTCGTCCCTGACCATAACGCTCCCTCCTCCGTCGTCGACGCTTCCAGTGACTGTTGCAGGGCGTTTGCTCTCAGATGTTTCACGCTGTACCCGACAATGGCCATCTGCCCGATAGAGCATAAAACCTGATTCATCTGAAAGCACTCTAAACATTCTGCGTGGTGTCTGTTTGTCCTATATCGTGTCTCCCTACCAATTCCGCGCAACGGCGCTCTGAGCGTATTTTTTAGGGAATTGACTAGTTTGAACCTGGGACCTGTGGGACCTGTTGCTGGTAAGGAGACGCCAGACCACACATGACATGTAGAATTCAGAAGAGTTCAGTGAGACTAACGATGATATAACCAAATACTTAATGATTTCAGCGTCAGCTCCACTGCACTCCCTGTAAAAGAATCTTAATACTAACTAAATTTAGTGGAAGGGGTTCAAGGCTTTCCTATTTTTAGTTAGCTGGTAAAATAACGTCGAAAAAGCAGTTAAGTTTACCACTGGAAATTTTATTCTACTCACAAAACATCGTTTAGAAATTGCACTATTGATAAAAGGAAATGTCTTAATACAGGATGGTAAAAACCGACTGCGTTCAACAAAAATGTGAACTAATATTCCCTGAATGGGTTTCCAAGTTCTAGAATGGATCGAAGGATGACCTATGCCATATCACATCTATAATCTAGGTTTCAATTAAGTTTCACAAGAGAGAAAACTATCAAAATGGTCTACAGTGACCCTCAATTATCTTTAATTACTTATCTAACTTGTCGTAAATTACAGTGGCTGATTTGGCTTCTCAATAACTATATAACAGAAAAATCATCGCGTTTCAGATTTTTACTTCAAGTGGCAAATGTGAACACCATGAGCTTTAATTGACGATCGACACTAGTATTACGTAAAGGGGATGTAACAGATGAGACTTCTGCCATTCTGAGTGAAGCCTTATGCGCTCAAAACTGCGGCATCGGGTGCGTTCATTACCTTGTCAGTGTTCGTCAGGGGGCGGCGGACAGCACAGCTCCGCTCACCTCGCCGTCTCCGAAGCAACTCTCTCCTAACTTCCCCTTGCTACGATTTACCGAAGTTGGTTTAAAAAAAACTATCTGGCTGTGTTTTCATCTGACCAATCAGGGTCTCAATGTTAACCTTAAGCTCCGCCTACAAAAATTCTGTCTATCCAATGAGAAACGTTATACTTTTCGTGGTGGGGCAATGTTTTTAAAGTTTGCAACGTAACAGAGAAGCGAAAAAGTCTCACGCTAAAACTTGCAGCTGGTGTGGTCCTTTTAGCGTTATCGTAAGATCTATACTGTTCTTCTGGAGGGCTCTATCTTTTGACATGGGCTGGGGGGTGGTCCTAACGTAACAGAGATGCGAAAAAGGTCTCACGCTGAAACTTGCGTGTGGTGTAGCGCTTTTTGTGTTATCGTAAGATCTACACTGTTCCTCTGGAGGACTCTAGCTTTTAACATGGGCTGGGGGGGGGGGGGGGGGGGGGTGCTCTTGACGTAACAGAGACGCAAAAAAGTCTCACGCTAAAAAACTTGTGGGTGGTGTGGTCTTAGCAGTTAGCTGGCGACGTGGGTGTCCGTCCGTCCCTTATCGTAGGGCCTTCTCGCTTAACACGGTTCTGCTCTCGGCTTCTGTTCTAGTTTCTCCCCTCGGAACTGCATCTGTCCCACGGTGGGAAGGTATGACATGCATTTAGGCATTCTTGTGTTAGTCTGTGGTATTCCATTTGCTCACTCGTTACTCGTATTACTTTGATTAATTTAATGTCACGATTTATTTGGAGCTATGTGACATACTACTGGATTTGCTTATCATGTTAGGGTTTTCATGGGAGGTGTTGGATTTGCCTGACACCTTACATATCACCACCCTTCGAACATAATTTTTGCACTGAAGTTAGGCAATGATTGAATCGTTGTCTAAGTCGGTCAAAAATTATTTCATTATCTAAATTTTTTGCCTACTGTTCAGCCACGTTATTCTGTTCTATACTGGTTTGTATTACTAATTTATATTTTTATATTCTCCCACATTATTATCAAAAATGACAAGAGAAGAATATTTTTATGCTATTATTAATTTTTAATTATTTTCTTTCTTTATTTAAGTGTGAAGTTTGTTTTTTAAGAAGTTTGTTATGGAAAGTGAGGAGTCTTTCACATCGATTTTCTTAGAAATATATATATTTGTTCTATAAATGTAGTAATTAAGTGAAATCTATTCCCAACAGATATTCTAAATATCATGTACAAGTAAAATATTTTTGTTTCTAGACACTCATTTCAACATTGTAACACTAACAAATAATAATTATTTCGAAGAATTGCTTTGCCAAAGAAATATACATACACAAGAATTGAGATATTATCCTAACAAATGATACAAATGTTTAAAAAAAGGGAAAACATCCAACAAGATAATTTTTTATTCCTTGTTTCTATAAGAAGAAAATGAGTAAAATATAGTTATTCTTTTATTTTTATGAGGTGAAAATAAGTGGCATATGGTTTTAGTGTTTATTATGCCTTACTTTTGTTCTTTATATACTGTCCATTTCAGAACTAATGACTTATTTTTATCGATAGTCTATTTTTTACTTGAGTCCATAGTCAATGACTGTTATTTTGTAGTTTATTAGCTGTCTGATGTGCTTAACTTATTTAGTTATTCACACATTTCTTTTTCACAATTCCTACATGACATAATTTGATTTCACACATTCACACAATCCTATGAATGTTTAAGCATGAGGTTGGTGAATGTTTTTGCACGAAGGTGATGGACTTGAGCGAGATGGATGTGGGCAAGTATTTGATGTACAGCTTCGTTCGTCGTTCCTTGTTGGCTTTGCAAGTGTGAGTTGCTGTTGTGGAGGTCCCATAATGGAATGGAGCTGTGAGTGCAGAATCTCGTGGTTTACTGGTTTTGTATGCGTAAAAGTCATCGTTATGTGTCGCTGAAAGCCGTCGTTTTTCGTTGTAATACGTCACAGATGACTACTTTACAATAGGATAGGGATTTGGGAAGGTATGTCGTCTATTCTTCACCCATCTTCTTTCTTGGTGTCAATCTTGCAAATCTTCAACTTCTGTTCTTACTGCTTTTTCTCTGCTTCTTACTTACTTCTTGGTTCTTCTCTGGGCAGGATATGGAAATATTTATTGATAACTAGTTGCTTTGAAGTTCTCCTCTTAGTAACAGTTTGATAAATGGTTTGGACATGTCATTTCTACTTTTGTGGACGTTTTCTTCAGTTTCGTACATCAGCGTGCTGTTTAATAGCAGTAGTGTGACCTTTACACATATTTTTTGCCAGTGGTGGCTTGCCCAAGCGGTCTTCTCGTCGGGCCGTTTTTTGCTCGCTCCGCTGAGTGGGGGCCCTCGGAGACCTTTCCGGCATTCGGCATTCGGCGTCCCATCTCTGCAGGGCTCCGTCACTGTGCGGCTCCATGTTCGTTCCAGCAGGTTTCCGCCTAGCGGTCAAATTTATTGCCCACTTCAGTTACAAGAGTCTTCTGTTGGTCTCGCTGTCCTTCCCCTTTTCTCGACACTTCTGCCTTGTAGGAATCGTGTCTTGCTAATTACGTCCTTTTCTTTCTTGATACTTCTCGCGTTGCAACTTGTGGGTCGTTGCATCTGGTCTTTGCTGGGGTTTTTACCATAGTTCTTACAAAAAGTTTTACTTATAATCATCTAACATGTGTCTAGTACCTATATTGTTTTACGCCTTCTTAAAAGCTTTACAAATTTCGGCGCCCTTTCCATGTTACAATTCTAAGATATTTTGAGTCTTAACTTATACAAGAAACCTCAAATTCGTTTTTTATTTTTGTGTAGTGTCGTCGTGTATAGCATTTTAGTATTTCATGCTGTTAGACTATCTATGCTTTATCCCTTCACCTTAATCTATGGTACTATTGGTGTTATTATTGAAACTACTTTCTTTTTCCCACCTTCCTCTCTCTTCATTCTTCTTTCTCCTGACGATCTATTCTGCAACACAATCTTGAAATATTGTGCAGATTATTTACCAGTAATAAAATTAATCTTCAAACTTTTTGATGTGGCTCACATGGTGAAGTCCTAAGGTTCTGCCTGTTTTTGGGTTCATTAGTTCCCCAGCATTATCATGAGCAATTCGGCTAATTATGACAGGTCCTTTGTATGCAGCGTAAAACTTATGTATTTTGTGTTTCTGTTTGCTGGAGAGATGGTGTGTTTTTACAAATACTTTCTGGCCTACTGAGAATGTTCTTTTAATTGCTGTTCTATCTCCTCTTTCTTTTCTTTTAATGGCTGCCTTTCTGATGTTGGAGAGTGCTGTTCCTATTACTTGTTTGTGCTGTCTACTTGGTACAATAGGAAATCTAACATTTTCTCTGGTTATGTTTGGGGGTTCAATATTTTTAAGTACAGTAACTGGAGGTAGTAGTGTAGTGCTATGTGGCATTTCATTTATTACTTCTTGAAAATCTTTAAGTTATATATCCCAAGTGCTGTGTCTTTTGCCTGCATGTAATTGGCATAAAGTGTCTATGTCCTTCATAGATCGTTCTGCTGGATTTACGCTAGGTTTGTACTTAGATATGTAGATGGGTTTTATTTTGTGTTGTTTTAACGTGTACTGCCATTGCACTGATTTGTATTGTGGGCCATTATCCGAAATTATTCGTTCCACTCGACCTACTTGTCTGAGAAAATCTTGTCTAAATGCTTTACTTATAGTAAGACCTGTTGCCCGTTTTAATGGTGTCAAGGTAACATATTTAGAAGTAAGTTCCAAAACGACAAATATGAAAATATATCCATTTTTGTGGGTGGGAGGGGCCCCATCAAATCTGTTGCAGCTATTTGTTTTAATCTTTTAGGGATTATTGGAAACATAGGTGATTTGGTTTGGAAAGTGACGTGTTTAGCCCTCATACATATTTTGCATTTGACTAATACTGTTCTAATTCATCTTTCCATATTAGGAAAATGGCTTGTTTGTTTTATTTTTAAAGAGCATTTCTTTGGTCCAAAGTGGCCATTACTTAAATGTGTATACCATTCTAATTTTTCATCGTCTTTATCTCGCATCATTCTTAATTGTTTGTTTATAACTGGTATTTCTTCTAATTTTAGTTTTTGCTCAAAGAGAAGTGTGACGTTCCCGAATGTTACGCTACCTTTCCCCATATCTATTATCGCTCGTCTCTCATTTAAGAAATCTGCACCTATAATCAAATCTATAGTTGGTTTAGGTATAATCACGAAGTTTGCTTCGATCTTTTGACCTTGGCACGAAAGAGTTAACCTTGTTTGTCTCGTAACTTCCGCAACATTGTTTTTAAGAGGACCTCTTACTTTAATCTTACGTGTTTTCAGAACTGGCAATTCCTCATTGGCATTACACTGCATGAATAAATTTTCTGAGATCGCAGTCAGTTCACTTCCGCTATCAATTACAATATTGACTGGGATATGCTTTACCATGGCCTTCACAATTGGTTGAATTTGAAAGGGTTGGTTCTGTTCTTCTTCTTCTTGCATCAACGAATCCTCCACTGAATCATACATGAGTCTTTTTAGGAATTTCCCTTGTGAATTCGAAATTTCTGTAGGATAAGCTTCGACTGCTACTTCTCTCTCTTTTATTTCCTCTTCTCTATTTCTTCCTTCATTTACGCTTTCTTCAACATCCTCTACTTTTTCCTCATCCTCGTCTATCTTCTCCTTCTTCGTCGCTACTTCCACATAATCGCATCTAAATGCTCTAATTATCGCTTCATAACTTCCTTCATTATATACGTTGGGTTGTGTGCCCACTCGTAACTTATTTTCAACTTCTGTCGACTGCGCATTATCCTCTTTGAATTCGCTTTCCCTGGTTTCCATCTCAAATAGCTCTCCAATACTCATTACTTCGTCCTTTCCTCCTACATTCGTTGTGCATGCATCTGGTAATTCATCTTCCTCGTCAGTATTCTCCCAATTAATTTCGTCGCAACAAGTTATTGTTATTTTCTTGTCTTCGTTTTCATCTGGTTCCTGCGGATTTGTTTCTTCCTTCTTCTCTTCTCGTGATAAGATTTATGCTTCTCTGTTCACGGTGCTGCAATTGTCCTGGGTCGGTGCGTCATTCTCTTTGGCATTGGCGCTTAGCTGTCAATTCGAAAGTTTATCGGGGTTTGGTGGTCTTACCTCCACCTCTTCTATGTGTATTCTCTTTTCTTGTTCAGCTTGTTGATAGTGGTTTCGTTGTTGGTAATTTGTCGGTCTATTGGTTCTCCAGTACCCGTTCCGGTTGTCGTTATTCCCTCTGTAATAGTTGTTGCCGTTCCTGGGTGAATTATAGTTATTGCCATATTCTCTTCTAAATCCATAACTGGTTCTTTGTTGAAATCTATTGTCGATTCTTGGTGCGAAGTTATCACATGGTTCGTAATTATAGTTTCTTCGTACTGTATCTTGTGGATTCCACTGCTTTTTGCTTTCGTTTTCACGTGCGCTTCGTCTTTTTCTTGCGTCATCTTCCGAAAATATGAACTCAAGTTCCCTTAGAATACCTTTCAATGCTTCGACGTCACTGCCTCCGCGACCTACTAATGATTGCTGGTATTTCAATGGTAGCTTCATCGCGCATAATTTGATCAACTCTCCGTCACTGTATGGTACATCTAAGCATTGATTTTTCTTTGCCATTAATTGGAAAAATTTCACGGGACTCTTCTCTCCTGAATTTTCAAAATATGGGTTCTGTAATAATTCGTACTTCACTCTGTTCTGTGCTTCGCTGGACCAATATCGTGAGAGAACCTTCTCTCTGAAATCTTCGTACGATCGGCATGTCGCTTCAACATTCTGCATGGTTTCTGCGACTGTTCCTGACATGTGTGCACATATAAAGTCTAATTTATGTGCTAGCGTCCAGTGTTCTGGTAATCCTATTCGGAATTGTTCAATAAAAGTTCGTGGATGTAATGAGTTTCCTTCTCGAAAGTGTTGAAATTTTCTGACTGTGAGGAAATGATCGTTGTCGTACTTCGTCATAGTTCCATATGAAATTCGCGATTCTTCGCCACTTTTGTTTCTAATCATTTCTCCCGTCGTTCTTTCCGGTTGTGGTAGATCCATTGGATATTGTCCACTGTAACTTTCGCCTACCCTTGCGTAGTATCGTTGGAGTGGTACGCAATAATTTTCTTCCATCGGTTGTGAACGTGTAGCTGATTGCATTGCACTGTACTCTTCGCGACCTGGCTTTCCATTGTCACGTATGTTACTTTCCGCCTGTGATTGGAATCGCAAATGCGTAATATCTTCGTTAATGGCTTGTTTTTCCGGTGCTGTTACAGATACGGATGTGGTTGCAGACTCTGTGCTTGTTCGATCCTGTTCACTACGCTCTTCAATGGTTTGCAACAACTCTGTTCGCAATTTCTGAAACTGTCGCTTCGTTTGCGCTTCTATTTTGACTATGCGGTTATCATATCTTTTGAGCGCTGCTTTTGTGATACGTTTGTGTAACACACTGTTTTCAACAATTTCACGCGCTGTACCTGCTGCTCGTCTAGTAATTTCGTTTATCTGTTTCTTTAGTTTCTTGACTTCTCCGTGGGTGTTGTTACGTAATGTTTTGATCTCGTCCTGAGTGTCATTACGCAATATTTGTACGTCCACTTGTACCTTTTCAATGTCTGTTCTCAATTGATTGTGACCTATTATTAAGTTTCCTATCACTTCTCGAGATTCTTTGGCCTCGTCTTCAAAATGACTTAGGTGTAACTGAATTTCTTTGTTTTGTTCTTTAATCTCACGCATTTGTCTCGTGGTTTCTGCAATTTGAATTTGAATTTGGTTCGCTATGTCTTTATTTTGCCTTGTCATGGTTTCCGTAATTTGTTGTAGTAATTCTGCCAGATTGATGGGTCCTATTGAGTTTTCTTCCGACGTCACACGTTCTGTGTTTTCGCCCAAGTGTTGGTTCGCAACCGATTGCATTGAACTGTGCTGTGACACGTTTCTGCTCGCATTCCTTGTACTCTGTGGTGAGGGAGCTCTGATTACTTGTACTATGGGTTCTACGTATTCAAGACGCAAGTTAGAATCCTCATCGACAGTCTCTCTACTTTCCTGTTCCTCTGTCGTATGCTGACTTACGTTTTCTATGCCTTGACGTACATTATCCTCGTTATGGTGCCTTATATGTCCTATTTCTCGCGATACTGCATCGTCTGTTGTACTGTCCTCTATTCTCTGTCCATTTTCATGCTGGGTCTCTACTTCAATTCGGTCAAGGTCTCGATCTGTTATTGCTAATCTTTCCGAATCCCTTATTTTCTGTTTTAAAAGCAATTCACGCGCCCTACTTCGAGTCAACATACGCTCATACGATCTCACGCGTTTCGTAAACTTTTTGTTCACACGACTTGACACTACCAAGACTGACAATGCGTTCACTTACTTGTTGGGTCAGAACCAACTTGTCAACGATGTATCTGCCACTTGTGCGCTTGCATTGAGGAGAAAACTTGATTCTAACAATATTAAAATTCACAACTTAATTATGCTATTGTCTCTGACACTTTCTTACTATCTATCGCTGCAGCTAATGTTTTCGAGTATTTAAAACTTTAGGAAAAAAAAATTTTTACTACGAAAATTTTTCAGTAGGATATTTTTCTGACCTAGTTAGGCATGTGGTCGACCTTCAATCATGGTATTTTACCATCCTGGCAGGGTCGCTATTTTCTAAACATTCTGCGTGGTGTCTGTTTGTTCTATATCATGTCTCCCTCCCACTTTCGCGCAACGACGCTCTGAGCGTGTTTTTTTAGGGAATTGACTAGATTGAACCTGGGACCTGTTGCTGGTAAGGAGACGCCAGACCACACATGACATGTAGAATTCAGAAGAGTTCAGTGAGACTAGCGATGATATAGCCAAATACTTAATGATTTCAGCATCAGCTCCACTGCACTCCCTGTAAAAGAATCTTAATACAAACTAAATTTAGTGGAAGGGGTTCAAGGCTTTCCTATTTTTAGTTAGCTGGTAAAATAACGCCGAAAAAGCAGTTAAGTTTACCATTGGAAATTTTTTTCTACTCACAAAACATTGTTTAGAAATTGCACTATTGATAAAAGGAAATGTTTAAATACAGGATGGTAAAAACTGACTGCGTTCAACAAAAATGTGAACTAATATTCCCTGAATGGGTTTCCAAGTTCTAGAATGGGCCAAAGGATGACCTATGCCATATTACATCTACAATCTAGGTTTAAATCAAGTTTCACAAGAGAGAAAACTATCAAAATTTTCGTATCGAAAACATTCTTCGTCAATTTTCGCAAATTGTAAATAAGTACAACAGTTCTGAGCACAGTTCTGAACAGAACTCCAAGAGTTCTATCGAAAACCCAAGTAACATTTTTTTGCGCAGCTAATAGTTTACGAGATAATTGCAATTTAAGGAGAAAATCTTTTCACTTACTGTGAAGTTGGCACACTTTTTTTCACAAATGTATACTTTTTTCAGATTTCTTGATAGATATGGTATAGTTCTAGAGTTCTTTGTACAAAATTTCAATAGTTCTACTGAATTTAGCGACGAAAACAATATTCGAAAAAATTTTCGTATCGAAAACATTCTTCGTCAATTTTCGCAAATTGTAAATAAGTACAACAGTTCTGAGCACAGTTCTGAACAGAACTCCAAGAGTTCTATCGAAAAGCCAAGTAACATTTTTTTGTGCAGCTAATAGTTTACGAGATAATTACAATTTAATGAGAAAATCTTTTCACTTACTGTGAAGTAGGCACCCTTTTTTTTAGAAATATATATTTTTTCAGAGTTCTTGATAGATATGGCATAGTTCTAGAGTTCTTTGTACAAAATTTCAATAGTTCTGCAGAATTTAGCGAAGAAAACAACAAAATTCGAAAAAATTTTCGTATCGAAAACATTTTTTGTCAATTTTCGTAAAAATTAAACTTGTACAACAGTTCTGAGGACAGTTCTGAACAGAACCCCAAGAGCTCTATCGAAAATCCCAACAACATTTTTCTATGGCGATAATGGTTTGAGATAAATTGATTTAATATGGGACACACTGTCTTTACGGAAAATGTAAATATATTCGTACAACAGTTCTGATGACAGTTCTGGACACCACGTGAAGAGTTCTATCGAAAATCCTAGTGAAATTTTTTTGTGCAGGTAATAGTTTAAGAGGTAATTGCAACTTAATTAAGAATTCCATAAGAGCTCCTACTGTGAAGCTGGCACCCTTTTTTTCAGAAATGTATACTTTTTTCAGATTTCTTGATAGATATGCCATAGTTCTAGAGTTCTTTGTACAAAATTTCAATAGTTCTGCAGAATTTAGCGACGAAAACAATATTCGAAAAAATTTTCGTATCGAAAACATTCTTCGTCAATTTTCGCAAATTGTAAATAAGTACAACAGTTCTGAGCACAGTTCTGAACAGAACTCCAAGAGTTCTATCGAAAACCCAAGTAACATTTTTTTGTGCGGGTAATAGTTTACGAGATAATTGCAATTTAAGGAGAAAATCTTTTCACTTACTGTGAAGTTGGCACCCTTTTTTTCAGAAATGTATATTATTTTCAGAGTTCTTGATAGATATGGCATAGTTCTAGAGTTCTTTGTACAAAATTTCAATAGTTCTGCAGAATTTAGCGAAGAAAACAACAATATTCGAAAAAATTTTCGTATCGAAAACGTTCTTTGGCAATTTCCGCAAAATGTAAATAAGTACAACAGTTCTGAGCACAGTTCTGAACAGAGCTCCAAGAGTTCTTTCGAAAGTCCAAGTAACGTTTTTTTGTGCAGCTAATAGTTTACGAGATAATTGCATTTTAAGGAGAAAATCTTTTCACTTACTGTGAAGTTGGCACCCTTTTTTCAGAAAGATATATTTTTTTCAGAGTTCTTGATAGATATGGCATAGTTCTAGAGTTCTTTGTACAAAATTTCAATAGTTCTGCTGAATTTAGCGACGAAAACAATATCCGAAAAAATTTTCGTATCGAAAACATTCTTCGTCTATTTTCGCAAATTGTAAATAAGTACAACAGTTCTGAGCACAGTTCTGAACAGAACTCCAAGAGTTCTATCGAAAACCCAATTAACATTTTTTTGTGCAGCTAATAGTTTAGGAAATAATTGCAATTTAAGGAGAAAATCTTTTCATTTACTGTGAAGTTGGCACCCTTTTCTTCAGAAACGTATATTTCTTTCACAGTTCTTGACGGGTATGCCATAGTTCTAGAGTTCTTTGTACAAAATTTCAATAGTTCTGCAGAATTTAGGGAAGAAAACAACAATACTCGAAAAAATTTTTCTATTGAAATCATTTTTTGTCAATTTTCGCAAAAATTAAACTGGTACAACAGTTCTGAGGACAGTTCTGAACAGAACCCTAAGAGCTCTATCGAAAATCCTAATAACATTTTTCTATGGCGATAATAGTTTGTGATAAATTGATTTAATGTGGGACACACTTTCTCTACAGAAAATATAAATATATTCGTACAACAGTTCTGATGACAGTTCTGGACACCACGTGAAGAGTTCTATCGAAATTCCTAGTAGAATTTTTTAGTGCAGGTAATAGTTTATTTCTCGAAAAAGGGGTGCTAACTTCACACGACAACTGTAGCTGTACTATTCGGCCGCACACATCTTCACTGTCATCGTTCACACCTGTCATCTATGCCCGTGGTTCACCATAGCTGCATCGGCGCCGGGTTTCGTTAGCGCTGTTTTTCCATACGTGGTATTGTTACGGCGACACGCGAACTGCTTACAAGGTAGCCGTTTCGGAATAGTTTCCACCGTTGGCCCGAAAGCCAATGACTGTGCACTTTTGGGCGTCACATAAATAGCACCGTTTTCACATTACGACAACGACCGCACTGTTTCCCGCGTCCCCCCCCCCCCCCCCCCCCCCCCCAAAAAAAAAAAGCTTTCTTATATTCTCCTCTTACTGTGCTACCGCCTGACGCCGGTGAGAGGCTATTGCACGTTGACGTTGAACATAGGCGGGGGTTACGTTAATGTGACAGGACAGTGTATTGGGAAAGTCACCTATTCCGGTGAACATCACGATTAGACATCATCTTTCTCGAGGATGCTATGGATGTGTTCAAAACCGTCAAAAACGGGAAAGCAGCAAGAATGGGCTGGATTAATGCGGAGGGTCGGGAACATGATAGATGATTCTTACATCACAGGTTCATGCAACTGCTGAACATGTGCTAGGGATAACAATGAATAGCTGAGGGTTAGCTAAAAGCGAAGATAATTCCTATGTACAAGACTTTTGATAGACGGGATTGATACGAACTATGGGACACTTTTATTAGGAAAGGTTGAAATTCTGCCTTATGGTGAGGGGATATTATTTCCCTGGTTTTAATAAAAGCCGTATCTCAATGTTGCGAAGACAAACACCACCCCTATCAGTCCATTTATCACGTGTACACATGGTAGAATGTGTTAGAATCTATTTGGCACCGTCTTTAATAACAACTCATGGGTTGACTCCCTTTAAATAATTTACAATATATTGAATAATCCATTCCAAAGATGTGATTCTATAAATCACTGTAAAGTTAGCGAAATTGAGTAACACAACGAGATTTATTAATTTAAGGCACAACTGCATAAAATCTTCAAATATTATGACAATCCACAACTACTCCAGTACATGACAAGTGCAGTATACATACTGGTGTCCAAAATTAAAGCAACGAACAGAAATTTTGCAAGGTTGTGTTTATTTTGCCACAACACAGTATACCGAGTAAAGTAGAAACAATGGAAATAGTTCGGAACGTAAACAATTGCAACGTGAACAACAGTAGAGCAAATGTTCATCAGTTTTTCCAACACGTACATTCTGACAACTGGTTAATGTGCTCAGTATGGGGTGTGACCACCTCTGGCACCAATAAACACCTGACAATGACGGGACATGCAGCGAATGATGTCATCAGTCTCATGCTGAGGCAATAACACTCATTCTTCCTGCGGAGCTGCTCACAAGGCTTGGAGAGTGGTTGATGGAAGCTGACGTGATCCAACCCGTCTCCCCATGCATCCCAGACGTACTCTATGGGATTCAGATCGGGAGAGCGGGCAGGCCACGCCATGCATGCAATATCTTCCGTTTTCAATAAAACATCAACCACCTGTGCTCTATGAGATCGACCATTATTGTCTACCAACACGAAGTCTGAACCGACGTCAACTCGCAAACGGCCTCACATGAGGTGCCAAGATTTCGTCAGCGATACCTGGCAGCAGTTAAAGATTGCCGATCTACCCCAACAATTTGGTGAAGAAGTGTCCGTTTGGATAACGTATTGCCCGTGCACAACATTATGGACCCGCCGCGATGTCGGTCTCTTGCTGCAGGTTTTGGGTCCCGAAACCGACTTCCACGTTCCCTCCAGATGCGAATTTGTCGAGATCACTCTCCAGACCAAAACAAGACTCATCTGTGAAAAAACATTGGCTCTCTATTCGACCGTCCGCGATACCAGATAGAAATCATGACTCCTGGTCATCATTCTCGATGCATAGCCTTGCTAGATTCTCTTCCTCCTCTTGCTTCGTTGTAACATCTCCAACAATGAAGAATATATGCCTCACACGGCTGTACATGATTGAAAATAAAAAGGAAAAATGTTTAACACTAATATACTGCTAATGTATTTACGCTGCTATCGCATTTCTGCCTTCATCAGCCGCTCGAGGTCCGTCAGCTGCCGCTCTAATGCTGCAACAACTAGATCAAAAATTTTATAAACACTCGTTACGATTTGAATACATCAGAAGCTATTTTCTCAACATGTAAGCCTTCACACAGAATTTGGAGACGTTCTTACATGATGGTAGCACAATCTCTTCGGCTGGGTGCTGCTGGCTACTTTCAGCTTCCAGCTGACGCTATAATCCCGCCAGCATTTCGGAAATGAACGCTGCTATAGCGGGTAAAAAGAACTTTTATAACCATGATCTCAAAAAATTTGAATACATTGCTACGAAATTTTATAACTGTCGCAGTTCGAGATCTAATTTCTTTTTCTAAACACTTACAAGGCAATTGCCCTAAGTTTGGACGTTTCCCATCACCTCTGCCGCTGGCATAGCTACTGACTGGGTGGTTGTTTCATATTGCGAGAATCAGTCTTTGCAAGATAGTCGTGTGGGGGTTAGCCTTTATATATCTTCAGATTCCACCCTCTGTTTCATAGAGTACCAGCAGGAACTCATAATGCCAGGCCAGCACGTTATTAATTAATTGATCAATTTAATTAATCTGATTATCAGTTTGTACCAAAATTTCACATGGAGCCCTATCTCCGTACAAACTATCAACATGGAGAATATATGGAGTATTCTTTAACTACTGTAAATGACAAATATGGCAGAAACTGACCGGTGACAAATTGCAAATATTATTGTCCCACTAATTTTTCAAACTGCAAGCGTATACTAATGATGAAGTCAGAACATGACGGATTTTTGATCTCTCGTATTCCAATGGCTTGGGCCGACGCCGATTATAAATTCGTTTACATAGACGACGGTGCATATGAAAGGGTTTGTGATTCAGAGGTATTTAAATCGTCTAACATGGATGAACGGCTTTCAGGATACCAACTGAATGTTCCTCCTGAATGAAAACAGCGTATTTATGAAGATGGAGGTGCTACACCATATTTAGTTGTAGGTGAAGAGGCATTTGGGCTAGGAAATCACGTATCAGATTCATGCGAAAAAATTTAATGTGCAACAAGGGAATTTTTAACCACTGACATACTAAAGCCCTTCAGTATTACGGCCAATAAGTGGCTTATTTTTCACCACCCTCTAGTTATAAACACAAATTCTTGTGTCCGCATTATTAAGCTAGCTGTATCCTACACAGTCACGTACGAATAAAAGATGCAGTGAAATTCCCAGATACACTCTACGATTGCTCTATGGACTCACTCTACGATTGCTCTATGGACAATTTCACAGTTAATGGAAACAACTGAGAAAGGAATAGTGATGATTGACACATGACAATGCTTACCGTAGTAATATATGAAATATAAAAAATACAAAATTAAAATAAATGCGATTCTATCTTGTTTTATTTGTTCTAGACTTCAGCCCAGAACAACTGCTCCACGGACTTCCAGCCATAGATTTTTCTTCACTTTCATATCTGAGTATTCCTGTAAAATTTAAACTCATTTTATACACTCCTGGAAATTGAAATAAGAACACCGTGAATTCATTGTCCCAGGAAGGTGAAACTTTATTGACACATTCCTGGGGTCAGATACATCACATGATCACACTGACAGAACCACAGGCACATACACACAGGCAACAGAGCATGCACAATGTCGGCACTAGTACAGTGTATATCCACCTTTCGCAGCAATGCAGGCTGCTATTCTCCCATGGAGACGATCGTAGAGATGCTGGATGTAGTCCTGTGGAACGGCTTGCCATGCCATTTCCACCTGGCACCTCAGTTGGACCAGCGTTCGTGCTGGACGTGCAGACCGCGTGAGACGACGCTTCATCCAGTCCCAAACATGCTCAATGGGGGACAGATCCGGAGATCTTGCTGGCCAGGGTAGTTGACTTACACCTTCTAGAGCACGTTGGGTGGCACGGGATACATGCGGACGTGCATTGTCCTGTTGGAACAGCAAGTTCCCTTGCCGGTCAAGGAATGGTAGAACGATGGGTTCGATGACGGTTTGGATGTACCGTGCACTATTCAGTGTCCCCTCGACGATCACCAGTGGTGTACGGCCAGTGTAGGAGATCGCTCCCCACACCATGATGCCGGGTGTTGGCCCTGTGTGCCTCGGTCGTATGCAGTCCTGATTGTGGCGCTCACCTGCACGGCGCCAAACACGCATACGACCATCATTGGCACCAAGGCAGAAGCGACTTTCATCGCTGAAGACGACACGTCTCCATTCGTCCCTCCATTGACGCCTGTCGCGACACCACTGGAGGCGGGCTGCACGATGTTGGGGCGTGAGCGGAAGACGGCCTAACGGTGTGCGGAACCGTAGCCCAGCTTCATGGAGACGGTTGCGAATGGTCCTCGCCGATACCCCAGGAGCAACAGTGTCCCTAATTTGCTGGGAAGTGGCGGTGCGGTCCCCTACGGCACTGCGTAGGATCCTACGGTCTTGGCGTGCATCCGTGCGTCGCTGCGGTCCGGTCCCAGGTCGACGGGCACGTGCACCTTCCGCCGACCACTGGCGACAACATCGATGTACTGTGGAGACCTCACGCCCCACGTGTTGAGCAATTCGGCGGTACGTCCACCCGGCCTCCCGCATGCCCACTATACGCCCTCGCTCAAAGTCCGTCAACTGCACATACGGTTCACGTCCACGCTGTCGCGGCATGCTACCAGTGTTAAAGACTGCGATGGAGCTCCGTATGCCACGGCAAACTGGCTGACACTGACGGCGGCGGTGCACAAATGCTGCGCAGCTAGCGCCATTCGACGGCCAACACCGCGGTTCCTGGTGTGTCCGCTGTGCCGTGCGTGTGATCATTGCTTGTACAGCCCTCTCGCAGTGTCCGGAGCAAGTATGGTGGGTCTGACACACCGGTGTCAATGTGTTCTTTTTTCCATTTCCAGGAGTGTAGAAAGCTGGTCGTTTCTCAGTGTCCTCTGTTAACGTTTCTGTCACTCCATGAGCTATCTCAGACGCGATGTAGAGAAAACAATGTCAGGTTAAAAATTAACTGCCGGCCAGAGTGGCCGAGCGGTTCTAGGCGCTACAGTCCGGAGCCGCGCGACCGCTGCGGTCGCAGGTTCGAATCCTGCCTCGGACATGGATGTGTGTGGTCCTTAGGTTAGTTAGGTTTAAGTAGTTCTAAGTTCTAGGGGACTGATGACCTCAGATGTTAAGTCCCATACTGCTCAGAGCCATTTAAAAATTAACTAAACAGTTGGCTAGTTTAAGCATTCGTGTAATACCGTTCAATGTTTAAGGGGGAACGTACACGAAAGCAACCAAAATTGTGAAAAAGTTTTTTGTTTGATCTTCATCTATTACATGGTATCGAAATTTCAGTTCCTGAACATTACGTTTCAGTTCCACTCCTAAGTGTGACAAAAATAATAATAAACGAAATCTTGCATGGCGCCATGCGCTTTTGTTGTTCTGTATTTCCTGGTGTTTTTATTCCTGCGGTGTTTTCTTCCAGTTTTATGCAGTCATAATGTAGGGAATATTTCGATGAATAGTGGATCCAGAATGTATGCTAAAGTGCGTGCATGGAAAAATTCAAAATCCTTCTGAAAGTTACCACTCTCTGACAGGAAAACCATACACCAAGATAAAATTTGTTTCCACGACTGCTGAAGTTGCAGTGTATGATACTTGGTTAGTTATTAACTGTGCTAATTTTGGCAGACTACGGACTCTACAGAGGCTAAGGTTTGATCCAGAACCTTTCACACTGTCGATATTGAAGGAAATCGAAAACAGGAAAAATGTTGGTGCTGACTCCTACAACTTATATTTTGGCAGATTTATGTACCTTTTCCTAACAAACCACTGACACTATAATACTTAAACCTGGCATGCAATTTTTAAAAATCTAGCAAAAGAAGATATCAATATCCTCTTCCACAGATGTAATAATGTAATAATGATATATTAAACTTTGTACAGAAAGTCAATTTCGTTCTGTCAGATTTTTCAGAAAAGGAACATTTGTACTCACTTTGTTGAATAAGGTTCAGTTGTCTATAATTAAGAACATAAAACTCCGTTAAGTATGAAAATGTATGTGTGTCTATATACCATTCCTTTACAACTGTGGCAAATTTAGTTACATTGTCTTGAAAATTTTATAAGGTTTGTTTCAAAGTATTGCAACTTCGCATACGTCCGCCCCCCCCCCCCCCCCCAACCAGTCGACCGAGTGTTGGCAAACAACGAAATCTGAAGGGAATAGCAGTGTCTACTAAATTATATTGTCGTAATATTTGAAATCGTTTGAGCGCGCCTCTGACTTGTCTTCGTGGTAAGTAGGAGACCAATCGTAATATCAGCCTATAATGAATTCTACTCTGTAAATGATGAAAGTCTATATGAATGCAGCTTGCCGCTAACTTGGTGTAATGTTTTGTCTGTACAGAAGTGTATCTGTCGCCTTTATCGCTCTTTCACCCTCACACATAAATCGGTACAATAAAGTCAGGGCTTCGTGTTTTCTTATTAGGCTGATCCGTGAAAAGACAGACAAACAATTATGCTAATGGAGGATTCTGAGTAATTTCTCGAATTTCATTCGCTCTCTCTCTCTCTCTGTCCTTTATCTGTGTACAGTTTAACTATATTATTTACGTGAAATCAGCCTAGTAGAATCTCTGGTGGAGCCCTTCGTCTTAATATTCAGCGGCTGGCTTGCTAGAAAAGATCTTTACATTTGTTATTATTCTTAAGCGCTGCATTCAGTTGGGAAAATCGATCGTTTGAACAATTCGTTCAGTTTACGACAGATCTAAAATTTCAGATGTGGACGAAGCCTTTTTGGACGATTTATAAAAACTCAGAGATTCCAGGCTCTCTTCGTCACAGCTGAAACTTCCCAATTAATTACAGAGCCCAGACAATCATCAATGATTCAGACAGAGAACTCATCCGTCATTCACTCTAGAATAAAATGGTCACAAACCTTATTTCTGAGGAAAATTGTATATTGAATCCATTTCCGTACATGTTCCGTTTTGTGTTGGTTCCAAGTCTCATGTAATTTTCTTTTGCAGGTTTTTTATTCTTTTTTATCTATCACGCTAGCAGCACAAACTTTCCTAGCTCGCTTTAGCGCGAAGAAGAGTAAATAAAATCTCCTTTAGCGATCCGCAATCTTCCAACCGATACTTCCGAAGCTGTTCCTTTCTCCCACTATAATAACCATGGAGCATACATATCTGTACCTCTGTTGTTCCAAAGAATAAACGCACTAGAAAAATACCTTGGCGTCGACGAGCTGTCGGCGCATATATTACTAGAAAATCTGATCAGATACTTTTCAAACGTAAATACATGTGGATGATTTGGTTGACCATTATTAATTATTGCGTGGTAGAGGGTAATTTTCCGTGGGGAGATTACAAGCCGATTAGTAGCCTATACTGTGGGCTGGCGCTAATAATTTCAGACTGTATCTGTCGCAAATGGACCATGGGAGCCATATAGAGCTCGTGACTGCGAAAGGAACGCAGTTAACATTAGGAGGAGAAGCATTTGAGTTTTGGCCTGGGGCTGAGGGCCCTTTACTAGATCGGGCGCGCAGACTGCATCGATCTAAATTACGCACTCGCCGCCGGCGAGAGTAACCATCTTAATTATAAGACTGCTCGGCTCTCATTTGGAACAATACCAGCGGCCGATGGGTGGATGGGCCGCCGTAAAACAGAAGTGCCGCCCCCTAAGACGGCGGCCAGGTTCTCGCCCTGAATAATTCATGGCCGGCGGCGCCCGGATACGCGCGAATTAATTTGCATGTATTAGGACGTGCCAAGGCGCTGCAGACAGCCCCACCACGACCCGCCAGATCCTCCGGGCTGCACTTTGTAGCCAAATACACCGCCGCCGCAGGACGCGAACTTTTCTACCCTTCTGAGCGAGTTCTTATATATATGTATCTGATTCTGCTATTTACAATGAAGTGCCTGGCACAGGGTTCAATGAACCACCATCATGCTGTGGCCGAGTGGTTCTAGGCGCTTCAGTCTGGAACCTCGCGACCGCTACGGTCGCAGGTTCGAATCCTGCGTCAGGCATGCATGTGTATGATGTCCTAAGGTTTAAGTAGTTCAAAGTTCTAGGGGACTGATGACCTCGGATGTTAAGTCCCATAGTGCTCAGAGCCATTTGAACCATTTTGTGACATGAGCGGGCGTGCAGTGCACCCATTTAAAGAATAGTTGTCTTTATGTTAGCAGTCACAGTTTAATCTGATTTTAATTGAACAACGATAAAATACACTATACGAGCTATATCGAATTAAGTTAGAAAATAATAACATAAACTTTCATTATATCCCTCTCACCACTTGTACAGGTCTTACGCCACCATGATGGCACACTCGAAGCATTAGCATATACGTGATTACTCTGTAATTCACAATAAAGTGCCTGGCAGAGGGTGCAATGAACCAACTTCAAGCTCTCTCTCTCTACCGTTCCACTCTCGAATGGCACGCGGGAAAAACGAGCACTTAAATATTTCTGTGCAAGCCCTGATTTCTCTTATTTTATCGTGATGATCATTTCTCCCTATGCAGGTGGACGCCAACAGAATGTTTTCGCAATCGGAGGAGAAAACAGGTGATTGAAATTTCATGAGAAGATCCTGTCGCAACGAAAAACGCGTTTGTTTTAATGATTGCCACTCCAATTCACGTATCATGTCTGTAACACTATCTCCTCTATTTCGCGATAATACAAAACGAGCTGCCCTTCTTTGTGCTTCTTCGATGTCATCCGTCAGTCCCACCTGATGCGGATCCCACACCGCGCAGCAGTACTCCAGAACAGGGCGGACAAGCGTAGTGTAAGCAGTCTCTTTGGTAGACATGTTACACCTTCTAAGTGTTCTGCCAATGATTCGCAGTCTTTGGTTTGATCTACCCACAATATTATCTATGTGATTGTTCCAATTTAGGTTATTTGCAGTTGCAATCCCTAAGTATTTAGTTGAATTTACAGCCCTCAGATTTGTGTGACTTATCGCGTAATCGAAATTTAGCTGATTTCTTTTAGTACTCATGTAAAAAACTTCACACTTTTCTTTATTCAGGGTCAATCGCCACCTTTTGCACCATACAGGATTGCATATATATATATATATATATATATATATATATATATATATATATATATATATATATATATATATATATATGCAATCTCTCATGAAAGTAAATACTAGAATGAAACGCAAGGAAATGTTATTTTCAATCCAAACTTATGTTTTTTGAAAGTGGATACACCATGTTATTTCTTACGCAATCAATAAAATGAAAAATCGCAAAAAGATTGTCTTTGGTTGAGTCACAATAAGTCAATTACTTCCCGAGAAATTGGAAAGAGAAGTTGACGCTTTAAATACACGAAACGCGCCGCAGCTGCACTTCCCGATATGCAAGCGCGAACTCCACGTTGCTCGTAATCGCGATGTGATTGACGTACTACGATGCAACAAACGCCGTAGTCATTGCTATTTACACTGCTATTAAGTGCACTGGAAATAATACAAATGTCCAGTCACACAACTACATACAACTGCTACGTATACTCCTAGCTCACTCATTTGTTACATAGTTTAATTCTTAATTTCTTTGCGTGTTTTTGGTACTTGCATTGTCTAATTCATAAATTCCTGGCGTATTATAGTATTTGAGAGTTGCAGCATCGCGTTTTAGTACCTGAATAGTGTAAAATCGCGTAGTCTCCTTCCGCCGCCGAGCAGTGTGTCAGCAGTGCGCAAGTAGCAGCATTACTGCATTTACTAGGCAATCTTGTATTTTAATAACCGTTTAAATTTTGTGTCGATTTGTTTGCTCTCTCTGTAGATTAGTTCAGACGTTCTTTGCACAACAGTTTTTAGCATGGATAGGAACTGCAACTGCTGTGTTCGGATGCAGGCTGAGTTGGCATCCCTTCGCTCCCAGCTTCAGGCAGTGTTGGCTTCGGTCACACAGCTTGAGGCTATTGCCAATGGGCATCACTGTGGGGTTCCGGATGGGGGTTTGTCGGGGACGGCCAGCTCGTCCCACGCATCCCCCGATCGGACTACGACTGTGGTTGCCCAGGATACTGCCCACATTGAGGCTGATCCCTCACCTGTGGTAGAGTGGGAGGTCGTCTCAAGGTGTGGCAGGGGGCGAAAGACTTCCAGGGGCTGAACGGAAGGCCTCTCCAGTTTGTCTGACGAACCGGTTTCAGGCTCTGTCTCAGGCTGATACTGATCTTCGGCCTGACATGGCTGCTTGTCCTGTTCCAGAGGTTGCCCCTCAGTCTGCAAGATCCGGGCGGTCGCAGAGGGTGGGCTTACTGGTAGTTGAGAGCTCCAACGCCAGGCGCGTAATGGGGCCCCTTAGGGATATGGCAGCAAGAGAGGGGAAGAAAACCAATGTGCACTCCGTGTGCATGCCGGGGGGAGTCATTACAGATGTGGAAAGGGTCCTTCCGGATGCCATGAAGGGTACAGGGTGCACCCATCTGCAGGTGGTCGCTCATGTCGGCACCAATGATGTGTGTCGCTATGGATCGGAGGAAATCCTCTCTGGCTTCCGGCAGCTATCTGATTTGGTGAAGACTGCCAGTCTCGCTAGCGGGATGAAAGAAGAGCTCACCATCTGCAGCATCGTCGACAGGACTGACTGCGGACCTTTGGTACAGAGCCGAGTGGAGGGTCTGAATCAGAGGCTGAGACGATTCTGCGACCGTGTGGGCTGCAGATTCCTCTACTTGCACCATAGGGTGGTGGGGTTTCGGGTTCCGCTGGATAGGTCAGGAGTCCACTACACGCAACAAGCGGCTACACGGGTAGCAGGGGTTGTGTGGCGTGGGCTGGGCGGTTTTTTAGGTTAGATGGCCTTGGGCAAGTACAGAAAGGGCAACAGCCTCAACGGGTGCAGGGCACAGTCAGGACATGCGGGGACCAAGCAGCAATCGGTATTGTAATCGTAAACTGTCGAAGCTGCGTTGGTAAAGTACCGGAACTGATAGAAAGCTCCGAAGCTGAAATCGTTATAGGTACAGAAAGCTGGCTGAAGCCAGAGATAAATTCTGCCGAAATTTTACAAAGGTACAGACGGTGTTTAGAAAGGATAGATTGCATGCAACCGGTGGTGGAGTGTTCGTCGCTGTTAGTAGTAGTTTATCCTGTAGTGAAGTAGAAGTGGATAGTTCCTGTGAATTATTATGGGTGGAGGTTACACTCAACAACCGAGCTAGGTTAATAATTGGCTCCTTTTACCGACCTCCCGACTCAGCAGCATTAGTGGCAGAACAACTGAGAGAAAATTTGGAATACATTTCACATACATTTTCTCAGCATGTTATAGTCTTAGGTGGAGATTTCAATTTACCAGATATAGACTGGGACACTCAGATGTTTAGGACGGGTGGTAGGGACAGAGCATCGAGTGACATTATACTGAGTGCACTATCCGAAAATTAACAGAGAACTGACTCGTGGAGATAACATCTTGGACCTACTGATAACAAACAGACCCGAACTTTTCGACTCTGTATGTACAGAACAGTGAATCAGTGATCATAAGGCCGTTGCAGCATCCCTGAATATGGAAGTTAGTAGGAATATAAAAAAAGGGAGGAAGGTTTATCTGTTTAGCAAGAGTAATAGAAGGCAGATTTCAGACTACCTAACAGATCAAAACGAAAATTTCTGTTCCGACACTGAAAATGTTGAGTGTTTATGGAAAAAGTTCAAGGCAATCGTAAAATGCGTTTTAGACAGGTACGTGCCGAGTAAAACTGTGAGGGACGGGAAAAACCCACCGTGGTACAACAACAAAGTTAAGAAACTACTGCGAAAGGAAAGAGAGCTTCACTCCAAGTTTAAACGCAGCCAAAACCTCTCAGACAAACAGAAGCTAAACGATGTCAAAGTTAGCGTAAGGAGGGCTACGCGTGAAGCGTTCAGTGAATTCGAAAGTAAAATCCTATGTACCGACTTGACAGAAAATCCTAGGAAGTTCTGGTCTTACGTTAAATCAGTAAGTGGCTCGAAACAGCATATCCAGACACTCCGGGATGATGATGGCATTGAAACAAAGGATGACACGCGTAAAGCTGAAATACTAAACATCTTTTTCCAAAGCTGTTTCACAGTGGAAGACCGCACTGCAGTTCCTTCTCTAAATCCTCGCACAAACGAAAAAATGGCTGACATCGAAATAAGTGTCCAAGGAATAGAAAAGCAACTGGAATCACTCAACAGAGGAAAGTCCACTGGACCTGACGGGATACCAATTCGATTCTACACAGAGTACGCGAAAGAACTTGCCCCCCTTCTAACAGCCGTGTACCGCAAGTCTCTAGAGGAACGGAAGGTTCCAAATGATTGGAAAAGAGCACAGGTAGTCCCAGTCTTCAAGAAGGGTCGTTGAGCAGATGCGCAAAACTATACACCTATATCTCTGACGTCGATCTGTTGTAGAATTTTAGAACATGTTTTTTCCTCGAGTATCATGTCGTTTTTGGAAACCCAGAATCTACTCTGTAGGAATCAACATGGATTCCGCAAACAGCGATCGTGTGAGACCCAACTCGCCTTATTTGTTCATGTGACCCAGAAAATATTAGATACAGGCTCCCAGGTAGATGCTATTTTTCTTGACTTCCGGAAGGCGTTCGATGCAGTTCCGCACTGTCACCTGATAAACAAAGTAAGAGCCTACGGAATATCAGACCAGCTGTGTGCCTGGATTGAAGAGTTTTTAGCAAACAGAACACAGCATGTTGTTATCAATGGAGAGACGTCTACAGACGTTAAAGTAACCTCTGGCGTGCCACAGGGGAGTGTTATGGGACCATTGCTTTTCACAATATATATAAATGACCTAGTAGATAGTGTCGGAAGTCCCATGCGGCTTTTCGCGGATGATGCTGTAGTATACAGAGAAGTTGCAGCATTAGAAAATTGTAGCGAAATGCAGGAAGGTCTGCAGCGGACAGGCACTTGGTGCAGGGAGTGGCAACTAACCCTTAACATAGACAAATGTAATGTATTGCGAATACATAGAAAGAAGGATCCTTTATTGTATGATTATATGATAGCGGAACAAACACTGGTAGCAGTTACTTCTGTAAAATATCTGGGAGTATGCGAGCGGAACGATTTGAAGTGGAACGATCATATAAAATTAATTGTTGGTAAGGCGGGTACCAGGTTGAGATTCATTGGGAGAGTCCTTACAAAATGTAGTCCATCAACAAAGGAGGTGGCTTACAAAACACTCGTTCGACCTATACTTGAGTATTGCTCATCAGTGTGGGATCCGTACCAGATCGGGTTGACGGAGGAGATAGAGAAGATCCAAAGAAGAGCGGCGCGTTTCGTCACAGGGTTATTTGGTAACCGTGATAGCGTTACGGAGATGTTTAACAAACTCAAGTGGCAGATTCTGCAAGAGAGGCGCTCTGCATCGCGATGTAGCTTGCTCGCCAGGTTTCGAGAGGGTGCGTTTCTGGATGAGGTATCGAATATATTGCTTCCCCCTACTTATACCTCCGGAGGAGATCACGAATGTAAAATTAGAGAGATTAGAGCGCGCACGGAGGCTTTCAGACAGTCGTTCTTCCCGCGAACCATACGCGGCTGGAACAGGAAAGGGAGGTAATGACAGTGGTACGTAAAGTACCCTCCGCCACACACCGTTGGGTGGCTTGCGGAGTATAAATGTAGATGTAGATGTATTTACCCGTCTATTAGATTCCTGGTCAGCCATTAGTTCTGTTCACCCTGGGCGGTGATATTCAGTTATTTAATAGCGTTTTGTCCATTCTAGTAGTGTAGTAAAAATCCATAAAGCACAAATGAGCAAATCCTTTCCTTATTTTTATGGTGTGTGACTGGACATCTGTATTATTTCCAATCCACTTAATAACAATGTTAACAGCAATAAGTACAGCGTTTGTCACACCGTAGTACGTTCAATCACGCCGTGATTACGGGTAACGTGAGGCTCACGCTTGCATTTCGGGATGTGCAGTAGCGGCACGTTACGTTTATTTCCAGCGTGACCTTCACTTTACAATTTCTCTCGATTTAATTGAGGTATTGCGATGATATCGTTTTTACGATTTTCCGTGTTATTGATTGTATAAGAGATAATCTGGAGGTGTCCATTAAAAAGTTTGCTTTGACAATAATATATGCTCACATTTTAGAGTGACTCACAGTATTTACTTTACTGAGCCCCTGCCTCACATTCATACCAGTGATACTCGTTTTTCAATATCCATTGTTCCAAAGATACTTGCGCTGAAAAGTTCAAGTGAGCCACCATATATACACAGATAACAGCATCAACGCCTCATGGCATGGAAGTAATAATGTCTTGGTAGGTGGCTGGAGGGAATTTGGACCATATCTGCACACACAAGTCACCATGATTATAGTAAATTCTGGGGAGGAGGGCGATGAGCTCTAACGCCACGTTTGATCACACCCCAGATGCGTTCGATCGGTTTCGTATCTTGCGAGCTGGAGGGCCAGCTCATCAATTGGAACTCGTCACTGTGTTCCTCGAATCACTCCATCACACTCCTGACTCTGTGAGACGGGGAATTATCTTGCTCGAAAATCCCGTCAGGAAGCATGGAGAGGTGTACGTGGTCTGCAACCAGTATACGATACTCCTTGGACTTAGTGGTGCCTTGCGCAAGCTCCAGTCGACCCACGGAGCACACATCAATGTTCCCTGCAGCATAATGGAGCCTCCACCAGCTTGTCTCTGTCCCGCAGTACAGGTGTCGAGGAGATGTGGCCCTGGAAGATGACGGGTTCGCGTCCTCCTATCGGCATGATGAAGCTGGTATCGTGATTCATCAGACCATGCAACGCTCTGCCACTGCACTAACGTCCAGTGCCAATGGTCACGTGCCCATTTAGTTGCAGTTGCCGATGTCGTGGTGTTAACATTGGCTCAAGGAAGGTTCGTAGGCTGCGGAAGCTCATCGTTAGGAGTGTCCAGTGCACTGTGTGCTCTGCCTACCATTAAAGTCTGATGTTAGCCCCGTCACATTTCGATGCATGTCTTGTTTTCCCAGTTTGCTCAGCCTACGACGTGCCACATCTGTACTGAAGTGTGGCTGCCCAACCCTATGATGTCTGGACGTGGTTTCACTTAGATGTCGACACGTGTTGAAGACACACTCGAACACCAGGCGTCTCGTGCAGTTTCCGAAATACTGATGCCGTTTAGCCAGGCCATCAAAATCTACGCTTGATCAAATTCAGACAGATCGCTCGGCTTCTCCTCCACACACGGACAGTACGCTCACTAATACTATAGGCACTGTGCATGTGGCTGACTAACAGTCATTCCTCTGCAGGTGAAGCTGCTCTCGCCTGGACGGAATTATATTGATAGTAGGTCGGTTCTCGTAATGTTCCGGCTGAGCAGTATACACAGTATATACCATCATCGGTACACCTACTTTCCTCCAGGACATCGGATCCAAATCTACGTCTTTCTAGTGTTATATATATTACACCAGGAAAGACGTCGATTTTGATCCGATGTCGGCTCATGCCATCTGCAGGACAGTACGTGTGGTTTCAACGTCGACTGCCATCAAAAAGCGTAGTAGCATCCACCCTTTAATAGGGAATGCTCACAGCAAAAAGGTTCAGTGTGGTGCACATGTGTGAAGCAAGCCGTGCCACACAGACGCACTCGTGCTTACTACATCCAAATGAGCGAGTTTGAAAGGAGTCAAAGTGTGGCCTTTCGTGTGGAGGGATGGTCCTTTCGGAGAATTGTCACACAATTTGGAAGTGCTGCACCAGTTGCGCAACGATGCTGGTATCAATGGCCACGTGAACACTCTCACACCCGTAGATGAGGTATTGGACGTCCACGCAAAACGGAAGACTGCCCGGATCGTCGTATTGCAAGGACGGAAGTGGTAGATCGTACAGATAAGAGAGCTTGTGAATCCAGACGTGTCAACACGAACTGTTGCGAACAGGTTATTTACAGGGGGGGGGGGGGGGGTATGGGCAAGCATACCTCTAGCCCATCTTCCACTCAGGCCACAGCATTGACGTGGACGGTTCAGCTGATCCCGTCAGAGGATCACTTGGAATGGCGAGCCATGGTATCGGCGATGGAGGCAGATTCTGCCTGCACGCGAGTGATGGTTGTTGCAATTACGACCTAGGCTTGATGAGCACTGTCTCGTAGAGTGCATTCGTCCCAGACACTGGTCCCACCCCAGGTCTTATGGGCTGGAGTTCATCTTTGCTGTTTCTGGAGCGTACGCTAACCAGCGCTAGGTGCGTGCAGAAACCCCATCTTTTGCCATTCTTGCAACAGGAAGGCGACGTGTTTTTACAACAGGATAATGTTCGTCACAAACTGCCTGTGAAACTCATCGTGCTCTGTAAGGCGTGCAGCAAGTTTCCTGGCCAGCTCAAGCACCGGACTTGTCCCCAGTCGGGCACGTGCGGATATGATGAGACGAGAAGTGACTCGTGCGACTCGGGAACCGACAACTCTTACAGAACTACGTGAAAAGGTGGAGCAGGCGTGGCAGAACGTGTCCCTGGACAGAATTCGCCATCTGTACAATAGACTGGATACCAAGTCAGTGCCTTTCTTGCTGCCCATGGAAACTACACCAATTACTAATATGCGTTTACCAGCACGGGGCCGGCCGGAGTGGCCGAGCGGTTATAGGCGCTACAGTCTGGAACCGCGCGACCGCTACGGTCGCAGGTTCGAATCCTGCCTCGGGCATGGATGTGTGTGATGTCCTTAGGTTAGTTAGGTTTAAGTAGTTCTAAGTTCTAGGGGACTGATGACCTCAGAAGTTAGGTCCCGTAGTGCTCAGAGCCATTTGAACCATTTTTGAACCATCATGTTTACTTCAGAAACGCTTGTGCTATAGATCTGTAAATGTAATCATTTCATGTACTACATATGCACTGTTGCAACTATAAATCTCTAGTGAATTAGAAGCATCTAATAGGGTGCACTAATTTTTGTTTCCAGCAGTGCAGAGAGAGGGAGAGAGAGTAATAAAAGCGACAAACTCTAGTGACAAATTCCTGACTGGAAATGAAGAAAAAAATGTCCCGTGAACATGTAGCCGGAAATGCATCGTTCCCGCAGTACATTCTCACAGTAGATGGCGCTGACGAATAACGGTTCCTCTGACCACGTGCTGTGTGTTCCTTGAGTGTTCCACGCTGCCTGATTGACGCACCGTAGCGGTACTGTAAGCATCAGTATGGTCCGGTATTCACGTCGGGAACGAGCCGGTGTGCAGTTTGTCCTGGGTCCTTTCAGACAGACGAACGTGCAGGAATGCGGCGGACTGTGCGTACACCGGCTCTGGAGAACTGGGTTCTACAAGATATTGAGACGAACTGTTGTGCTAGGTCCAGGCAAGTGGCTTGCCAACATCGAGTAAGCAAAGGTACGGTTATGTGTACCCTGCACGACAGCCACTGCAATCCCATGGAGGCCACTTTGAACTTCCGTTGTGACGTGGATGAGATCCAAATATGTTCGGGGACTATTTGTTGCCGTTAGGACGAATATTAAAAGAAACGAACATTAATAATCCGGACAAATATATATATATAAGTTTTGCACCACCGCATACCCAGAACTCCTGAAGATAGACGTTGATTGTGGATATTGTATCACAGACACAGTCCCTTTGACTGTTGTTCAGAGATTTCACTAAACCCCCGCCCACCCCCTCCCCCCTCCCCAACCCCCCCCCCCCCCCCAAAGATGTAAAGAATCATGCATCAGCAGTGCCTATTAGACGGAGGGTGTCCGACAGCCGATCAGTTCCAGTCATTCCACCAGGAAGGAGGCGCACGGCTCATGTTGTCTGTCGTACAGCCAAGCCTAAACGGTCAATACCGTCGTTCGATCGCGTCCCCATTGTTACTCTGTGCCACGAAGGGCTCTCAGCAAGGGAACTGTCCAGGCGCCTCAGGGTGAACCAAAGCGATGTTGTTCGGACATGGAGGAGATACAGAGAGACAGGAGCCGTCGATGACATCCCTCACTCGGACAGCCCAAAGGCAACTACTGGAGTGGATGATCGCTACCTACGGATTATCGCTCGGAGGAACCCTGACAGCAACGCCACCATGCTGAATACTGCTTTTGGTGCAGCCACAGGACTTCGTGTTACGACTCAAACTACATGATGCGCAGCTTCACTCCCGACATCCATGGCGAGGTACATCTTTGCAACCATGACACCATGCAGCGCATTACAGATGGGCCCAACAACATGCCGAATGAAGCTCAGGATTGGCATCATGTTCTCTTCATCGATGAGTATCGCATGTACCTACAACCACACAATCGTCGGACATGTTTGGAGACGAAGCGGTCAGGCTGAACGCCTTAGACCACTGTCCAGCGAGAGCAGAAAAGTGGAGGTTCCCTGCTCTTTCGGAGTGGAATTATGTGGGACCTAAGTACGCCGCTGGTGGTCATGGAAGGCGCCATAACGGCTGTGCGATACGTGAATGCCGTCCTCCGACCGATACTACAACCATATCGGCAGTATATTGGTTAGGCATTCGTCTTCATGGATGACATTTGGCCCTCCCCCCCCGCCCCCCAAAGTGCACATCTTGTGAATAAATGTCCGCAGCTCGTGGTCGTGCGGTAGCGTTCTCGCTTCCCACGCCCGGGTTCCCGGGTTCGATTCCCGGCAGGGTCAGGGATTTTCTCTGCCTCGTGATGACTGGGTGTTGTGTGCTGTCCTTAGGTTAGTTAGGTTTAAGTAGTTCTAAGTTCTAGGGGACTGATGACCATAGACGTTAAGTCCCATAGTGCTCAGAGCCATTTGAACCATTTGAACCATCTTGTGAATAACTTCCTTCATGATAACGACGTCGCTCGACTAGTGTGTCCAGCATGTTCTCCAGACATGAGCCCTATCAAACATGCCTGGGATAGATTGAAAAGGGCTGTTTATGGACGACGTGACCCCCGAACCACTCTGAGGGATCAACGCCGTATCGCCGTTGAGGAGTGGGACAATCTGGACCAACAATCCCTGGATGAACTTGTGGATAGTATGTGGCGACGAATACAGGCATGCACCAATCCAAGAGGACGTGCTACTGGTATTAGAGAGGTACCAGTGTGTATAGCAATATGGAGCACCACATCTGAAGGTCTCGCCGCATGGTGGTACAACATATGAAACATCCCCTTAGAAAAATTTATGAAATACTGTGCTGGAAAACGTCATACGTTATTTGCTTTTCAAATAACTGAGCAAAACTGAACGTACTCACACATTACTCTCTTTACTTATTCCGATCAACACTGAACTGACACACAATATTTTTAGCGCAACGCAATCTGACTTTCAATAATCCCTACAAAAGAATAGCCCCGACTAACAATAACCTATACCTTTCATGAATCACTTACCTCACAAAAATCTTCGTTACTCGAAGTACTGCAATACAGCGAGCGCCACTACTGCCAGCTAAATAAAGATTCTAACTACTGAAGACACTAACTACTGATAGGCATAGTTAGCAAATGAAAGATTTTGATAGAGAACAAACAATGTATTTACCTTAATGACGTTAAAATACCAGTTCATGATATCCAGTATTACAAATTTACTCTTTCTGATGGACACACGTCCAGATCGTCCGCTCTCAAACTTCTGCCATCTCTCTCCCCACATCCACCACTGCTGGCGGCTCACATCCAACTGCACAACGCTATGCGCTGTTCACATCCAACTGCCCAACACTACAATAGCGAATAGTACAACAATGCCAACCAGCCACAGACTGCACACAGCACAGTCAGGGATTTTCATACAGAGCGGTACGTGGCGTTACCAACATAAAATCCTAAACAGCCTACTTAAATCTAAACAGCCTATTTACACATATATGTGGTTTTCATGAGTAATAAAAAGGGCCGAAATGATGTTTATGTTGATCCCTATTCCCATTTCCTGTACATGTTCCAGAACTCTCGGACCCGAGGTAATGCAAAACTTTTTTTTGTGTTTATATAGGGTGATGTGTCAAAACATTATGAACACCGTTCAAAATAGTTCACAGGGAACTGCTTGAAGTCAATGTCCAACGGGCGCAATACTTCTGCAATATTTCTGCAAACGATCTTGTTGCCATCATCAGGTGTGCTAATGGGGGGCCGGTGCCGCACTTTTATCTCCTCCCTCTCTGCCTCTGATGCGTTGGTCTATCGGTCGTCCGTGTCCAGCATCCCTACCTCCACACGTTTCGATCAGCATAAACTCATTAGAGTGCCTAGAGAGCAGGGTCCTTTGGGCAGCCCTACATATTCCACAGCACTATTCGATCCTGTATCTCCATGACTTAGCCAATGTACAACGGCTTAAGGAAAGCATCTGTGATACTGCAAGAGAATTCTACGTGAAGTGTGAACAATACCAAAGTGAAACTATTAGCACCTTGAAGCAAAGCCTTCACTGATGACAAGGAAAAAGTTGGCCAGCAGTGACGAAAGTCGTAAGCTGAAGGCACATGGTAACGCCATTATAAGTAGCAACCTACGGTGAACCCCGCTGCAAAAGTAGAACAAAATCCGTGAGCAGAAATGACAACCATAACAAGTCGAGTAGAAACACACAGCTCCATCAGTCCAGAAGGAAGAGCGCCAAACGCTGATACCCTTTATGAGAAGGGGAGCATCAGCAGCGGCCGACACGGTGTTGTTTCCTGGGCCCTTTGCCCAGGAGAGCGTGCTGTTGGTGCCTCAGCTGTTCTTCCGCCTTTCCCCGAAGTCAGTTCGTCGTTCCGGTTTCTCATTTCTCTTCTTAACCTTTCTAATAGTGGAGTCCCAGGCTTTTACAAAGGATCTACCCGCTACCAAGATTTATCAGAGGTTCCCTTACTCGAATCTCAATAGATTCCTAAACGACATGGTTCCAGTAGTTAGACGTCTCTGCCAGAACCTTGGTGTGGTTATAATCCATTCCGCGCAATTTCTTCAGGCAGTGTTGTGCGACTACCGACTTCTTACAAGGGAACCACCCCATCGCACCCCCCTCAGATTTAGTTATAAGTTGGCACAGTGGATAGGCCTTGAAAAACTGAACACAGATCAATCGAGAAAACAGGAAGAAGTTGTGTGGAACCATGAAAAAAATAAGCAAAATATACAAATTGAGTAGTCCATGCTAAGGATATATAACATTAAGTACAGTACAACCTCAGTAGCGCCGTGGTCCTGTGGCTAGCGTGAACAGCTGTGGAACCCGAGGTCCTTGGTTCGAATCTTCCCCCAAGTGAAAGTTTTAATTTTTTATTTTCAGAGAATTATCAAAGTTCAGGCACACACACACACACAATCAACGTCGTTCTCCAAAATTCCAGGACATGTTCAGATTTGCTTGGACATATGCAGGATTTGACGGTCTACACACGGAAAATTTTGAAAACGTTAAAAACATATGTTTTGACAGACCACAGGGAAAACTGTGCGACTGTTGCAGTCATTTGTTGCAGTTTATGTGACAAACTCTTATGTTTTCATCACTTTTTTGGGAGTGATTATCACATCCACAAGAAAACCTAAATCGGGCAAGGTAGAAGAATCTTTTTACCCATTCGCCAAGTGTACATGTTAGGTGGGTCGACAACATATTCCTGTCATGTGACGCACATGCCGTCACCAGTGTCGTATAGATTATATCAGACGTGTTTTCCTGTGGAGGAATCGGTTGACTTACGACCTTGCGATCAAATATTTTCGGTTCCCCTTTCGTCTACTAATCGCACGGTTTTGCGGTGCGGTCGCAAAACACAGCCACTAAACTTATTACAGTGAACAAAGACGTCAATGAACGAACGGACAGATCATAACTGCGAAAATAAAGAAATTAAATTTTTCACTCGAGGGAGACTTGAACCAAGGATCTCTCGTTACAATGCTGCTCACGCTAACCACGGGACCACGGCGCTCCTTATCACAGACTGTCCTTGATGTTGTATATATTGCACATAGACTACTCAGTTTGTATATTTTGCTTATTTTTTTTCATAGTTCCACACAACTTCTTCCTGTTTTCTTGATTGATCTGTGTTCAGTTTTTCAAGGCCTATCCACTGTGCCAACTTATAACTAAATCTGAGGGGGGTGCGATGGGGAGGTTCCCTTGTTAGGCTGCTACAATCTGGTATGCCGTTGCTATTCTCGGCAACGAACTTCGACAGTACGTACCGTCTGACCTGTGTATGTCTTACCATATTGGTAGGATATCTGATAAACCTCGGATTTCCGTAGTTCAAGGTCGTCTTTCACACTACCATGCGGCGCCCGAGTTTTGGCTAGTGGGCGGAATACCGTCTTGACTTGGTGTTTCCAGACAATTCGTCCTATCTCCCCGGTTAACGTAACACAAAAACGAACAAATGCAATGGCCGCATCCTGCTGTGAATCCTCTTCCGGTTTCATCGGCTGTACAGAGGGTATAGAACGTTGTAGCACTCTCCGAATTTGCCACTCCGTATAGCAATTCTTCCGGAAAACGTCTCTCTCATGTTCAAGTTCTTGGTTGATACTTTCGTTGAGGGGTGCAAGCCCTATGTACCAAAGTTGCGAGCACGCCATTCCTCTGTGTAGGGTGTTGGCAGCTGCCCGCATGTTAGTAAACGTTGGTGTGCGTCTTCTTCCGGTACACGCTGTGCCTGAAGTATGGTCCGCTCTTCTTTTTAACGAGGACATCCAGTAAAGGGAGCCCTCCATACACTTCGACTTCCGTGGTACAACTGATGTTCTCTTGAATGGAATAGAGATGTATGAGGTAATCATTGAGCTTGTCTCTTCCATGTGGCCTTATGACGTAGGTGTTATCCACGTACCGGAAGAAACAGTTATGTCTCCATTGCGCTGATTCCAGGGCTGCCTCCTCGAAATATTCTATATACCTACTGGCGACAACCGGTGAAAGTGTACTCCCCATGGCCACTCCTTACATCTGCTCGCAGCAGCCACCGTCGAAAGGAAAGTATGCCGACGTCGAGACGTGCCAAAAGACTGGTCGTCTCTGCGTTAAATTTCTGGCCAATAAGTCCTAGGGATTCTTGAAGCGTTACTCTGGTAAAAAGAGAGAAAACATCGAAACTCACAAGGATGTCGGAATCTTTAAGCATAAAATTGTTAAGGCGTCCCACAAAATCAAAGCGTTGCGAATTCCGTATGAGCACTTCTCGGTGTATGGGCTAAGCTATTCCTTTAGGTACTTAGAGAGTATGTGTTGAGCATCAATGTTGCTAACAATGGGGCGTAAAGTTTTGGTGGAACTGACATTCTCTGTCTTAGCTCCTTTACAACCTCGCCTAGCAAACCGAATTTTTTTGAGAAGCGTGTAATATTTCTGACTTTACAGACATCATGTTTAGCCGAAGAAGCTGTTCTTAGAACAGTTGAGAAGTGAGGAGTGGGAAGATGACGTAATGTGGTGTGAGGTACCCATAACAGATAGATTGTTTGGGACGGGTATCGTGAGGAAGACCGCCTAAATTGTGGTCCTCCTCCGCGATTGGCTGCTGCATACAGGAAGTAGCGAGCCAAAATGATAAAATTCTGTAATTAATAGTAGAGAAACTAGAGGGTGAATTTACTGGCATTTCGTATAAAAGCATCTCTGAGCAGCAGGCTATCGCTCTGTTATTTCAAAACTGATAATCACCGGCAAAATAATATGCAACTGCTAAACGAAAAGGCAGACGAAGCACTTCGGTGACCCTCGGATGGCTCCTAACTTAGACGATGGGCGAAATGGTTCGGCTGTAAGATCTGAGCTAGTCTGAGAGGACAGACATGTATTCTGCTGCGGTCGGTATCGGTTAAGAAATTAATTAGTAAACGCTGATTATTTGGACATGTAATTGAGAACAATTTGCTAGTAACTACTCAGATACACAGTTTATTATTTTGTTTATTTTCTGTGAAAGTGTGAAGAATGGAAATTATTTGTGGTTATAAATTGGACTGCAATTGGGCAATTTCTCGAACTGTCCTAATAAAAAGCGAGTACCGTCTCTTTTAAACATACCACTGCAAAATTTAATTATTTATCCAGTACCAATTCCTCGCTACGGTTTGTTACAACGTCAAGATAACGGACTCACGACCAACGTGCTGTTTTCTGGGCAGGGAACAACTACGGAAGATTACAGGTTGGTGCATGTTATTCAGAACCGATGCATTCCACTCAGGGCAGTGGAAGCAACTGTGCACCTGGCGTGTACTGCAGTTAGTGCAAACGAGATCAGTGAGACGTTATAAGTGGTGACACAGAGTGCCGCGCCGGATTAGCCGAGTGGTAACACAGTCTGCTTTCGGCAGTGGCGCGGCACAGACCTGTTGTCCCGGCCGCGGGCGCGCGTGGACGAGGAAGTGTTTACACCGCCGGTACTCGCGCGTGTTGTTGTCTGACTCGATCGCCATGGCACACAATTTTCGAAAGACTACGATCCAATTTACGTTCGACAACGAATATGCCAGACCCAAAGCTTTCGAAATAGAGCGCTTTTTGAGGGAAGAAGTTCGTTTACCTGCTGCAGACATAATTGGAATACACCTGTCCATTGTAAGCAGCACAATGTACGTAAAGATGACCGATGAAGCTGCGTGTGAAAGAACTCTCTCCGCTGCTCAAAGAGGATTTAAATTTCGACACTTCGATGGCCATATAAGCGATGTAAGAGTGGTTCCTTCAGGATTGGGTGTGAGGGTCATTCGGATCTTTGAATTGCCGTTTGAGGTGCCAGAATCGATGGTTACCGAATCGCTGCGACCATATGGAACGGTACTTAGTCATACGCCTGAACGCTGGGCAAGTTTTAGCACCTATCCCGTGCTAAACGGCGTCCGACAGGTGCGGATCGTCCTTACTAAACATATCCCTTCTTATTTACACATTGGAGGATGTCGAGCTATTGTGATTTACGATGGCCAGCCACGCACCTGTTCTGGCTGTGGTGGAGAAGGACATATCCGCTCGGAGTGCATACAACGCCGCGTCATGCAACTGCCACACGAAGAAGCGTCACAGCGAGAAGTTCCCACGCAACTGCCGATGACGTACGTGTCGGTGGCCCGCCGGGAGGTTTTGCCAAGTTCGGAGCGTGACAAGGACGTGTTTATGCAAGAGCAGACCGAGTTACGGGAGCATGGAGGTGACTCTGAGAATGTCCCTACACCCACGTCACGTCAGGTGAAGGAGGAACCCTCCGAAAACTCACATGTAGCACGGGGCGTGGAAGGAGAGGTCGAGACAGTGGCGCCGGCAACGGACCAACGAACGATCGACGAACACAGTGACGCAACAGAGGGCAGGGCACGCAAACAGCGATCGCCGAAGCGTCGAAAAAAGCGTCGCCATAGGTCGGGTGACACGTCCCCCCCTAGCCTAGGGGACGCGGAAGTTATCCTAGCCGAAGAACTGTCTGACACGGAACACGTGCCTTTCGGGGACGCTGACAGGATTCCGTCAGATGGTGACCGGATGTCTTGCCTTTCAGATGGTCCCTCTTCATTGACACCGACTGACCCAGCGCTGCCGACGAAAGAGCCAGGGATGCCAATGTCCCGGCAGCCACATCGAAATACATCAGAGGAAGCTTCTCGGATTGATGACCACTGCGACTGGGCGGAACCAGTCGAAGACATACAGGAATTGCCACCCCCAATTGATGACAACTCACTTACAAGATGCACACCACGGAGTGACAACAAAGGAGGGCAACCCGTTGGCGGGCACCCCTCTGAGCACGAATAGTGGACTAAAGCCCTTGGAGTTCTCAATGACATGACACGAGCATGACAACGACAACGGACCAAGCATATAAGGTGGGCACAGTGAACATTAACACCGCACGTTCACTTGCAAAGATGCAACTTCTCCGGGACATGATTTACGCCACAGACGTTGATATTCTGCTGATGCAGGAAACCTGCAACGCTGCTTTTGCCGACGTGCATGGATACAACACTTATCTAGCGCCGACTCCAGATGGAGGACGTGGCACAGCGATACTAATCCGGGAAGGGATTCCGATGTGTCACCTCGATTACCCTCCTTCGGCTCGGGGTTTTGGCTATGACCGTGAACGGCATTCGTATCGTCAACATCTATGTACCCTCCGGATCTGACAATCGACAGGCGCGTGCACGATTCCACTCGGAGGAGATTGCCCCCCTATTCCATGGGAGGTATGACCACATCTTGGTAGGGGGAGATTTTAACTGTGTACTCGCACCGAAGGATCAAACACATAATTTCAGCTCCTGCCACGCTTTGAACACGATCTGCCGGGACATGGCCCTAATGGACACGTGGGAAAAGATCCATGGACAGCGAGAGCGCTACACGTATTTTACTAGCCACTCGGCGAGCAGGCTGGATCGGATTTATATTTCTGACAGGTTACGGGATCACGTGTTGGCTGCTGAGCGTTGGCCCACAGCTTTTACGGATCACCTTGTATATTTATGCACGTTAACCCTCCCACGGCAGCGGGTCTGGCGGAGTCGTAGCTCCTGGAAACTTAATTCATCCTTATTGGTGGATCTCTAATGTCGCCAGCGGATCGAAGAAACATGGCAGACATGCACTCGCCGTCTGCCGCTGCACCGTACGGTTCTTTCATGGTGGTTACAATGTGCAAAACCGGCGATACGAAGAGCTCTCATAACGTATGGCAAGGAAAAAGCGACATGGCTCCGAGATACACTTGATTATTACTATATGGTGCTCCGCGACCTGTCCTCCAAGGCCCCATCACCCGTGAGTCAAGCGGAAGTCTATTGCATTCAGGCCTGCATTTTATCGATCACGAGACGTCGACTGGAGGGACTTTCGATCCGTGCTCGGTGCTTGGACAGCGTCGATGGGGAACGTATTAGCATGCATCATGTGTCCAAGGGACATGTGCGTAGTCACGTATCCCTGATCACAGTGCTCCATGATGATGATGGTCGGCCCTTGACTTCACAGTAGGACATTGCTGCTGAGTTTCTGGAGATTACCACCTCCTTTTCACTGGGACGCCGACGGACAATTGGACAGGAGAAGAAATTTTGCGACAGATGCAAACGGAGGTGGATGGTCCGGATGCAGAGGCGCTATTGGAACCCCTAACGGAAGATGAGATCCGGGGCGCACTCACGAAGGGTGCGGTGCATAAATCCCCTGGGCCAGATGGGTTGACACTCGAATTTTATCGCGCATTTGCAGATTTAATGATGTCCCAGTTGGTATTGATGTATAATGAGTTACTGAGCCCTGACACGGACGTTCCGTCGCAGTTCACGGCAGGACTGCTTATACCAATACCGGAATCGACAGCGAGTGTCAGCGCCCATCAATTTAGACCGCTCACGATGCTCAATACTGACTATAAGATCTTTGCGCGAATGTTAGCGGCAAGGCTCAAGACTGTAATATCCAAGACAATACCACCAGACCAGGCTTGTCTAGGGGTTCGGAGCAACATACATTCTATCCTAGGCGAATACCGTGACGTAATTTCCCTGACGGACGCTTGTCGCTTGCGAGCGGCGTTCGTATCGGTGGATTTTGATCGTGCCTTTGACAGGATCAACCATGATTTCCTTGACTCGACCATGCGACGCTAGGCGATACCACAGGATATTATTACCGTCCTCATGCGCCTCCTTCGCGGCGCTTCTTCGACGGTGAGAGTCAATCGCAGGGAGGTAGGAACGATTCCTGTTTGCAGCTCAGTTAGGCAAGGATGTCCCTTGTCGATGATACTGTTTACAATAGCGCTCGAACTATTGATGCAGACTCTTAGACGGACTCTAACAGGCGTCCGACTCCGTGCGAGTTCCTTCACGTGTCGTGCATATGCCGACGACTTGATGATACTCGTCCGGTCGGAGAACGAAGTAAGTCAGGTGGTTACTCTTCTTAGTACGTACGGAGTAGCTGCGGGAAGCAGGGTCAACATGAATAAAACCAAGATCATGCTCATCGGTCGAGGGCTGGACGCTCTGCACAGTCCGTTTACGACGGTGGACATCTTGAGATGCTTAGGTGTATTATTCACCCGATCGCTACGGCAATCAGCGGCGGCGAGCTATCGACGTCTCCTCCAGCACGTCCGACTGCACATACGCAACAATTCACTCCGGACGCAAGACCTGCTCCAAAGGGTAGACTACACTAATGTTCACCTGGCCTCGCGACTGCCCCACCTGGCACAGGTACTGCCAATGCCACATGGTATTGCTGACAGATTACTGGCGGCCTTTGGATACTTTGTCAGCCAAGGAATGTTGTTTAAGATCAAATACGAGACTTTAACTCTCCCACACCATTCTGGAGGACTTAACCTCACGGATGTGCGGAAAAAGGCTCTAGCTCTATACCTGCGAGCGACGCTATGAACTTGGAACCAACGGCAACACGCCATCACGTCGGCCATCCTGTATGTGCTTCTTCCCACGTCCTTTGAACCTCCGGTGGCGGTAGGCACAATTTCGCCCTCTTTTCCTCACATCGCGCGATTCTTCGTTGATTTTAGTTATCTTCAGCTACAGATACCTTCTACAAGAATCCCCACTGCCCGTGAGATATATCGATACTTGCGGCGTCATCATGGCAGCAATGTTGTCGAACTTAAATACCCAACGCGAGACTGGCGACAGATTTGGCCAGCTGGCCATACGCCTCTCCTCACCACGGCAGCGAGATCGTCATGGTATACTCTAATCAACCGCAAGACAGTCGACCGCCGAAGATTGTACGACATTCGCATGGTCGATTCCCCACTCTGCCTTATATGTGGCATGCAGGTCACCGACGAACATTCCCTGCAGTGCGGTGAGGCAAAGGATGTCTGGTGGCTGACGCAACGCATCATGGCCCTCCTCCGACGCACCGACGAATCCACGATCACGACGGATGCTTTATTTTCCCCTGACGCTGCCTTCTTCCCCTCACAAAAAGCATCGGCAATCCGATGGAATGGAGGACACGCATCGCACTACGTGCTCTCGCGGATCTTGATATCGGGCATGGACTATTGGCATTATCCACTAGAACAATACGAAATCATCCGACGCCATTCTAAATATAAAACGCATTTTGCGAACTTTCTAGGCAGCATGTTTCATAACCCCCCGAAGCGGTGGGCAGTCCCAGGTTTACGTTGTTTCGAGGGATAGAATTTACTCCCAGTGAAGTGTCGAGGATGTTACTTCGTGACTATATTTCTTTCCCTTCTTTTTCATATATGATTTTTCTTTTGGGACATTAAAATTAAATGAATAAATAAAATATTATTCTTACTAATAAACAAAAAAAAAAGCGGTTTAAGGCGCTGCAGTCACGGACTGTGCAGCTGGTCCCGGCGGAGGTTCGAGTCCTCCCTCGGGCAGGGGTGTGTTTGTCCTTAGGATAATTTAGGTTAAGTAGTGTGTAAGCTTAGGGATTGGTGACCTTAGCAGTTAAGTCCCATAAGATTTCACACACATTTGAACACTTTTTGACACAGAGTAGGTATGAAGGAGGGACATTTTCGAGAGAAGGTATTTACCATACACACGAAAATCCGTATGTCTCTGTCTCTCTCTCTCTCTCTCTCTCTCAGCCTCTCTCTGTTTGACTTGCCATTCATGGCATTCGTTGTGGGAAAATCTTTGTTGTTGAAGTGGTTTGGTATTACGAGGCTAGATTTCATTAGCGAGAAGTGTGAACTGTAAATGACCAGAGAACTGTATAAGAACTGTGATAATTACGGATAGAACTGTGTCTGTATTGTTTTTTTAACTTTATTTGAACTATAATAGTTGACGGCGCAAAAAGAGATGTTTTGATAAAGTGGAAGTAGTGTCGGCATAAAGCAGGAATAGGAAGTACTGAATTGAGAGGAGAATGAAACTTAACGCCGTTGTCGTGGATCATGGGATTACGTTAAGCATCACGTCAGGATTCGCCGTGCTACGAGACGGTGCAGCGTGCAGCGCAGCGTGAAGCAGCCACGGACAACAGGTGCGGCGGCAGCACGCAGCGGCCCGCGCATTTAGCAGGACAGGGTGCGAGTGAAGCGTCAGCTGCAGCACACCACGACACAGGAGTTACTGCCAGCGGCTACGACGATCAGCAGCTGAGCGTTGAGGAAGAAAAGAAGTATAACTGTTGCGCTTGCATATAGCAATCTAGGATCTGCAACTGGAACGTTAGTATTAGCAAAATGTCTGGGGAAAAGTAAGTGAAACACTCTCACAGAATTAGGGACGGGCTCCAACCCCATAGTAGTGGATCAGGTATGGGTTTAATGATATGTCAGATTTAGTCAGAAATCATTCAAGTGAAAATGTAGATTCAAACTTCGGTAATGAGTCCGAAATAGTAAATTCAATAACCACTGATCTCACTCAGTATTGTGAAGGAGACATGAATGATTTCACTGGGAATGTAGAGTTAACTAATAATGAACTAATAATAACAGTGCAAACCTAGATTTAGTGGGAAAAAATTATAATGTAAACCCAGAATATGTCGTACCTAGTCACAATGAAGTGACTGATAGGAATGACGATGCCAGAGAAATGGCTCTGACGGCGACATTATGGCTCAAATGGCTCTGAGCACTATGGGACTTAACATCTGTGGCCATCAGTCCCCTAGAAGTTAGAACTACTTAAACCTAACTAACCTAAGGACATCACACACATCCATGCCCGAGACTGGATTCGAACCTGCGACCGTAGCGGTCCGGACTGAGCGCCTAGAACCGCTCGTCCACCACGGCCGGCACGGCGACATTACTAATGGCATAACAAATGATAGTCATAGTACGGCATGAGCTGACACTTTGTCAACTCAGGACGATGATCAGCATATGAGGTCCATGCTAAAATTGATTTTACAAGAACAAAAATTAGCAAGAAGAGAAAATAAGGAATAATAAAGGAAAGTAAGAAACGAAAACAAGGAGGATTTCCGCACTGCTATTGAAATTGTATTACAAACAAAGAAAGGAACTGAATTCCAAGATAAAATCGGATTGTTCAAAGAACGAGGAACTGAACACGGAAAGTGGTTCTCAGATAATCAATTCGCAGAAAAAAGAGGGCAGAGAGAGTTAAGAGAAGTCAAGGTAGGAATGACTCAACGCTAAGTTCGATGGTTTGGAACAAATGAAATAAACCAAAAGATTGACCATGAAATCAGGAAGATAAATAAGGATTTAAAGGATCAAAATGGGGTCGTGCAAACATCAGTTACTGAAATGAGTAATGTATGGCAAGAGCAAAGTAAATCTATAAAATCACGTAATGACAAATATAAGATATAGTGGAGTAATTGCCATGAGATACTTAGTCGTAATACTTCACATGCAGAATTCTCTTGTAAAGGAAACACAAGTTCGATTCAGGGTAGAGTGATAGAAATAGAGCACAGCACGTAAATTCCAATATTTCTCTAGTAAGGGAACTGTGCAACCAGTATCCCTCACTAGGAGAGTTTGAGGGCCTCATTCCTGAAAACATGACAGAACAACAAAAAATCCGTGGCTGGTAGGTTAGAAGGAGAAGCAAAATCATGGGTAACAGGGTCAGTAACATATGTGAAACGTACAAAGAATTTTTTGAAGCATTCTGGAACGGGGCGAGAACTGATGTTTCGTGGACAGAATATGGTGAAGAAGACGTTATACGACAAATGGATAGAAGTAAGGTATTAAAAGGTCCTATGCTGACGTTCAGTGGCGGCAAGGTATCGATAAACATAGACATGACAACCAGATTCTGTCAGAGGCCACTAGCAAAAAATGGTCAAAGGTATGCTGCATACGTCTACAGGACACAAATACTAAGAAGCTCCATACGAAGGTAGATTATGTGGTTAATTTGAGAATATATAAGGGATATACCGTCTCAATAATTATTAGATCAAATGTCTATCAGTGACAAACATATACCTACTAAACCTCAGGGGGCAATTACATTCTTTGTGTTGCTAGGTAATTGACGATTACCAGGTCTCCGAGTTAACCGACAGCATACTTCATTTTCTTTTCCTGCTGTTAGTTTTTCCCCGTGTTGCATTCAGAACTGTATGTCTTCTTTAACATTCTTCACAATCAAGGTTAAAATGAGAAAATTTCCTTACACTGAATGCGATAACCAAAAAACAAGCTACGATAAAAACAAAGTAACCCAGCAGAATAAACATCTGCATAGCACGTGTGAAAAACAAAAATTTGACTGAATATGTGTAGACAGGCCAGAATCTACGAAGTATGAGATTACAGATAGACCAGCAAGAGAATACATTATGTACTGTAGTTACAACACACCAGTACCATATTAATGAGCATAGCAAAAATCATTTTTAAGTATATAGTGGGACAATTTTCAAATATTTGCAACAACGATAAACAAACTTTTATGCTTGAAAATATATTAAGAACAGGAAAGCAAGAAGTTAGCTGTTATAAAAAACACAGATGAAGTATCACATAAAAACTAAGCTGAGGGCTGCAAAAGAGGACGATGCTAAACCAGGTAAGTGAATATGACGATGTACAATAGAAGAAATTCTTGTGGCAAAAGTAATGGAAATAACTAAATGTTTTCTTGAGATGACGTACAGATTGTATCAAAACAGACATATTGTTAATCTTTAGTATGAATTGAAATGGCAAAGTGGTTTCCTGTGTAAAGAATTATGATACGCTGATGTACTAGGAATAGCCCTGCCAAAGAGGCTTGATAGACCGTTAGTGTGTCACAGTTCAACCAGTTGGTCGTGTGTAGGAGATGGGATTTTTCTTTTTGTGAGTCATCAGTCTTCCGACTACTTTGATGCAGCGCGCCACGAATTCATCTCCTGCGTAACCTCTTCATCTCAGAGGAGCACTTGCTAATTACGTCCTCAGTTATTTTCTGGATATATTCCAGTCTACATTTTCCCCTATATTTTTACCCTGTACAGCTGCCTCTAGTACCATGGAAGTTATTACCTGATGTCCTACCATTCTGTCCCTTCTACTTGTCAGTGTTTCCCACATATTCCTTTCCTCTCCGATTCTACGCAGATCCTGCTCATTCTTTACCATATCAGTCCACCTAATTTAGTTTTCTCACAGTCCATCTCTCACTACCAGAAAAGGCTAGCAGTCTACTCTTGGGCAGGAATCCCCTTTTCGCCAGTGCTAGTCTGCTTTCGATGTCCTCATTGCTCTATCCATCATGGGGTGTTTTACTGCCTCGGTAGCAGGATTCCTTAACTTCATCTTCTTAGCGATAAGTTTCTCGCTGTCCACACATCTACTTCTTCTGATTACTTACGTCTTCCTTCAGTTTAATCTCAATCCATATTCTGTACTCAGTAGACTGTTCATCCAATTCAGCATATCTTATAATTCTTCTTCACTTTCACTGAGGATAGCAATGCTATCAGCGAATCTGATATCCTCTCGCCTTGAATTTTAATTCTACTCTTCAAACTTTCCTTTATTTCCATCATTGCTTCTTCGATGTATAGATTGAACATTAGAGTCGAAAGACAACATCCCTCTCTTACATCCTTTTTAATCCGAGCACTTCGTTCTTTATCTTCCACTCTTATTATTGCCTCTTGGCTCTCATACATGTTGTATTATTAACCGCCTTTCCCTGTAGTGTACCCCTATTTTCCTCAGAATTTCCAATATTTTGCACCAGTGGACATTGTCGAACGCTTTTTCCATGTCGACAAACACTATGAAAGTGTCTTTATTTTTCTTTAGTCTTGCATCCATTATCAACAGTAACTTCAGAACTGCCTCTCTGGCACCTTCACCTTTCCTTCATCGTCATCTAACACAAAATGGTTGAAATGGCTCTGAGCACTATGGGACTTAATATCTGAGGTCATCAGTCCCCTAGAACTTAGAACTACTAAAACCTAACGACCCTAAGGACATCACACACATCCATGCCAGAGGCAGGATTCGAACCTGCGACCGTAGCGGTCGCGCGGTTCCAGACCGCGCCCAGAAGCGCTCGGCCACTGCGGCCGGCCCATCCAACACATCTTTAATTTTCTTTTCCATTCTTCTGTGTTTTATTCTTGTCAGTAACGTGGATACATGAGCTGTTAAGCTGATTAGAAGATAATTCTGACACTTATCAGCTCTTGCAGTCTTCAGAATTGTGTGGATTACATTTTTCCGAATGTAGGATGGTTATCGCCAGAATCATGCATGCTACATACCAAAGTGAACAGTCGTTTTGTTGCTGTTTCAACTAGTGATTATAGAATTCTGTTGTAATGTTATCTATCCCTTCTGTCTTTTTTGATCTTAGGTCTTCCAAATGTCTCTTAAATCCTAATCCTAATACTGGACCCCTGTCTCTTCCCTGGCGCCTCTTGTTTCTTCTGCAATCACATCAGACAAGTCTTGCCACTCACGGAGGCCTTCTATGCACTCGTTCCACCTATTCGCACTCTCCTCTGCATTTAACAGTGGAAGATGTTTTGACTATTCTGCATTCTGAGTCAGTACTCCCGACAATCATTTCTTTTTTTCCTAGATTTCTTCATATTTTTCACGCAGACATTTCGCCATGGCTTCTGTGCACTTCCTATTTATTTAATTACTGAGCGACTTGTATTTCTCTGCTCCTGAATTTCCCTGAACGTTTTTGCAATTCTTTCTTTCGTCGATTAACGAAAGTATTTTTTTCTGTTCAACATGGTTTTTCGTAGTTACCTTCTTTGTAACTATGTTTTTCTTTCAACTTTCTCTCATGGCCGTTTTTAGAGATGTCCATTCCTCTTCAATTGAACTGCCTACTGAGCTATTCCTTACTGCAGCAGGATTCGATTCTTTAGTACTTAAGTACCCAACTTCTTTGCGCATTGCCTATGCATTTCCCTTTTCAGATTTTCTAGCTTCCTTACCACGTTCAAGCTTCTGACATTTCTGCCTCGACACGTAGAATGTTAGCGTTTTGTTGGTGATTCAATCTGTTTCTCATGGCCACCTCCCCATTGGCAGTCCCCTCGCCGAGATCCGAATGGGATATTTTGCCAGTGGAGAGATCATTTTTCAGTTACGTGCCACATGTCCTCTGGACACAAATTTTGTTTCTTTAATGCACTAGTTTCCATTGCCTTCGGCATCCTCAGGCCGTTGGTCATTGTTGATTCATCCGCCTTTAGGTGCAGTTTCCCACCCCAAGGGGAAGAGAGTGCCCAGAACATCTGTCCGCTCGTTTGTGCTCTTTGACAAGGCCATTGGCGGAATGAGGATAACTTCTTTTGCGGAAACTGGCAGTCTTTATTCAACGTTGAAGCAGTGGCGTAGTTTAGCCCCGGGGTCGAAGGTGTTTTGATTGCGAATCATAGACGCTACCCCCACACCACAATTGCGATCCTACCTTCCAGTTATTCAGGAAGAGAGAGGAGAGGTACGTGGAGAGTTGCAGATTAGGCGACAGAAAGGTCGGCCACGTATTTACATAGAGAGATAAACGTGTTTACCAGGGGGCAGGGAAGTCGGCCAGTCATCTATGAAGAATGACGTAGGAAGGGCAAACAGCGACGTGTAAGTCGGCCATTAAGTGGTATTTGTGGGCGAAGTGGTTTCTGGCAACTATTTTATGAGGAACAAGGGAGTAGACGCATTGTCGACATAAGACACAACACTGGCATGGAAATATCATAAAAGACATAAACTTAGCAAATAAAGTTTAAATAGAAGGCCACGTAATATTAAGTATAGAGAGTAATGATACACACTGTTTTTAATAAGGAATAAAGGCTAAGGAATAGGATAAGCAGCCCATACATTTTACAAAGTCACATAATGTATGTATATGAAAGTCGGCAGAAAATATACAGTCATTAAATGAATACTTTTCCACTAGTACGGTTTTTAGCAACAATGACACTCAAATATGGAAGGAATGGTACCTCATACTGTGGAGTGAAGCAACAATTTGGTAAACGAGTGTTTGTGCATCATGCTTGAAACAAGATTGTAAAAGGTTCACTCAATGTATCCATGAATCGACATTCTAAGCCACCGTATGTAAGACTTAAGGACACACCGGGTAACAGCGTGCGTCATTATCGGAAAGGGTCAGTAATAAACAGATGGTGCGAGTAAGCACCGAGCTCTTATGAATGGGAAGGGCAATACCCTCGCTGTATGTAAATGGTGGATACAGCTGTGATCAAAACAAAAACAACGATAAACCGCTCTCGTGATATAATGTAAAAAAGTAACATTGTTTGTCATCAGCCAGTCTCAAAACAAAACACTAAGTATTACATATGACTACTGTAAAAGAGTAAAAAACTGTGTCTGTGTTAAACAGCATGGTGCTGACATATTCAGGAAAAGTGTAAAGTTTGAAGAATGGAATGGTGAAGGCATGTGATGGTGCATATGTTTCATCGAATTGAAAGGACGGCAACTCGCCGATAGTCGTTGCATAGGACTGTAACTTCTCATGAGAAATATTTTGTTGAATCTAAAGGATTGCAGTGGGTCGATAGTGCGACTGCAGGGACTTACATCTGGGACACCTCCCGTGAGACCCACATTCGCAACTCATTGTCCATCAGACTCATTACTCGCGGCTTTACTGCAGATTCCCGAAGGAATTCGGGCACTGTTTGTGCATGCGCACAGAAGAAGACTGTCAAATGGCTGGTGAGCGTTGTAAGTAGGCTGTTTAGGTTTTTATATTGGTAACGCCACGTAGCGCTCTGTATGAAAATCACTGGCTGTGCTGTGTGCAGTCTGTGGCTGACTGGCATTGTTGTACTATTCGCTATTGTAGTGTTGGGCAGTTGGATGTGAACAGCGCATAGCGTTGTGCAGTTGGATGTGAGCCGCCAGCAGTGGTGGATGTGGGGAGAGAGATGGCAGAAGTTTGAGAGCGGACGATCTGGACGTGTGTCCATCAGAAAGAGTAAATTTGTAATACTGGATATCATGAACTTAGATTTTAACGTCATTAAGGTAAATACATTGTTTGTTCTCTATCAAAATCTTTCATTTGATAACTATGCCTATCAGTAGTTAGTGCCTTCAGTAGTTGGAATCTTTTATTTAGCTGGCAGTATTGGCGCTCGCTATATTGCAGTAGTTCGAGTAATGAAGATTTTTGTGAGGTAAGTGATTCATGAAAGGTATAGGTTATTGTTAGTCAGGGCCATTCTTTTGTAGGGATTATTGAAAGGCAGATTGCATTGCGCTTAAAATATTGTGTGTCAGTTTAGTGTTAATCAGAATAAGTAAAGGGAGAAATGTCTGAGTACGTTCAGTTTTGCTCAATTGTTTGGAAATCGAATAGCGTAGAGGTTTTCCAGCACTGTCATTTATAAATTTTTCTAAGGGGATATTTCATATGTCGACCCTTAGCCGAGGATACCTCATTGGAATCTTCTGATATTTTCTTGTAGTTTGTGTAATTAGTGTAGCTATTGTTTATTGCTAGCCCGTAATTGTAGAGAGAATCTTCTTTGTAGTTGTAGTTTTTCATTGTTGTACAGTAAAACAGATGTGGCATGCATGTACATTTGCACCATGTATTTCGCAGCTGTGCTTCCAGTTAATTAGATATTATTTTCAGTGCTATTTTATTGTGATTTCTTATTTTACACTCCAAATTGTGCTTTTCTGTGTTATCGTGTGAAATATCGTGACAATTATGGCGTGTGAAAAACGTAATACTAGGCTCCAAAGTAAACTGAGATATGACAGTGAAGACGTGAGTAGTTAGCGCCACCATGTAATGAATTAACAAATGTTCAACATAGTAATTTGGTAATTGTGGATAGGGAATTGGACCAGGCAATAAATAATGGTGCAGACAGTGAAACAGCTAGGGAACAGGGTAGTATTGTCGATCGGACGGTCGGCAACAGCTCGCCCTGGGAATCCGAAATGACAGGACACAATCTTGCATATACCGTAGGTTCAGGTTTTGCGTCATTCCCCGTCTTCGTCATTCCCCGTTTTGCATAATCAAGTCAAGACACATTTTCTACTTTTCAAAATGCGAATGTTGCCGTTGCAAACACTGTGCTTAAAAGTACAGAGAAACATGTTTCAGACACCAGTGCATTGTTATTACAATTAATGCAACAAATGGGACAACGGCTTCAAAAGTTAGACAAAATGGCACAAAATCAGACAACCACAGCAGCAGCTTCAAAAGTTAGACGCAATGGAACAAAATCAAAAACAGTCACAGCAACAAATGGAACAAAATCAGAAACAAATTAAAGAAACACTTCAACAAACACGTGAATATTTAACTACCGAGTTACGTAACATCAAATCGAAATGTTAAAAAGTCTGTAATGACGTAAAAACACAAATTTGTGAGCATTTTCAACCTATTTTTTCGCGGCATGAAAATGCATTACAGAATCAGGAAGCAGCCATAAAAGTACTGCAAACCGTTGTTCATGAAAATCACGAGACCTTGCGGGCTAAAATGGACTCAGTTGCATCTACCGATTCGGTTACGCAACTTGCAAAAACTCAGGAAAACTTAAAGGACACAGTAGATATTCTGAAAATTGGTTCCCCAGCCGTAGTAGCCGAGCGGTTCTAGGCGCTACAGTCTGAAACCGCGCGACCGCTACGGTCACAGGTTCGAAACCTGCCTCGGGCATGGATGTGTGTGATGTCTTTAGGTTACTTAGGTTTAACTAGTTTTAAGTTCTAGGGGACTGATGACCAAAGTAGTCAAGTCCCATAGTGCTCAGAGCCATTTCAACAATTTTTTTTTTTTTTTTTTTTTTTGAAAATTGGTTCAGAAAGACACATGGAGGAAATTAGTTCATTATTAGAGAAAGTAGTCGAACTTTCAGCTAAATAATTTATCTACGAAGGTAGATGATAATCTGAATGACACAAGACCGGTAGTCTTTAATGACACAGAAGAGTACGAACAAATGAGGAAATTCAAACAAAATTAGAATCAAATTAATACGCAACACAAAAGAGAAATCCGGGAAGTACAAGATCAGTTGGCACAAGTAATACAAGAATATTATATTTCAGAGGAGACTCGTGCTCCAACACGGGTAGAGGGACTTAGAAATACGGGAAAGCCACAAAACAATAACACAGGGCATTTCGGAAATTGTGAAAGAAATTGGCAAGGTGCACCGAATTTTGAGATGGAACCGCCGACACGACGTAACAATGACCGATATGCGACTCGCCCAGACGATGACTTTGACTATAAGCTGTTCATTACTACATGTAAATTCAAAACATTTAAGAATTCTGGCAACGACATTCATCCACAAGCGTGGCTCCATCAATTCTCTCATTGTTTTCCTCCCAACCGGTCGTTAGAGCACAGATTAGAATTTATGTGTGGCTATTTAGAGAATGAAACAGCTGTAAGAATGCGATCGGCCATTCACGATTGTCACAGTGAAGGAGAATTTTTATCATGCCGTCCTCTCAGCATATTGGTCTCAAGCTACTCAAGATCGCGTAAAACGTAGCATCATGATGATGAAACACTTTGAACAATCTGAATTTTCCAGTCTTGTCAAATATTTTGAAGACATGTTGCACAAGAATCAATACCTGTCAAACCCATACAGCCCCTCAGAACTCATCCGCATTTGCTTAATCAAATTTCCTGAACATTTAAGACGTATTATTTTGGCAGGACGTTGCAAAGACGACATTGAAGCTTTTCATGGGCTCTTACAAGAATTAGAAATTGTCACACAGTCGCTGGATTCGAAAACAGGAAAACAGTAACTACAGGCCACATCCGTCGCAATTCCGTGACAACAGAAGCAATAACTGGACACGACAAGGTTATTCTTACAACGCAAATCGTGACCAAAACAGACACCACTCATATGACAACCACTGGCAGAGTATTAATAATCACAGGGAAAGATCACCTCTCCGTGGTAATGACCACGACAGAGACAATCAGAGAAACAGACAATATGGGAAACAAAATAATTATTATCAAGGGAGACAGAACAATTTCAGACGCAACAGTCCACCGCGCAGTTACGATTCCGGGAGAAATTCTCCACCACATGACCGACAAAAAAAGAACCAATGGAAACTACCGACATAACGACAGACCTGAATTTCATCAGAACTGAAGCTGACGACGTAGTTGCCGAAGCTAGTAATTACGTAAAAATGGAAGACAATAGGGACACCTTACTCCAGGAACACGACGTAAAACTTAACAACAGTGCATATCCTGTAATTCACATTACAGTAGATGACGTAAAATTTACAGCAGCACTTGGCTCTGGCAGTCCCATTTCAGTAATTAGTGAAACAGCCTTTAGGAAATGCAACAAATCGAACGATTGCCCCACACTTCCGTTACGTAAGATTAATTTACAAGGTGCAATCTTTGGAAAAAGTGTAGATGCACGCCAACAAACCAACTTAGAATTCTTTTGTCAAAGCCACAGTTTCTCTATGAACTTTCTTATCGTTCCATTGTTGTCAACAGAAATTGTATTGGGAATAGACTTTTTGAATGAATACAAAGCAATCTTAAACTTTCACGATGCTGAAATAAGTTTAGAGAAAGAAGGTAAATCGATAGCTTTGAAATTTGAAGGTTGGCTCTCAAACCATGACGAGGAAATTAATCGACTTTACCTCCTGTTAGACAACAGTTCGGAACTTTCGACGGAACTTGACACTAACAATCGCTCTGTAAGTATTGACAAGGATGATATCGACAGCGTATTTGATACTAATGACTTCATTTAGAATAAAATTCAAACAATTGAGAATTGTAATGACACTGATAGGCAGGACCTTATTGAGATTTTACAAGCACATTCCACGGTTTTTACTCTTAAAACAGGAACTATCAAGGGATTTCAATATCAATTTCGTGTTCGTGAGCATACTAAATTTTGTGTTAGACCATACGTAATTCCGGCACATTATAGGGACCGTGTTAGAACAGAAATACAATCTATGCTTGACGAGGGCATTATTGAGCCTGCAGTAAGCTCATACAACAATCCACTACATGTTGTTGAGAAGAAAAATGGATCGATCAGGCTTGTCTTAGATTCGAGACAAATCAATACTATATCATTGTTGAAACAGACAGGCCTCAAATGTTGGAAGAACTTCTGCAAAATTTTAATGGTGTAAAAGTGTTGTCTTCCATTGATCTCAGATCCAGCTTTTATTAGATCGAACTTCATCCAGAATGCAGAAAATACACAGCTTTTCTTTGT